>NC_132821.1:15394709-15731209 GCF_048594095.1 Paramormyrops kingsleyae | reverse complement strand
CCAAGCCCTGAAACACCAGCTCCACTGCCAACCTCTGAGGCCTAGTTGCAGCCTTCTGAAGGCCAGCCCTAGTCCTAGCCCCCCACAGCCTACCGGCAACCCCAGTGGTAGCCGCTGACGGCCAGCCCCAGGCCTAACCCCCAAAGCTTGGCACCAGGCCAAGCCTCCCTGCCAATCCCCCCTAGTACAGCCATAGCCCCAGTCGCAGTGCCAGCCTCCCGAGGCTGACGCACCCCAGAAAACTATCACTGCAGCAAAAAATTTATGTTTCTTACTCATAATGTCTTTTATACAGTTTCTTACAGATGATGTGGCACTACACATTCATGATGGCTGAAATACATCGACATTGCTGAAATAAAAATTCTATTAGTCAAAATATTTTTCGCATACACATGATCAATCAAAGTGCCTTTCCCAGTGGTTGCTTCTTTGACAAGTTGAGCATACCCATGTTCTTCCATAAAATTAGCAATTGTACTTACTGTCAAATGATTTACTGCATGACAAATTTTTTCATATTTTTTTATAGTTTCTTATAGATGATGTAGCACTATACATTCATGATGGCTGAAATACGTCGGCATTACTGAAACAGAGATGCTGTTAGTCACAATGTCTTTCACATACACATGATCAATCAAAGTGCCTTTCCCAGTGGTTGCTTCTTTCACAAGTTGAGCATACCCATGTTCTTCCATGAAATTAGCAATTGTACTTACTGCCAGAAGATTTTCATTGAAGTCGCCCATGATGATTTTCCCACCTTCCACACTGTCCAACTGAGTGATCAACTGCATCAGGTTCTTCTGAAAGATTGTTAGATTATACAAGGGTGGTCTGTATAGTACCAAGACTGTTGTTCTTAGTAGGCCCACACTGAACTGCACACACTCAATGTTGACACACTGCACATCAGTCACAGTACAGTTGGTATGTTCTTTATAATACAAACCCACACCACCATGTTGTTGCTTCTTCAGTTCAGCAGAGATAGCATCACTACCATCATATGCCTGATGTCTGGGCTTCCCATGGTATGAAAATCCAGGCAGCTGTACACCTTCTGTGTCTTCCTTTGAATTTAACCATGTCTCTGTCAAGCAGATGATATCAGCTTCCATATACCTTCTGTCTTGCTTTAGGTCATCCAGGTGACATGTAAGTCCTTCAACATTGTGCAGTAAAATCTTACATAATGATGGCACTTCCATGACGGGCTCAATAAATGCAGGCATGCTTTGCATTGCAGTCTCAATGTCTTGTTTTGCATATATAGCAGTCTCCTTAAAGTCTTCTATTATAAGGCCTTCCAGAGAAGTGACACGGCTTAATGCTACATATGCCTGTCCAGCTGCAAATATCTTCTTTAGTGATACAACAGCCTTATCTACTGTCAGACCTTGTACCTTGTGTACTGTACAAGCCCAAGCCAATTTCAATGGAAACTGCCGTCGTGTTCCACCACTGTTTGTCACTCTCTCCTCCTCTGCTTTGATTTGTGTAGCTTTGTCCAACCCTGCTTTTAGGCATGGCTTCTTTCCCCTGAGTGACTTTCCAGCTGCTTCGTTGTCAAATGTGATGTATATCTCTGATGGAAAATCCTCATCAGTATCAAAGCAGATGTCACTAACTGTACCAAATGCACCATTTACCAAGCCGTCTGAAACGTCAATATTTTTCAGAAGTATTACTCGTGCATTGACACCTACATGTAGTGATTCGGGGAGACATGTCTTCTGAACATTAGCATGATGTCCATGTTTCTTTTCCAGTCTGCCAGTTGCAGCAACCCTTTGAAAATCCTGAGCATGAATGATGACATGGTCTGAGCAGATCTTCCGCAGCATATGGTAGTTATGTTGATCAACTTCATCATTGGTTGCATAAATATGAAGACCAGTACTGTCTTGTCCTTCGCCTGTCACACGTAGTTTCAGCATAGCAATGTCTGCCTCCAGCATTGCATTACCCCTTTTGCGTTTCCTTAGCCGATTCAGCAACTGTGCAAACTGCATGTCTTTCTGTCTCATAATTTCAGTCAGCTCCACCATAGCGAAATGATTCTGCCATAGATCAACAGCTTTACCCTCAGTATACAAAGCTTTCCCTTTCACAGGACAAAGCTGGTAGAAATCTCCAACAGCAATGATTGAGACATTTCCAAAAGCAGAATAATCTCCAGTTTGTTTGATTTGTCTTAATCTGCCATGAATATATGCAAGCAGCTTGTGATCGACCATTGAAATTTCATCTATGATCAATATTTGCAGGTTTCCCAGTTCAGCTCTCAATGAATTTATTTTTTCATCTCCAAGTGGTTCATATGGCAGCTTTGCGTCCGTTGCAATATGGAAACAGGCGTGTATTGTTGCAGCTTTGATGTTGTAAGCACTAACCCCAGTTGGAGCAGTCAGTAACACATGTGTCTCATCTGGATTTTGTGACAACTGACACAAGATACGAGCTGCCTCATAATGTATTGCTTTGATCAAGACCGACTTGCCCACACCTCCAGGTCCAGATATGAATACATGAAATGGTTCTGGGTTTTCACTACGTGCCTTCTGTAAACACCAGTTTCGTATTTTGTAAAAAGTCTCAGACTGCTTGTTATTCAGTGAGCGAAGCAAAGCCAGTGCTTCCTGCCTGGACATACCACAAGGATTGTCATGCAACATATAGCGCCTCGGCCTTGGTAACAAATCTGGTATCCCATCACGTTGTTCTCTCATTTCTGGTGTAGTGTTGGATTTGCTAGCAAGACACTCTAGCCGTTCACGTTCAGTTTCCGGACAAATCTCTGCCCAGGCATCTTCCATTACACCATGCTGCTGTATGTCTTCTTCAGCTTTGTCAATTGCATGTGATTCCTTTTCAAAACTTGACATGTTTGACTGCACAACCAGTTTCACTGAATGCAATTCATCATCCAAGACCTTGACACAACCAGTCTCATAGAATTCCTGGTAACTGCCAAAAGTAGAAGGTTTTAATTGTGCATCGAAATAATGTGGCAGAAAAAGTTGCAAAATGCTGTGGTAATATTTTTCTGGGTCCTTCGTGGGTGAAAAGCGAGCATACCGAACAACGGCTGCCTCTGTGCGTGTCCTTTTCTTCACAAATCCTAATTTTCTGTCCAACTGCACACTTCCAGGGCATGAGCTCTGAGACTTACATAGTATTCTGTACTCAGATGCAAATCTCGCCAGGCACATTCCTGCAAACTCTTTTGTTTCTGGTCTGGCTTTATATCTATCAGTGATACTGTTCATCCAAATACCTTGTTCATCCTCATTCTCACACTCAGCTTTCTTCCGTATGACGTTCAATGGAAGGCTCATTTTTACCACATTTTCTCCGGTTGGGATAAACTGCACCTTTCGTGATCCCTCTTTCAACCTCATGTTAGTCAGACGATAAACACTTTCCTGGGCCGAAACTTCACGATTGTGCAGGAAAACACTGCCAAGTTGGCGAAGAGCTTCTTTTGCATCAAGGTTACCTTGCTGGGAGGCCTCTTTCTGAGCATTTGCCAGTAGCAGTCCCATCTCTCTCTCAGCTTTGGAAATGTAGGAAATGATGTACACAATACATGAATATGCATCAACCACAAACTGAATGTCCATGTTTGCATTCCAACAGCGTAAAAGGTCTCTGTTATATTGGTTGACCCACACTTCACATGGTCTCCTCTTAAGAACAATGGTAGTTTTCTTTGTGATTCTTGAGTACGCAGCCTGAAATATGTCCTGACTGATACCAATTGTACTAAATAAGGAATCAACAGAGTCATAGTTGGCCTCAGACTTTAGTACAGCATCCTTCACTTTTTTCATGATAGCATCTGCTACTTCTTTTTTCAGGGGCTGTCCATCTGTCTCACCATCTCCAAGTTTACATGATGACACAAATGTTCTGTTGCTTGGAGGACGTGGGAAATTGAATCTACAAGTTTTCCCTTTTTTCTTGCATGTTTTTGAGTGCCTCTTACTATGTTGCTGTACACTACATACAATTTCATGCATTTCATCGTCACCCTCTGGCATTTCACATGTCACATATTGATCAATGAAAGCTGATACCTCATCTTCATCATCTTTGCCAACCTTAGGTGCATCTTCCACCCAAAACAAACAGTGAGTGTGAGGTGATCCTCGTTGCTGAAATTCTACTCTGTAGAAATAATCAACTATTTTGCCAATGGGTTGTGCTTCTGACATGATGACATCTTTTAGGAAGCAGTGGAATCGATAATCAAACATTCTGGCAGCTGTCACAGGATTGTTTTTCAACAGTGCACACCTTTCTGACCAGTCAAGCTCAGCACTTGATGCATCTATGCCATCTTCTTTGAAGATTGCTGTCATAAGTTCTCTCCAGCGTAAATCAGCAGAAGAAAATGAGCAAAACCATGTGGGAATACCAAGCTGTCTTACCATTGCAAACAGATCTTTCTGAACACTTTGCCAAAAAACAGGGGTGCCTCTGATTGGTCTTAGGAATTTATAACCTTCATCAAAATTAAACATCTTTTGTAGAGACTCCTTATTTGTCAAAGTTTCTGATGTGACAGGACACTTATCCCGTGCATCATAGCCCTTTCTCACAGCAATTGACACATTTGACACAACCTGCTGAAGCTCAGACAAATACTGCCCATAAAATATATAGTCCAAGTTTTTCCCAAAACGTCCATCTGCATTAAGAATTCTTGCATTTAAATACCTACACAGTGTCAGTTTTTCCTTCCTTCTGTCATGAAAAGTGCCTGTTCCTTTTGGGAAAAGGACTGGAAAACATTTAGCTTCATTTGACTCATCAGTTAGAAGTCTCACTGGGTTGTTTCCTTCTGCAGGTGCCATAGACATGATTCCATCAAAGTGCTGATCCAAGATCTCTTGTGCTATGTCGACAGGTTGAAGACACGTATCCATATACATGCCATGTTGTTGTCTGTCATGCAAAGTTTCATCCATTTCCTCATCCTCCATGTTATTTTCATTACACTCTTCATCTGCATGTGTGTCACTTACATCACCAGGTACTTCTTTAGTTTTCTGCAGGGGATTAATCCAGTCATCGTTGAACTGCACATTGCTGTAAAATTTGTTATTCTCCGTGAGATACACCAAAGCCTTCTTTATTTTTTCTGGATGCACAAATTCATATTTGTAATGCCCTTTGTAAGTTAACTTCCTCTTCAACTTTACACGAATCATAAGGTCATCATTGTTGACTCTCGGTAAAACTTCAGCTACATTTGGAACACTAGATGGGACACAAGTTACAGGACCATGAACACCATTTTGTCCACCTTTTGGCAAAGACACAATTCTCATGAAAGGAATATGCATAGCAATCAGATGCTGTTCCAGTGAATTTAGATGCTGTAACTCTACAGGGACAAGGTCTAGAGCTAGATTGTTTGCAACACTCTCTCCTGGCAGTTTCCCATCAAGAATCTTTCTGTGACACGTGTGGCAGATCCACAAGGAACCTCTAGGGCCAATAACACTGCTACAATCATCAGAACACATATCTATACATTTATGCAAGTATGTCTCAGTTATACACTGTGATGCCACTAATGCAATTGCCTGTGATTTTTTGAAGTACTCATCTTTCTTGCAAATAAGAACTTGGTGTTTAAATAGCATTCGATGACACACTGAACAAATGTATTCTGGGCTTTTAGTTATTTTCTGTCTAAACTGTTCAATCACATACTTAATGTCTTTTCTGTTATCCTTCTCTTTAGTCCGTTTTTCAATATTTCTGCTTTTCACTGCGGTGGCATAACAGCTGTCTGTCTTATATCTATTACTGCAACTTTGCTTCTGAGCTGATTGGTATACTGGATTACAATGGTAGGCTTCAAATTTCTGTTTCTTCACAACTTCTCTATAACTTTCATTTGTGGCATGCTTACTAACCATAAAGTCTTTTACACGTTGCCTGTGTTCAATGTCAGTGGCATACTTCTGCACACTCGACTGCTTCATACGTTGCCTGTGTTCAGTGTCTGTCGCATACTTGCTCACACTCGACTGCTTCACACGTTGCCTGTGTTCAGTGTCTGTCACATACTTGCTCACACTCGACTGCTTCACACGTTGCCTGTGTTCAGTGTCTGTCGCATACTTGCTCACACTCGACTGCTTCACACGTTGCCTATGTTCATTATCTGTTGCATACTTACTCACACTTGACTGCTGTATATGTTTGCGGTGACCCAAGTCTGTTGCGTACTTAGTAACACTTGACTGTTTCACATGTTCTCTGTACACTTCATCCTCACGGTAGCGCTTTATGCTTCTCTCAAGTTGTTCCTCCTTGTACACCATACTTACTTCATACCGTCTTTTTTCTCGTTCAAGTTTTCGTCGACTTGATGCCATTTCAGATGGTGCGTTATCGATTTCAGAGCATTGTGTTGCACAACCCTCAGTGTCATGCCCTTTCACACAAATTACAACCTCATAATGTGACTCATTACAATGTTTCAGGTATATACCTCTCTGATCAGAACCAATACATGTGGAGTACTTCAACCATTTGTTGTCAGAGTATGTGAAAATATCCACACCAAGCAGATCAGCGGCAGCTTGAATCTCTACCTCAGATGCCCAAGTACCAACATATTTCATCCGTGATGCAGTGACATACTCAGTGACAGAAGAGTGACCATCTCTAAGACAAGCAACATACCTGGCTTCATTTCTTAGTATGTGAGCAACAATAGCACACCTAATTTTCCTGTGTTCTTTCTCATTTCCAGTAATAGCAAAAGCCAGAGATCTGAAAAAGCAGTTGCCATCACCAGTGATTGGCACCATTCTGCAAGGATCACCCATTGGAAACTCTGCATCCATGTTTACATGGCCATGATCAATGTACACCACACCAAGCTTACAGGAAAGCCTTCTTTGCTGCTGGATTGTCAAAGGACTGAACAGAAACTACTCACTGCGTAGCTCACTGATAAAAACTACATCACCTTCATTGTTCACACGGACATCAACCTCAGGTTCTGCATCATGTGTCACATTTGGCCTTACCACACCATATTGGCTGTCTGACATTCTGGCAAACTGCTGGACTCTGGTCACTGAGTTGTTGTCATCTGGATGGTCTGATATGTTGGTACGCTGGTTGGCACTGGTGACTGAGGACTTACCATCTGGATGGCCTGACATGCTGGTAAGCTGGTTGACGCTGGTGACTGGGGAGTTGCCATCTGGATGCTGGTGCAGGATGCTTCGACTAGTCACACTCACAGCTGTAATCTCAAACTGTTCCCCTGTTGCATCTAAAGACAGTCCTAGGGTATTCACATGGTCTAACAAACAATCTATGGTAGAGTGGCACACCAATATACTTCTGCCTGATGCGTCGCTTGCTCCATCTCCTCGTCGGGAATGGGAGTCGATCACCACATACCATGACCCTTGCTTAATGATGGCACATGTATTTACTTTAAGAGTAAAAAGACACGCATCATACTGTGAGAATACTCTTCTTACCGCTGCATCAGTTGACATAAGAACATCACACATATCTCCATATTCACTCATGCCAAACAATCCAACAAACATGTCATCGTGGTACTTTATTGCAAATGTAACACCATTCAATGTGTACTCTGTCGGTAGATCTCTGACAAACAGATACCCAGAAGCATCTCGAATTCTCCCAGCGTCTGTGATGGTAGTGTAGAGGTTGTCTCCATTCAGCAGCACTTGATCAAGGTCTGTGACCAACCAGCTTAAGACATTCTTTATTTTACACATCAGCATAGCCATCAAACTATTAGCCACACACTGTTTGTTGCCATTGACTCCAAATCGTCGGTCTCCTTGATGGAATGAGCCTCTCACTGTAGGTGCCTGAGGAAAATGAGGGGATACAGGTATAGTTACAGGGTTCACATGCTGTTGCTGATCCAGGGCTGGGTAATGGTTTGGCAGTGCCAGGGTGCTTTTCAGTTCAACTTCAAGTTCAGGTAAGTTCAAGTATTCAGGCGAGTAAGTGGGGTCAGTAATTGCAGCCTTTCTTTTATGAGGCGGCTGCAGTACCTCGTCCGTCGGCGCCTTTCCTTCACCGGGGGAAGGAGAAGACCTACAAAACTTGTCAACAGTCCTACAAATGGCACCCAGGGCGGGAACCCGGTGGTCATGGCTCGTTGGCAAAGTCACAGTCATCACCATTTTGGTATTCCGGTAGGGAGGAAATGGGATAACCTCGTGGTCAGTCATAGCCATGACAGACACAGGCCGCGGCTGTGCGGCCTGGTCAGGTTGTTGGTCGTGGCTCGTCCGCCGAGTCACGGTCAGCTCCTTTTTGGGTCGGGGAATAGGGGTAACCCCGTCAGTCATAGCCACGACATGGATGGCAGCAGCAGCGGGGTCAGGCTGTTGGTTGTGGCTCGTCAGGCTAGTCACGGTCAGCTCCTTTTTGGGTCGGGGAATAGGGGTAACCCCGTCAACAGTCTTAGCCACAACATCACTACCAGTAGCTCGACGTCTATCCATTAGCCTCTTCTTCGCTGCTGCTGAACGCCGGGACGCCTTGGTGCGAGGCATCTGCAGATGGACAGGGGCGAGAAAAAAAAGAAAAAATGCAAGGCACACTTCCTTCCAACTTTACTTTGCAGTCATACTGTCAAATGCATATACATGGATGTGTTTTGTCAGGAGCGGTTCCCACGGTGGTCTTTTCAGACTGTACACCAACATCGTTCTGCCCTGTTTACACTCCTTATCCTATAATACATCTGTCTCGCATGACTTGATTTTTTAAGACAGAGACAGAAAACTCTACAACTTACCTGTTAAGTCACACTGCCAAGCATCCATATTACACACGTCAACAAGTTTTGCCTCAGCACTGACCTAAAGGTTTGTTGCATGTATGCCGATTTGTCCTGTCACTCAAATACAAATTTATTGAAAGACCTACAGATTCCTCATCCCATCAATACAAATATACACATTGGCTGCTTAACATTAGTATCGTGGCCATTTCTCACATTGTGCGATGGCTTCTGTGTCACTACACATCCAATGTCTATGCAACACACAATGGCACAGCTGTTTCGTGGTAAGCAGTTACATAATTACCCATAGAATACTACGTTTCTAATGCTATAGTAAATCTATGCAGTAAAATAGTGACATGAGCTAGCAATGCAGAGCTGTCCAAGTGCACAAAGCATACCGCCTATCACTTTGTCTTCGAGTGTGTTAGTCCACCAGAAATCTGCAGAGGAAAAAGACAAGCAAGTTTCTTTGCGCCAACATTTCCCAACAGTCATCTTTGTCGAAAACGACATATAAACTTGATATGCCTTTTAAGGTCAAGCAAGCTCATTAAGCTAAGCTAAAACATAATTGGTGATGAAGACATCAGCTTCAAAATATTTACCTTTGATGCGACAGCTCTTCAAAGTCTACAAAGACAACATGCATCAGTTAATGACTGGCGTGCATTTATTGTACAAGCATTTCATTAGTGTATGCAATGAAACTGCCCATACACATACAGAAACATTTTCCACTGTTCCAATTGTAGCAGTGTGGTTGGTATGAAGTTTGTTTCTTATCAAGGATATATTACATTGTTACTTTAAGATCTAGCCACAGCAGTCAAATTGACAAAAGTGCAGAGGACAAACATGGCTGGGACGTCATGTTGCCTCACATAGATTTGTTTCATGCCAGTTAGAGCTGTATGATATTGGGTAAAGAAAAATCACATTGCAATTTTTATTCTTTCTGTGATATATATATTGCAATTTTAAGATTTTTAAAAACCTAATAAGTTCAGTCTATTTTTCATAATCAATCATTCTATTAAGACTGAGGTGTTTTTGCCCAAATATAATGGTGATAACTTGATCAGTATGTAACAGAGCATGAGCATTACACTAATTAACCTTATCACATATGGGAGCTAACATGACAAAATGTGACAAAGTGACAAAATAGAACAGAACATTTTATTGTCCAATTAAACCTTTTCCATAGCTACAGTGAACATAAGGGTCATTCCATGTCAAATCACACTTTCGGGCCTCGTCGTCATGTATTTTAACAAAATTTGGTGATTTGGTCACATAAGAAACTCATGGAACTGAAACTGGGCGTGTCTTGGATCAATATTGAGAGGGAGATTTAAGCGTGCAAAGTTTTAACTTTTCCCGGCGGGGCTATGACTGCTATATTTACCTTAATGTAAGCTGCACAGAAATGGTCCTCATATTGTTTTAAAGCTATTGTCCAGCTCTATAGATTGGACAAATATGCCATCGCCCAAATGAATTACTATGCAATAGCCGATTAAAATATTGAAAACTTAATAACAAGCCTTATGACTTAAACATGGTGTCACATGGCTTCAAATCACTAGTGGGCCTTTTTGATGGCAGCCAAACTGACATGAAATAGTACAGCAAGCACAGATGTAAGTACTTGTTACATAGAGACTATGTATATGGAGATGGCATATTTGTTCAATCTATAGAGCTGTGCAATACCTTTAAAACGATATGACGGCCATTTCTGTGCAGATTACATTAAGATAAAGCCAGTCAAAGTCATACCCCCCCCCCCCCGGGAAAAAGTTAACTTTGCTCGTTTGCTCGCCTAATTTCAGTTTCACGAGGTCCAAAACTGATTTGACAAATTGACATGAAATGACCCATAACTTAAACAAAATATAACTTAAAAACACAAACTTAAAAATTATCGCCAGCAAAGGACCATTCTTCCACACACTCAAATTAACTTTTACATATGTTGACTTTGGCAAACTTACTTGCAAAACAAGCAACCAGTATGTCTCACATAAACAATATGGACGTTTAGCATGATAATTCTGGAAACTGCGCACATCTCTAAGTCGGCATACTGCAGATGCACCAAAAGCGACAATACTCTCCTTGGTCTCAAATGCTGAATGAGAAGGCGATGACACTGCCGTTTTCTGAAAACAGTATTCCGACCCATGTCTACATGCAAAGCTTTATGTACTTCAATAAATACGGATATTTTTAAAGGCAGACTAACGTCGATACGTCCGCGCCTCAGCGACTACAGCTTATATAAATCTGACAGCGAACTGAAAGATATCTAAACCAACTTGCCACAGACTATACCATCTAAAACCCACAATACACGAAATCATCAACGATGAAACAAAGACAACTCGATAGACCAGAGGTGTTTTACTCCAGTCCTGGAGGGCCGGAATCCTGCACATTTTTGGGTTTCCCCTCATTTAACACACCTGATTCAAGTCCTTCTGCTAATTACCACACAGCTCTTGTTCCAGTTTGAGATACAGTAATGACAGCCCCTCTAAAAACTACTAAAAATCCTAAAAGGTGACTAGTTTGTTTAGTATCGGTCGCAAACCAAATAAATTTGTACTAAAAATGGCGACTTAACAACATGCTTCCCAGTGGTAGCCTTAGGCGCCTAAACCACTATTGCCGTTATAACTCTAACACCGAACTGCAAATGACAAAAGCACGTCCCTCTTTCAATAAAACCAGTTTCGACTACTTTTGTGCTATTGTATCATTTGCACTATTTATATATATTACATGTTTTGCAAAAGCAACATAACATTTCCGCCACAAAAAAGCCTCGTCACAGCTGTGCACAATTAGTGCTTCACCAGTCCATTGCCACACTTTCCAGGGGGAGATAAACCAATAACAGCCGCTCTAAAAACTACTAGAAAATTTAAAGTGTTCCGTGTTTCGTTTAGGTCACAAACCAAGAAACAATTCGTACTACAAAATGGCGATTTAACAACACGCTTAATTCCTAGTGGTGGCTGCTTAGGTGCGTCACCGACTATTGCCTTTTAAAACTTGACAAGCTAAAAATCATATTTGACAAAACCATACCAGGAACTAAAACTGTCTAAAAAGAACACACAACAAGCCATAAACAAACAAGTGCGAAGGTGACTCGTCAAACCATTAAACATATGCACGTCTTACCTCTTCGAAGGCCAGCAGTAGAATGCGAAGCGTTGGCCTCACGAGGGCGGAGATCAGGGCGTGGTCACGGCAGCCACATGACAAGCGTGAAAACGGGCCAATCTCTCCGTGCATATCATCTGTCTCAATAAAAAATACATTTAAATGACTATATAAAGATTTATATGAAAAACCTTGGCAGCTCTTTCTAAACACTTTTTTCATGTAAATTTAATGCTAGGCTTTCTTGAGTAAAATGCACACAGACTTCGTTTATCTTTCACAAAAATATATTAGGTAAAGCATACGTATATTCTTCCATATTTATATTTTTTGCCTGCTTTCTAAATGTATATCAATCCTTTAAGAATAGGTAATGTTCACTGCTTTTTTACGTTTGATTTGTCTTTTTTAATAGCTGCATTTAAAATTATTTATTTGCAGAGCAAAACAATCTACAATTACACCAAGTAAATCACAGCAATTCAAATAGACAATTTTATTAAACTGGTCGCAGTGGGGTTATGCATGCTTATTCACAAACAATGCAAATATTCTACACACACACACTTTATATAAACTTGTTCAAATGTGTACATATTAATCTTCCTCAATCTTCCTCAACTAAAAATAGAGGGAAAAAATTAATTTAAAAGTCTCCCCCATAGCAAACACTGGCGTAAAAAAAGAAAATGAAAATGGATAAAATCCTAAAAACACATTCATTAAGGCACAATCCATAAAGGACCATCATGACATAAATGATGACATGAACTTGCGACAGCTTACATGAAGCACTTTATAAATAGCCTCTCGAGAATACATAGAAGCACCACATAAATTTGTGTACTGAATCAAAGCTTTTTCACTTTGTCAGTAACCTCTATTTGGGAAAAGAAAGAAAAAATCACCAAATCATTGTCATCCCCTGCTGTTTCGATCCTCCCGTGTGCCACGCCCCTCTCGCGGAATCCCGAATGTTTAACAAGCAATGACGCTAATGAACAGACTCGGAAGGACATAATTAACGCAGACTTCAAAACATTGGACTAATCAACAACAATTAATACTGAGATTATGCGCAATCCTCCCGTGTGCCTCGCCACCTCGTGCACCGATCTTCTCCATTTGTGTGTCTGTCGTTGCCGTCAGCTGCACCTTTCCCTCAAAGAGACTGGGGGAAAGATTGAAGGCGACGGGAGGACTGCACCGCCGCGGCATCGATCTGTCCCAGACTCATAGATTCATCTAGGCAATGCCGTCCAACACCGTGTACCTCTTCGCTTTTTTCTCGGTGCCTTGGGCGGTCACAGTTTTTGCCGGTGATGTTGCCACCACCTTCGCCTTCACCAAAGCCACCTACAGGAACGTAAACCAGTTATTGCTTTTTCTAAACTACTCGTCCAGAAAATCGCGACATTTTACAAAAGGTGTACATTGCCAATACAAATTCATGATCGAACCTTCCTGCTTGCCGGCAAAGCTGTGACGTCTGCCACGCCCCCTCGATCGCCACCTCGTGCGGAATTCCGATTGTTTGACAAGGAATGACCGGACTCGGAATGACATGATTAACGCAGACTTCAATACATTGGACTAACACAGGAAAACAAAATTTTTTTTTCGCGGATATCTTGGTATCCAATATCTATTCTTACTCAATTTAAACATGCTGATTTCGAATATGTAAACCATTTGTCTCTATCACCCTCCATTCTCAAGATATCCGCAATCTAAAATTTTCTATTCCAGTTATAATACTTCAACACGTATTTTTACACGCAAATTGTCTTCAGCAGTTATTGCAAAATAAAATATTAAACATAAGCATGAACTCAGCTATAGCTAATGAAATTATATATATGACATACATAATATGATAAACAGCTAATTATGCTGTCAGCAGTTTATAGTCGTGTTTGGGCAAATACAAAACTTCGTTCGACAATATCTTAATAATTTGACCTGATAGAGCAAAACCGTTTTCAGATTCGAAATCAGCATCAAAGACTGATTCAGAAAAAGTTAATGACATGTAAGATATACACAGCTTGTTTTCCTGTGTAATCAACAACAATTGATACGATCCTCCCGTGTGCCTCGCCACCTCGTGCGGAATCTAGAATTTACCGTGTGTTTCTCCTTGTTGTTGATTAGTGCACTGTATTGAAGTCTGCGTTAATTATGTTATTCCAAGCCCGGTCATTCACGTCATTGCATGTCAAACAATCGGGATTCCGCACGAGGTGGCGGGGGGGCGTGGCAGACGTCACAGCTTTGCCGGCAAGCAGGAAGGTTCGTTCATGAATAAGTTTGTAATGCAATGGCACGCTGTCGGACGGCACTGCCCAGATCAATCTCTACGTCTGGGAGAGACAGATCGATGCCGTGGCGCTGCAAGTCGTTCTACACAGGGCACACTTGACACCCGCCTTAATCTCCACTCCAGTGACAGAAGCCCTAACGGTAACACCCGATTCCTCCTCCGGTATACCTTCCACCTCCATGACATCCAAGTCGCCGATCATCTCCATTTGTGTGTCTGTCGTTGCCGTCAGCTCCAGCTTTCCTTCAAAGAGACTGGGGGAAAGATTGAAGGCGACGGGAGGACTGCAGCGCCGCGGCATCGATCTGTCCCAAACGCAAAGATTCATCTGGGTAATGCCGTCCAACACCGTGTACCTCTTCGCCTTTTTCTCGGTGCCTGTGACGGTCATAGTTTTTGCCGGTGATGTTGCCACCACCTTCGCCTTCACCAAAGCCACCTACAGGAACGTAAACCAGTCATTGTTTTCCCTAAACTACTCGTCCAGAAATCGCGACATTTTAGAAAAGGTGTACATTTCCAATACAAATTCATGATCGAACCTTCCTGCTTGCTGGCAAAGCTGTGACGTCTGCCACGCCCCCCTCGATCGCCACCTCGTGCGGAATTCCGATTGTTTAACAAGGAATGACCGGACTCGGAAAATGACATTATTAACGCAGACTCCAATACATTGGACTAATCAACAACAATTGATACTGACATTGATACTCGCCACCTCGTGCGGAATCTAGTATTTACCGTGTGTTTCTCCTTGTTGTTGATTAGTCCAACATATTGAAGTCTGCGTCAATTGTCATTCCGAGTTAAGCCATACGTCATTGCTTGCTAAACAATCGGGATTCCGTGCGAGGAATGACAATCATTTAGTGAGATTTTTCTTTATTTTTTTGTTAAACGTCCCTGACAAAGTGAAAAGGCCTTGATTCAGTATGCAGACTTATGTGGTGTTTTTATGCATTTTAAATTTACAGACGGGTCGATGCCCACCCTAACACAATGGCCAAGTTAGACATTCTTCCACCCATCACACATGCAACTCATCAGTAATCAATTAGCCGCTACTCTCCACGGAATATAAATGTGGGGGTGGTTTGTGTGGTCTTTCTTCCCCCTACCCCCATCATGGAGAACCCCACCAAAAAATTAAAATTGGACTTTGAGGTGATCAGTGGATATATCCACTTAGTTTCGGCGCTGAGGTTCACAGCCAAAAATAAAGGATTTTTTAGTGCTGTAATACAGACCGGCAAGGAGGAATTCCACGATATTGTGGTTTTCAGTCAAAGGAAAAGACCAGCATTTATTCTGGCTGCTAATAATGGCACTGCAGTCAAACTAACAAATATCAGGAAGACTCTGAGTGAGTATCTCTTTACAGGACGCAATTTTAGAGGACATGTATTACTGAGCATGTATTGATGTGTGTGTGTGTGTGTGTGTGTGTGTGTGTGTGTGTGTGTGTCATTTTTCCCTCTAGGCTTCAAAGGCACGTCAGATTTTGATGTCCTGGGCAATCCGTCAACGGAGATATCTGTCACTGATCTGCCGTTTTCTCCGCGGAAGCCTCCAGCAGCTGCAAGGCAGATGCTTATTGATGTGGCGACTTTGCCAGCAGGCAGGAAGGTGCGCTATGAATAAGCTTGTAATGGCAATGTTTTCTAAGATTACGCAATTTCTGGACAAGCAATTTGGTGAATCAATGACTGGTTTTCTTTCCTATAGGTAGGTTTGTTGAAAGCGAAAGTGGTGGCGGCGTCGCCGGCGAAGACCGTTACCGTCCGAGGCACGGAGAAGGTGGTCAGGCGGTACACCGTGCGGGACGGTACTGCCCAGATGTCTCTCGACACCTGGGAGAGACAGGCCGATGCCGTGACGCTGCAGGCGTCCTTTGCCTTCTCAAACCTGACCACTCGAGTCTTCGAGGGGAAGGTCGAGTTGACTACGACGAGGGACACCATCATTGACAGGATCCCCGACTTGGATGTCGGGGAGGTGGAGGACATAGCGGAGGAGTCGCCTGTTTCTGTTGGCGCTGCGGTCTCGGGCGTAGAAATAAAGACCGCTTTTAAATGTCCCCTCTGCAGAAGCCGGCAAGAGGCTTGGGACCAGCGGAGCCGCTTTGCAAGATGCACTGGCTGCAAAATGCTCCAAAAATCGGACTCCTTCACCAAGGAATTGCGGGGCACCTTAAAGGTTAAAGGCGACGACGGCACAGAATTTACCTTGACGGCAGGACACTCAGCTTTATTGCCGTATTTGCAACTACGCCACCTGGCAACAGTAGAAGAGACCATTGAGGAGCAGTTGTTGGGTGAGGAGTATCTCCTATTTTCATTTGATGATGAATGTAACGTTCTATCAATAGATATTCCGCCCAGCGCGGTCCCTGGCTGTAGCAGCTCAGTGTAGTTTTATTTTAATTTATTTATTTATTTTCATTGTATCTGCAAGGCTTTTTGTTTTAAAAACTGTATCTGCAAGGCTTTTTGTTTTAAAAATTGTATCTGCGTCGCTTTTTGCTTTAAAACTTGTATCTGCGACGCTTTTTGCTTTAAAACTTGTATCTGCGACGCTTTTTGCTTTAAAACTTGTATCTGCGTCGCTTTTTGCTTAAAATTGTATCTGCGTCGCTTTTTGCTTAAAATTGTACCTGCGACGCTTTTTGGTTTAAAACTTGTATCTGCGTCGCTTTTTGGTTTAAAACTTGTATCTGCGTCGCTTTTTGGTTTAAAACTTGTATCTGCGACGCTTTTTGGTTTAAAAATTGTATCTGCGTCGCTTTTTGGTTTAAAAATTGTATCTGCGTCGCTTTTTGGTTTAAAAATTGTATCTGCGTCGCTTTTTGGTTTAAAACTTGTATCTGTGACGCTTTTTGGTTTAAAACTTGTATCTGCGTCGCTTTTTGGTTTAAAAATTGTATCTGCGTCGCTTTTTGGTTTAAAACTTGTATCTGTGACGCTTTTTGGTTTAAAACTTGTATCTGTGACGCTTTTTGGTTTAAAACTTGTATCTGTGACGCTTTTTGGTTTAAAAATTGTATCTGCGTCGCTTTTTGGTTTAAATTAAAACCATGTCAAATTGATTGCGTTTCATTTCAGTCATTTCAGGTTATAGGCAACTGCAATGTGTAATGCATTTCTTTAGTAGTTTGCAGGCGGTTCTTGTGTTCAAAGTTCTGGTAAGCTTAATGTTCTCAGATGTTGGGTTTGCAAAAGGCAATAGTCACTTACTCGTCTTTTGCACGTAGCTTTGGTGAGTAGTTGTGAAATGGGCATATGTTGTAGAAACAGCATATTGGCTTGTGACCGACACATACTACAGACCAAGTTTCATTTGGTGATTTTTAGAGTGGCTTTTTTTTCTCTATTGCAAGGGTTAGTTGAACAGCCGACTGTGGCGTCGTTTTGAAATGTGTATTTAAAAGAAGCTGGGACAGAAAGGGAGATCGGGTTGACTCGCGGGAGGCAGCGCTGGTGTGGGCCTGGAGAGATCGCTCTGTTCGCTTCTGGTCAATGCACCTTGGGGAACATGGTGTACCTGTCACCGATACTAGGTTGGCCGCTGATGACTGCGAGGTAAGTGCGGGGGGTGGGTTTCCAGTGAGTTTGTAGGGAAGACTTGTGCTGTCCATAGGGAGCCACGTACTGTGAACTGTGACTGGGGCGATACCACAACACAACTTGTCCCTTCTCGGCGGGAAAGCTAGTATTGCTTCACTTCAAAGGAGTAATCATCCTTCTTAGTTGTTAGGTGTTAATGTTTGTGGAAGTTTTGGCCAAGGTCTTTAGCAGGGTTTGTGCGTAAGCAGGAGGGGGAGGAGGGGGGCATTCTAATGCAGTGTATTGCTTATTTTAGTCTGTGTGTATTGCCCATTATACATTTTCTGCAGTGTAATTGCATGCTTTGTGTACTCAGATATCCTCTATTTCCCGGCGTTGTGTATTAGGGAGGGTTATCCATCGTAATTTCTACCAACTACTCAGGCCATCTCACTCAAGCCAGTCCTGCTCTGTCTTACATCTGATATCCCGTTAGAGCTACGCTGAATCTCCATCCTGTTATGGCAGTCTAATTCTGTCTGACCTTCTTCCTTGGTCGTGGGTCCTCTGTAGTTATTCCTCTATTACTTGTCCTGCCTGTCCTACTTGTCCGATTGTCCAGTTATTATTTTTCTTCCCTAAAACTGAATGCCCAGCCTAAACAGTAAGTCCTAGGCCGACCAAATTTGGTAGGATGATTGGTATTCCAACCCACTACTCAGGTTGTCCGACTCAGCCAGAGGGGGGCACCGTAGCGCCCCCCAACACGTTTCAGTCTATCTCCTGTCCTGTTTGTCTTACAATCAAAATTCTTTTTTCTGCTGATGCAGACAGCCATGCCCTACCAAAAAGTCAATGGGACCATGAAGCTCCGCCTACTTAGATTTTTTGCTAATTTGCATATTTTGCAAATACTACTTCTCTTAAAGTCCTAGCTTGTCCTACCAAAGCAGACAAATGAGGTGTCAAATGAATCAGAACAGTTTAAGAATTAATCAAAAAATTCAGACATTTGTGTATCCTACGGCCATTAGCCATGCCCAAACAATGTCCAAATTTGGCCCATTTTGGTCTGACAGCTATAACTTGGCCGTGCCTTGGCCTACCTTGACCAAATTTGAAATGCTACCTCCCTACACCATTCTGGGGACACGGTCCGAGGCGGGCCGCATTTCGTCAATAGGGGGCGCTACAACTAAAAACTGGCAATATCACCTGACTGCCTTTGCCAATCTAACTGAAATTTGGCAGATATGTTCTAGGGCCCAGCCTTACATCAGCCACATACAATGGCAGTCATTATTCCTTAAATAGTGGCCGCCATCAGCCAATCAAAATCAAGCAGCCATTTGACAGGCTTATCAATGACCAATCTAGACCAAATTTAGGTGCTATATTTGTCCTCCGACCCGCAGCCCACCATGCAAAGGACACCTCACTCGGCCACATGGGGGCGCTACAGTGCCCTAATTTACATTTCTGCCTATATCTTCAGAACTGTCATGCCTACAGTTGAAATTTTTTGCCATTATAATTAACTATGTCATGCCAAATCAAACAACATATAGAGCTATTATATGCATCTTCGCATTATTGCACAATTTTTGTATTTTTCTAAAAACAGGCTTTTTCATTATCCTCCTATGATTTTCGGCCAATCTACATAAGTCTGGTTTCATTATAATCAGGAGACAGTCCTTTTAAAGACTTAGAGAAAAAACATAAACTTTCGGTAAGGTATGGCCACCAGGGACACCCTGACTGTGCTGGTGCCTCGCCCATTTCAATCAGACAGCTATATCTCAGGCATGTCTCACCAAATCATCACCAAACTTAAATCTATAATGTAAGACATTACTGCGGAAGAGCCCTCCAAATTTTGTGCCGATCGGTCAAACAGGGGCGCTACAGCAACATAACATGTCTGTGTAAACCTGCAAAATCAGTTCATCTTACATTTATCTAATTGTTGATCCAGTGACATATTACTGGTTAAAATCTTTTGTCCTGCAAGTTCTGTGAGTCATGCCAAATCAAGATGTATGCAATGTCCCATGATAGTCATTTGCATTCCCTTGTCATATTTAAAAACTTAATAAGTAACATATTACCATCACTACTGCAATGTCCAGCCCAAGTAGGTCATTCTGGTAGTAGATCAATCAGGACACTGCCCTTATGTATAATTTATAAAGATAACTTCACCTGCCTGTACAGTATGGCCACCAGCCACACTGAACCTACAGCATTTCCATGCTTATTTCAATCAAACAGCTAATTCTTAGGCATTCTTCATCAAATCCTCATCAAATTTGACCGGCTAATGTAGCAGGGGACCCCAGACAGACCATCCAAGTTTGGTGCTGATCAGTCAATTGGGGGCGCGTCAGCCACTGTCCATATATGTCTAAGACCCACCTTAGCAGATTCACCTGAAATGTCCTTATTCCTCATAAAACCTTCAAAGAATTGTTATCTTTCCCTTCACCTGAGTCCATATTTTTAATGTCCTTAAATTTTTCACCAATTTGCCTTATACAGCATTATCAGACTTCATTTCAAATGAGAAGGTCTGAAAGCATTTAATAGCATTTCTAAAATGGAGCGCTGACTCCACCTGCTGGCCACACCATTTCCATTCCCATTTCATTCAAACAGCTAAATCTCAGGCATGCTTCATCTGATCCTTACAAAATTTGATTCACTTCGGTATCACTGGACTTCAGACAGACCTTCCAAGTTTGGTGGCGATCAGTCAAACGGGAGTGGTTCAGCTATTGTCCTAGTATATCTAATACCTACCTTGGCTAATTCAGCTGAAATATCCTTCATAATACTTTCAAAGACTTGTTAACTTTCTCTTCACCTCAGTCCATATTTTTAAGCTCCTTTAATTTTTCTGCTATTTGACTTATAGAAACTTATCAGATTTCATTTATAAGCCAGGCAGAATATATTGCAGATTTTTCACATTTTTGTATTAAATTGGCCAGTAGGTGGAGATGGTGCTCTATTTATGTTGCACTTTTTTGGATTATTTTTTATGGATTCGCCAGCAGGTGGAGTTTGTCCTCTATTTCATTAATGCCATTTAATTATTTCAGGGCTTCTCATGTCTAAAAGAATACTTTACAAATGGAGTAAGCCACTGTTGTTTTAAATATAGAAGACAGCATGTGTTTATTGAGGTATTATAAAGTAAGCTTAACTTTTATGATCGAGACTTAAAATATTAGGTATGCAGGTGCCTATTTCTACCGACTACTTAGACCATCTGACACAAACCACACATTATTTTGGGCTAAGGCACTTCACCAAAGGGTTCTATATTATATCCTATATTGGTGTACTAAGGCTGCTTCTGCAAATGGCAGTAGTCAAACTGCCACACAAGGGACTGCATGCATACAGCAGGCTAATTTTATACATTATGGCCATTTACAATATAATGTCATTATAGTGTAGTGTGTTTTTCTTTAAATGTTGCTCAGGACATTGTAATACTTTCTGTATGTGTATTTCCTTTACTGCCTGTTTAATTGAAATTTATTGTGACATTTACATGTGTATTTAACATGCTTAAGAATGATGACTTTATTAATGATTATAAAAATTTATTATTATTAATTATAGACATAATGGAAAACATATTATACACATTGTAAAATTTAAATAGACTACAGTTGTCTGAAACAAGCTACTATGCTTGTGTTACTGTCTGAGGCAGCTGATAAAGGATTTCATAGTCACAATACTGGTAGCAGCACAACTAACATACTACTGCATATATGAGGCTAAAATCACATCTAAATGAAGAGCCTACAAAAACGACAAAGCATTACTGTAGTTCTGTTATATTGACCAACGCCCCAGGTCAGCAATATTGCTGTAAATTTGCATGACTAAGTTTACACACCCACCATAAATCAAGCTTAACCTGTAACATCTACACCTACCAAATTAGGTAGGAAGTTGTCAATTTCGGAATACTACTGTCTGACTGTTTAATATGTTGGACATATAACACTTGTAAGTGAATTGGCTAGTAGACAGAGTCAGTGCTACATTTCATGAATGCCATTAAGTACTTTAAGGCCATCTCATGTCTAGATGAACAGTTTGTACAAAGGACAAAGTATGATCATACTGCTATTATATGGGCCATGTCCCAACAGAGCAATGCTGTGCAGAATATGCAAGAAAGTCTAAGCTTACACAGCAGCACAAACAAAGATTAACCTGTATGATCTACACCTACCAGAATAGGTAAGAAGCTGACTATTTCTACCTACTGTACTACTGAGCTACTCAGACCAACCAAATCAGACATCCAAAGCGAGGGAGCTGCTAGGTTTCTACATTCTGTCCTATATCTCCTCAGACATTAGGCCTAGACTGAAAAATCTATATCATGTCCAAGCACTGATTACTACTATCTGACATATTACTACAGTGGTCACCAGTAACAGTCAGTCCTCCAGGTCTTACATTATGTTCTGCAAATTATGCCTGTACTGTTTATTTAGGCAATGAAGCTTCTTTATTATAATTCAGACAGGCAAAGGCACTTCACCAGAGGGTTCAACATTCTATCAAACATCTACTGACCTGTTACACCTACACTAAAAGCATCTCATCAAAAGTTTTACCTAATACTACGACCATTTCATTAAGGGTCCAAAGCATGAAATGCTATGGAACCTTATTGTTTTTCTTAGGATTATTAAGGGTCCAAAGCATGAAATGCTTATGGACCATTATTGTTTTTCTTAGGATTTTTCTTTTTATTAAGGGTCCAAAGGACGAAGTCCTTATGGACCATTATTGTTTTTCTTAGGATTTTTCTCTTTTATTATTATTATTATTATTATTTTTCGCGCCCTAAAACTGAATGTACAGCCTAAACCATAAGAGCTAGACCAACCAAACTTGGTAATATGATGTCAATTCCTACCCGCTACTCAGAATCTCCGACCCAGGCCTGTCAGCCAGATGGGGGCGCTCTAGCGCCCCACAACGCGTTTCAGTCCATATCTCCTGTCCTATTAGTCCTATAATTGAAATTATTTTTTCTGCTGATACAGACAGCTTTGCTCTACCAACTGGCTATTTGGACTATGAAGCTCCGCCTACTTAGATTTTTTGCTAATTTGCATAATTTGTGAAACTGACTTCTGCCTTCAAGTCCTACAATATTGAACCAAATCAGACAAATGAGGTGTCAAACCGATCAGTCCACTGAGCTGATCAAAATATATTCAAGAACGTCTGACATTTGTCTATTTTATGGCCACTAGCCATGCCCAAATCCCACCTAAATTTGGCCTATTTCAGTCTGAATGCTATAACTTCTCCATACCTTAGCCTACCTGAACCAAACTTACAATCCAACCTCCCTGCTCTATTATGAGGTCACCATACAATGCGGCCCACATTTCGTCAATAGGGGGCGCTACAACTAAAAACTGGCAATATCTCCTGACTGCCTTAACCAATCTAATTGAAATTTGGCAGATATGTAGTATGTACAAGCCTGAGGTCAGAGAAGTAAAATGGCAGTCATTAGTTGTAAAATCCTGGCCACCATTAGCCAATCAAAATCAAGCAGCCATTTGACCAGCTAAACAATGAGCAATCCAAACCAAATTTGGGTTATACATTTGTATTCTGACCCTGAGCCCACCCTGTAAAGGACATGTCAGTCTGCCATATGGGGGCGCTACAGCACATTTCTGCCTATTTCTCCTGAACTGTTAATTATAAAATTGACAATTGTTGCTTAAGCTATCCACTAGCTCATGACAAATTTAATGGTATAAAGAACTTCATCATATCTCTTGCCATTTTTGCCTATTTTGTAAAAGTCTTAAAACAGTACTTTTTTCTTATCCTCCTAGGATTTTCACCAAACCTACACAAATCTGGTATCATTTAAATTAGGAGACAGTCCCTATATAAAATTATTAAAAAAATCATAAACTTTCCATGAGGTATGGCCACCAGCCACACCCAAACCATAGTGGTGCCACACCCATTTCAATCAGACAGCTATATCTCAGGCCTGCCTCAACCAATCATCATCAAACTTAAATATATAATGTAGGATATTACTGGAGAAGGGCCCTCCAAATTTGGTGCCGATCAGTCAAACGGGGGTGCTACAGCAATATAACATCACTGTATAAACTGCAAAATCAGCTCAACTTACATTTATCTCATTTTTGATCCAGTGACATATTACTGGTTAAAATCTTTTGCCCTGCAAGTTCTGTGAGTCATGTCAAATCAAGAAATATGCAATGTCCCATGATAGTCATTTGCATTCCCTTGTCATATTTAAAAACTTAATAAATAACATATTACTGTAACTCCTGCAATGTCCATCCTAAGTAGGTCAATCTGGTAGTAGAAAAATCAGGACACTGCCCATATGTATAATTTATAAAGATAACTTCACTTGCCTGTACAGTATAGCCACCAGCCACACTGAAACTACAGCATTTCCATGATCATTTCAATCAAACAGCTAAATCAGAGGCATACTTCATCTGATCATCACCAAATTTGACCCACTAATGTAGGACTGCACCTCAGACAGACCCTGCAAATTTGGTGCCGATCGGTCTAATGGGGGCGCTACAGCTACTGTCCATTTATGTCTAAGACCCACCTTAGCAAATTCAGCTGAAATGTCCTTCTTTCTCATAAATCATTCAATTTTCATTTTACCTTTCCCTACACCTTAGTCCATATTTTTAAGTTCCTTTCATTTTTCAACAATTTGCCTTATACAACATTATCAGACTTCATTTACAAATGAGAAGGTCAGAAAGCATTTAATATCATTTCTAAAATGGAGCGCTGACTCCACCTGCTGGCCACAACATTTCCATTCCCATTTCATTCAAACAGCTAAATCTCAGACATGCTTCATCCGATCCTTACAAAATTTGATTCACTTCTGTATGACTGGACTACGGACAGATCTTCCAAGTTTGGTGGCGATCAGTCAATCTGGAGCGGTACAGCCACTGTCCTAGTATGTCTAATACCTACCTTGGCTAATTCAGCTGAAATATCCTTCATAATACTTTCAAGGAATTAACTTTCCCTTCACCTCAGTCCATATTTTTAAGCTCCTTTCATTTTTCTGCTATTTGACTTATAGAAAATTATCAGATTTTATTTATAAGCCAGGCAGTATATATTGCAGATTTTTCACTTTTTTGTATTAAATTGGCCAGTAGGTGGAGATGGTGCTCTATTTATATTGCACTTTTTTGGATTTTTTTATAGATTCGCCAGCAGGTGCAGTTCATCCTCTATTTCATTAATGCCATTAAATTCTTTTAGGGCTTCTTATGTCTAGAAGAATACTTTACAAATGTAGTAAGCCACTGTTGTTTTGAATTTACAAGACGGCATGTGTTCACTGAGGTAGTACAAAGTAAGCTTAACTTTTATGATCTAGACTTAAAATATTAGGTATGCAGGTGCCTATTTCTACCGACTACTTAGACCATCTGACACAAACCATACATTGTCTTGGGCTGAGGCACTTCACCAAAGGGTTCTATATTCTATCCTATATTGGTGTACTAAGGCTGCTCCTGCTAATGGCAGTAGTCAAACTGCCACACCAGGGACTGCATGCATACAGCAGGCTAATATTATACATTATGGCCATTTACTATATAATGTCATTATAGTGTAGTATTTTTTTCCTTAAATGTTGCTCAGGACATTGTAATACTTTTTGTACGTATATTTCCTTTACTGCCTGTTTCACCTACCGTAATTGAAATTTATTCTGACATTTACATGTGTATTTAACATGCTTAATAATGATGACTGTATTAATGATTATAATATTTATTATTACTCATTAGAGACATAATGGAAAACACATTATACACATTGTAAAATTGCAATTAAATACATCTGTCTTAGGCAAACATTTAGGTTTGTGTCATTGTTTGATGAGGCTGAAAAAGTACATTGAGACCACAATAGTTTAGCCAGAACAATTGACATAATATTTTGCATATGATGTGCATAGCATTCTTACATAAACAGTGTATAAAGACCACAAAGTGTGATAGTAGCACTCATATATATATATACTACAAAACTCCCAACATGGCAATATTCTTTTGAATATACAATTTAGTGTAAGTCAAGACAGGCATCACAAACAAAGCTGGACCGTTATTTTGACATCAATTTAACCATGGTATCATGACTGTAAATTATGTAACATATTATGTAGTACAGAACTGTTACAACACATCATTAATGTTTTGTTATTGCAGAGTAAAAGTGAAAATAACTTAATAAATACTACAAAAAAAATTGTGCGACATCACAGCAATAAACATCCACAAGCGACAGCACATTTTACTCAAAGTACCTTTGCTGTCAGACTATAGTGTGTGGAGATGATTTCTGATGCATTTCACTTCAGGTATCTGTTTGTAGTTCATACTGTCTGTGTGCAGTCTCTGAGTGCTTTAGAGAACGCTTTGGTTGTTGACAAAATGGGCGCAGGGAAACTTGATGTGGTGAGTATGGTGTCACTGATATGAAGATAAGGCACTGGAAAAGAGAGTAAAACCAGAAAGCTGCATGTCAGCCAATCAGACACTTGCAGTTGTAAAGTAAAACTACTTCACAGACAAAATAATCTTTCAAAGCGGTAAACTCACCAGGCCAGCGCATCTAATTGTTCCAACGTACCAGGCAGTGTGATGTGTTAACGAAACTTGATGTGGTGGGCATGTGGTCAGTGTCATCAACAGCAGGTGCTGGAAAAGATTAAAGGCATAAACTGGCATGTAAGTTAGACAAACACTGACAGAGTAAAACTAGAACTACACCAAAGAGGAAGAAACCTCTGAAAAAGGCAAACTCACAAGGTCAGCGCCTGCTCCTCTGACCATGTAACATTCAGTGTGATGTGTCACACTCCCAATGTACAGCTGTATGACGAAGGATGCAGTATAGCAGAGCTTGGACAGACAGATGTGACTTAGCTTGATCATCAGGGAAGCACATGACAGTTGTGCCTTAGTGACCTGAGGTTATACATAGGAGAAGGCAGGTTAAAATCTGTAATATAACAATGTAGTAGCGATTTCTGACAATACTTAGTTACACAATTTATAAGCTCATACACTGCAAACTGGCATGTTTTAACTAACATGCCCATGTTAAGTGAGAAAACTGTCACTGACGCACCTTTGCTTTGCCCACCCAGTCATGGCACATCCACTGTGTCTAGATAAATGTCTCACACTCACTGCCCAGCTTTCCCAGTTAGATTTTAGGTCATCCACATGTATGACTGTTTAGTGTTACTTCATTTTAGCTGTTTGAAGAAGGACACAAAACATACACATTACTGCAAAAAATGCATCATATACATAATACCATAATACAGTCAGTGTACATATCTGCAACATTTCCTTTTACAGTATGAAAGTACACTGTACAACACTATACAGACAGACGTCAGTATATGGTCTTACCTTAGCCCATAGATGGTCTGTGCCTGTTCGCCCTCTCACCATTCTTTTTGATCAAAGCCGTGCTCTGTGAAATTCTGTCTTTTTAGCATGTTTTGCAGTACAAGACATTAGTTTGGTACTGTCTACATCTGATGGTACTTCTTCATTTCCTTACTTTTAATTCATTGTAATTATATATTCTATGTTATATAAACAACTACACATTTACATTTTCCAAGTGTGTGGTGCTGTGTAAAGAGGTTCAGTGCACTGTACTGCCCCACAACACAAAATTTCTATATAGGCAATAATGCATTTCATGAATAGTCAATTAAATCACAGGACATCTAAAATTATTTATGTTTTTGTGGAAAATTCATACCATCAACAAGTTTGGCATACTGCTGTTGTGAGGCACTTGACAGAGCACATTACCTCCGTTTTACAAGCCCATGTTGTGTCCTCTGTGCTAATCTTCCCCTAGCCCACACACCCACCCCCAGTGCCAGATGCCCCATCCTCCCCTGCTTCCCACCCAGCCCCAGCCCTAGGCCCCCTGTCCCAGAAGCTGAAGCCCAACACCCCTCCCCTAAGATTAGCCTATGCTTAGTGGTAGCTAACATGTTGTATACAAAACTATACATTTACATTTTTGAAAGGTGTGGTGCTTTGTAAAAAGGTTCAGTGCAGTGTACTGGCCCACAACACATAATTTCTTATGTATACAAGAATAATTTTTATGAATAATCAAATATATTGCAGGATAGCTAAAAATTCTTTTTTTTTAATTTATAGCATTTCAAAATTTTGGGATACTGCTGTTGTGAGGTACTTGACAGAGCACATTACCTCCCTTTTCAAAGCCCACATTGCTTGCTCTGTCCTAATCTTCCCATAGCCCCCACACCAGCCCCTAGTGCCAGGTGCCCCATCCTAGCCCCCTTATGCCTAGCGCTAGTGACCCTCCCGTAACCTTAGTCCTATGCCTAGTGGTAACCCAATCAGCCCACCTCATACTACTCCCCAGCAACAGGCCGCCATGTCCAGCTTTAGTCCCCCCTGCCTCAGCCCTAGTACCAGCTCACTGAAGCCCAGCTGCAGCCACCTAAAGCATGGTACCAGGTGCAGGCCTAGCAACAGGCACCTCAAGGTCGACCCCAACCCCCAAAGCCCAACATCAGCCTCAGGCTAAATGCCAAGCCCTGAAACACCAGCTCCACTGCTAACCTCTGAGACCCAGTTGCAGCGTTCTGAAGGCCAACCCCAGTCTTAGCCACCCACAGCCTACTGGCAACCCCAGTGGTAGCTACTGATGGCTAGATAATGTAGCACCACACATTCATGATGGCTGAAATACATCGGCATTGCTGAAACAAAAATTCTGTTAGTCAAAATGTCTTTCACATACACATGATCAATCAAAGTGCCTTTCTCAGTAGTTGCTTCTTTCACAAGTTGAGCATACCCATGTTTTTCCATAAAATTAGCAATTGTACTTGCTGCCAAATGATTCACTGCATGACAATTTTTTTTGTTTATTTATACAGTTTCTTATAGATAATGTAGCACTACACATTCATGATGGCTGAAATATGTTGGCATTACTGAAACAAAGATGCTGTTAGTCACAATGTCTTTCACATACACATGATCAATCAAAGTGCCTTTCCCAGTGGTTGCTTCTTTCACAAGTTGAGCATACCCCTGTTCTTCCATAAAATTAGCAATTGTACTCACTTGCAAAAGATTTTCATTGAAGTCGCCCATGATGATTTTTCCACCTTCCACACTGTCCAACCGAGTGATCAACTGCATCAGGTTCTTCTGAAAGATTGTCAGATTATATGAGGGTGGTCTGTATAGTACCAAGACTGTTGTTCTTAGTAGGCCCACACTGAACTGCACACACTCAATGTTGACACACTGCACATCAGTCACAGTACAGTTGGTATGTTCTTTATAATACAAACCCACACCACCATGTTGTTGCTTCTTCAGTTCAGCAAAGATAGCATCACTACCATCATATGCCTGATGTCTGGGCTTCCCATGGTATGAAAATCCAGGCAGCTGTACATCTTCTGTGTCTTCCTCCAAATTTAACCATGTCTCTGTCAAGCAGATGATATCAGCTTCCATATACCTTCTGTCTTGCTTTAGGTCATCCAGGTGACAGGTAAGTCCTTCAACATTATGTAGGAGAATTTTGCATGATGATGGCACTTCCATGACAGGATCAATAAACGCAGGCATGCTTTGCATTGCAGTCTCAATGTCTTGTTTTGCATATATAGCAGTCTCCTTAAAGTCTTCTATTATGAGGCCTTCCAGAGAAGTCACACGGCTTAATGCTACATACGCTTGTCCAGCTGCAAATATCTTCTTTAGTGATACAACAGCCTTATCCACTGTCAGACCTTGTACCTTGTGTACTGTACAAGCCCAAGCTAATTTCAGTGGAAACTGCCGTCGTGTTCCACCACTGTTTGTCACTCTCTCCTCCTCTGGTTTGATTTGTGTAGCTTTGTCCAACCCTACTTTGAGGCATGGCTTCTTTCCCCTGAGTGACTTTCCAGCTGCTTTATTGTCAAATGTGATGTATATCTCTGATGGAAAATCCTCATCAGTATCAAAGCAGATGTCACTGACTGTACCAAATGCACCATTTACCAGGCCATCTGAAACATCAATGTTTTTCAGCAGCATTACTCGTGCATTGACACCTACATGTAGTGATTCTGGGAGACATGTCTTCTGAACATTGGCATGATGTCCATGTTTCCTTTCCAGTCTGCCAGTTGCAGCAACCCTTTCAAAATCCTGAGCATGAATGATGACATGGTCTGAGCAGATCTTCCGCAGCATATGGTAGTTATGCTGATCAACTTCATCATTGGTTGCATAAATATGAAGACCAGTACTGTCTTGTCCTTCGCCTGTCACACGTAGTTTCAGCATAGCAATGTCTTCCTCCAGCATTGCATCACCCCTTTTGCGTTTCCTTAGTCGATTCAGCAACTGTGCAAACTCCATATCTTTCTGTCTCATAATTTCAGTGAGCTCCACCATAGCAAAATGATTCTGCCATAGATTCACACCTTTACCCTCAGTATACAAAGCTTTCCCTTTCACAGGACAAAGTTGGTAGAAATCTCCAACAGCAATGATTGAAACATTTCCAAAAGCAGAATAATCTCCAATTTGTTTGATTTGTCTTAATCTGCCATGAATATACGCAAGCAGCTTGTGATCAACCATTGAAATTTCATCTATAATCAATATCTGCAGGTTTCCCAGTTCAGCTCTCAATGAATTTATTTTTTCATCTCCAAGTGGTTCATATGGCAACTTTACATCTGTTGCAATATGGAAACAGGTGTGTATTGTTGCAGCTTTTATGTTGTAAGCACTAACTCCAGTTGGAGCAGTCAGTAACACATGTGTCTCATCTGGATTATGTGACAACTGACGCAAGACACGAGCTGCCTCATACTGTATTGCTTTGATCAAGACTGACTTGCCCACACCTCCAGGTCCAGATATGAATACATGAAATGGTTCTGGGTTTTCACCACGCGCCTTCAGTAAACACCAGTTTCGTATTTTGTAAAAAATCTCAGATTGCTTGTTATTCAGTGAGCGAAGCAAAGCCAACGCTTCCTGCCTGGACATACCACAAGGATTGTCATGTAACATATAGCGACTCAGTCTTGGTAACAAATCTGGTATCTCATCACGTTTTTCTCTCATTTCTGGTGTAATGTTGCATTTGCTGGCAAGACACTCTAACCGTTCACGTTCAGTCTCTGGACAAATCTCTGCCCAAGCATCTTCCATTGCACCATGCAGCTGTAGGTCTTCCTGAGCTTTGTCTATTGCACGTGATTCCTTTTCAAAACTTGACATGTTTGACTCCACAACCAGTTTCACTGAATGCAATTCATCATCAACAAACTTGACACAACCAGTCTCATAGAATTCCTGGTAACTGCCAAAAGTAGAAGGTTTTAACTGTGCATCGAAATAATGTGGCAGAAAAAGTTGCAAAATGCTGTGGTAATATTTTTCTGGGTCCTTTGTGGGTGAAAAGCGAGCATACCGAACAACAGCTCCATCTGTGCGTGTCCTTTTTTTCACAAATCCTAATTTTCTGTCCAACTGCACACTTCCAGGGCATGAGCTTTGAGACTTAGATAGTATTCTGTACTCAGATGCAAATGTCGCCAGGCACATTCCTGCAAACGCTTCTGTTTCTGGTCTGGCTTTATATCTATCAGTGATACTGTTCATCCAAATTCCTTGTTCATCCTCATTCTCACACTCAGCTTTCTTCCGTATGATGTTCAATGGAAGGCTCATTTTTACCACATTTTCTCCGGTTGGGATAAACTGCACCTTTCGTGATCCCTCTTTCAACCTCATGTTAGTCAGACGATAAACACTTTCCTGAGCTGAAACTTCACGATTGTGTAGGAAAACGCTGCCAAGTTGCCGAAGAGCTTCTTTTGCATCAAGGTTACCTTGCTGGGTGGCCTCTTTCTGAGCATTAGCCAGTAGCAGTCCCATCTCTCTCTCAGCTTTGGAAATGTAGGAAATGATGTACACAATACATGAATATGCATCAACCACAAACTGAATGTCCATATTTGCATTCCAACAGCGTAAAAGGTCTCTGTTATATTGGTTCACCCACACTTCACATGGTCTCCTCTTAAGAACAATGGTAGTTTTCTTTGTGATTCTTGAGTACGCAGCTTCAAATATTTCCTGACTGATACCAATTGTACTAAATAAGGAATCAACAGAGTCATAGTTGGCCTCAGGGTTTAGTACAGCATCCTTCACTTTTTTCATTATAGCATCTGCTACTTCTTTTTTCAGGGGCTGTCCGTCTGTCTCACCATCTCCAAGTTTGCATGATGACACAAATGTTCTGTTGCTTGGAGGACGTGGGAAATTGAATCTACAAGTTTTCCCTTTTTTCTTGCATGTTTTTGAGTGCCTCTTACTATGTTGCTGTACACTACATACAATTTCATGCATTTCATCATTACCCTCTGGCATTTCACATGTCACATAGTGATCAATGAAAGCTGATACTTCATCTTCATCATCTTTGCCAACCTTAGGTGCATCTTCCACCCAAAACAAACAGTGAGTGTGAGGTGATCCCCGTTGCTGAAATTCTATTCTGTAGAAATAGTCAACTATTTTGCCAATGGGTTGTGCTTCTGACATGATGACATCTTTCAGGAAGCAGTGGAATCGATAGTCAAACATTCTGGCAGCTGTCACAGGATTGTTTTTCAACAGTGCACACCTTTCTGACCAGTCGAGCTCAGCACTTGATGCATCTATGCCATCTTGTTTGAAGATTGCTGTTATCATTTCTGTCCAACGTAAATCAGCAGAAGAAAAGGAGCAAAACCATGTGGGAATACCAAGCTGTCTTACCATCGCAAACAAATCTTTCTGAACACTTTGCCAAAAAACAGGGGTGCCTCTGATTGGTCTTAGAAATTTATAACCTTCATCAAAATTGAACATCTTTTGTAGAGCCTCCTTATTTGTCAAAGTTTCTGATGTGACAGGACACTTATCCCGTGCATCATAGCCTTTTCTCACAGCAATTGACACATTTGACACAACCTGCTGAAGCTCAGACAAATACTGCCCATAAAATATATAGTCTAAGTTTTTTCCAAAACGTCCATCTGCATTAAGAATTCTTGTATTTAAATACCTACACAGTGTCAGTTTTTCCTTCCTTCTCTCATGAAAAGTACCTGTTCCTTTTGGGAAAAGGACTGGAAAACATTTAGCTTCATTTGACTCATCAGTTAGAAGCCTCACTGGATTGTTTCCTTCTGCAGGTGCCATAGACATGATTCCATCAAAGTGCTGATCCAAGATCTCTTGTGCTATGTCTACAGGTTGAAGACACGTATCCATATACATGCCATGTTGTTGTCTATCATGCATAGTTTCATCCATTTCCTCATCCTCCATGTTATTTTCATTACAGTCTTCATTTGCATGTATGTCACTTACATCACCAAGTATTTCTTTAGTTTTCTGCAGGGGATTGATCCAGTCATTGTTAAACTGCACATTGCTGTAAAATTGGTTATTTTCTGTAAGATACACCAAAGCCTTCTTTATTTTTTCTAGATGCACAAATTCATATTTGTAATGCCCTTTGTAAGTTAACTTCCGCTTCAACTTTACACGAATCATAAGGTCATCATTGTTGACTCTTGGTAAAACTTCAGCTACATTTGGAACACTAGATGGGACACAAGTCACAGGACCATGAACACCATTTTGTCCACCTTTTGGCAAAGACACAATTCTCATGAAAGGAATATGCATAGCAATCAGATGTTGTTCCAGTGAATTTAGACGCTGTAACTCTACAGGGACTGGGTCTAAAGCTAGATTGTTTGCAACACTCTCTGCTGGCAGTTTCCCATCAAGAATCTTTCTGTGACACGTGTGGCAGATCCACAAGGAACCTCTAGAGCCAATAACACTGCTACAATCATCAGAACACATATCTACACATTTATGCAAGTATGTCTCAGTTATACACTGTGATGCCACTAACGCAATTGCCTGTGATTTTTTGAAGTACTCATCTTTCTTGCAAATCAGAACTTGGTGTTTAAATAGCAATCGATGACACACTGAACAAATGTATTCTGGGCCTTTAGTTATTTTCTGTCTAAACTGTTCAATCACATACTTAATGTCTTTTCTGTTATCCTTCTCTTTAGTCCGTTTTCCAGTATTTCTGCTTTTCACTGCAGTGGCATAACAGCTGTCTGTCTTATATCTATTACTGCAACTTTGCTTCTGAGCTGATTGGTATACTGGATTACAATGGTAGGCTTCAAATTTCTGTTTCTTCACAGCTTCTCTGTAACTTTCATTTGTGGCATGCTTACGAACCATACAGTCTTTTACACGTTGCCTGTGTTCAATGTCAGTTGCATACTTCTGCATACTTGACTGCTTCACACGGTGCCTGTGTTCAGTGTCTGTTGCATACTTAATCACACTCGACTGCTTCACACGTTGACTGTGTTCATTATCTGTCGCATACTTGCTCACACTCGACTGCTTCACACGTTGCCTGTGTTCATTATCTGTCGCATACTTGCTCACACTCGACTGCTTCACACGTTGCCTGTGTTCATTATCTGTCGCATACTTGCTCACACTCGACTGCTGCACACGTTGCCTGTGTTCATTATCTATCGCATACTTACTCACACTTGACTGCTGTATATGTTTGCGGTGACCCAAGTCTGTTGCGTACTTACTTACACTTGACTGTTTCACATGTTCTCTGTACACTTCATCCTCATGGTAGCGCTTTATGCTTCTCTCAAGTTGTTCCTCCTTGTACACCATACTTTCTTCATACCGTCTTTTGCCTCGTTCCAGTTTTCGTCGACTTGATGCCATTTCAGATGCTGTATTGTGAATTTCAGAGCATTGTCTGGCACAACCCTCAGTATCACGCCCTTTCACACAAGTTACAGCCTCATAGTGTGACTCATTACAATGTTTCAGGTACATACCTCTCGGATCAGAACCAATACATGTGGAGTACTTCAACCATTTGTTATTGGAGAATGTGAAAATATGCACACCAAGCAGATCAGCGGCAGCTTGAATCTCTACCTCAGATGCCCAAGTACCAACATATTTCATCCGTGATGCAGTGACATACTCAGTGACAGAAGAGTGACCTTCCCTAAGACAAGCAACATACCTGGATTGATTTTTTAGTATGTGACCAACAACAGCACGTCTAATTTTCCTGTGTTCTTTCTCATTTCCAGTAATAGCAAAAGCCAGAGATCTGAAAAAGCAGTTACCATCACCAGTAATAGGTACCGTTCTGCAAGGGTCACCCATTGGAAACTGTGCAGCCATGTTTACATGACCATGATCAATATACACCACACCAAGCTTACAGGAAAGGCTTCTTTGCTGCTGTGTTGTCAAAGGACTGAACAAAAACTGCTCATTGCATAGCTCACTGATGAATACTACATCACCTTCATTGCTCACATGCATATCAACCTCAGGTTGTGCATCGTCTGTCACATTTGGCCTTACCAAACCATATTGGCTCTCTGACATGTTGGCAAACTGCTTGACTCTGGTCACTGAGGAGTTACCGTCTGGATGGTCTGACATGCTGGTAGGCTGGTTGAGACTGGTGACTGAGGAATTACCATCTGGATGCTGCTGCAGATTGCTTCGACTGGTCACACTCACAGCTGTAATCTCAAACTGTTCCCCTGTTGCATCTAAAGACAGTCCTAGGGTATTCACATGGTCTAGCAAAGAATCTATGTTAGAGTGGTACACCAATATACTTCTGCCTGATGCGTCACTTGCTCCATCTCCTCGTCGGGAATGGGAGTCGATCACCACATACCATGACCCTTGCTTAATGATGGCACATGTATTTACTTTAAGAGTAAAAAGACACGCATCATACAGTGAGAATACTCTTCTTACCGCTTGATCAGCTGACATGAGAATGTTGCACATATCTCCATATTCACTCACACCAAACAAGCCAACAAACATGTCATCATGGTAGTTTATTTCAAATTTATCACCATTCAATGTGTACTCAGTTGGTAGATCTCTCACAAACAGATACCCAGAAGCATCTCCAATTCTCCCAGCATCTCTGATGGTGGTGTAGAGGTCATCTCCATTCAGCAGCACTTGATCAATGTCTGTGACTGACCAGGTTAAAACATTCTTTACCTTACACGTCACTATAGCAATCAAACTATTAGCAACACATTGCTTGTTACTGTTGACTCCAAATCGTGGGTGTCCTTGATGGAAGGAGCCTCTCACAGTACGTGCCTGAGGAAAATGAGTAGGTGCACAGACAGTTACAGGGTTCATATGCTGCTGTTGAGCCAGGGCACTTTGTTGTTCAGACATTAGCAAGGGTTTTGCCAAGGGTTTTGCCAAGGGTTTTGCCAAGGGGTTCGCCAATGTTTTTGCCAAACGGCAACGCTTCGGACAACGCTTCGGACAACGCTTTGGACAATTGTTTGGAACAGAGTTTGACACTTCAAGTGCTGAGTTAGATGGTCTCATGGATGGTTTTTTAGATGGTCGTTTAGATGGTTGTATAGCTGCAGCCTTTCTTTTAGGAGGTGGCTGCACAACCTCGTCAGTCAAAGCCTTGTCTTTATAAAAAGAAGGCATATACAACTCGTCATCAGTCCTACAAATGGCACCCAGGGTGGGAACCTGGAGGTCATGGCTCGTCGGGAAAGTCACAGTCTGGATCTTTTTGGTATTCCAGTAGGGGGGAAAAGAAATAACCCCGTCAGTCATAGCCATGACAGAGTCAGGCCGCGGCTGTACGGCCTGCTCAGGTTGTTGGTCGTGGCTCGTCGGGAAAGTCACAGTCGTGATCTTTTTGGTATTCCGGTAGGGGGGAAAAGACGTAACCCCGTCATCGGTCATAGCCACATCAAAACTATCAGCAGCTCGCCGCCGGTCCATCAGCCTCTTCTTCGCTGCTGCTGAACGCTTGGACGCCTTGGTGCGAGGCATCTGCAAATGAACAAGGGGGGGGGGGACAACACAAGGCACACCTGCTTACAACCTTACTTTGCACTGACATCTCAATTATACGTCCTAATAGCTAGGGATGTACACTTGTAATTTAAAATCACAGGTTCAAATCCCCAACAAGCAAGGTACCACTGAGTTACCATCAGCAAAGTACCACCTCAAACAACTGCTCGAATGATGCATCTGTCAAGTTGTTCCTCCTTGGATGGAACGTCATAGCGTCTTCTCTTCTGCCAGTTTCCAACAGTGCTCCATACAGGTTACATGTCGAAGACATTTTATGCTCGTGCAGTGTGTGTGGTGACTCAGTAATTATCAGATATCACAAAACTAATTTTGATTGATATGTATTAAAACAATTACAATGCTGTTCTGTGAGAACTATGTACACTGACACATCTCAGCTACTAAGAATCAGTGATGAAGCTAAATTAATATTGAAGTGTATGGACAGTAAACCACAATTTACACACTAAACATTTTATGAACTGCTTGAATGATGCATCTGTCAAGTTGTTCCTCCTTGGATGGAACTTCATAGCGTCTTCTCTTCTGCCAGTTTCCAACAGTGTTCCATATGGGTTACATGTAGAAAACATTTTATGGTTGTGCAGTGTGTGGTGACTCAGTAATTATCAGTTATCACAAAACTAAGTTTAATTGATATGCATTACTTAAAGCAATTACAATGCTGTTTTTCTGTGAGAACTATGTACACTGACACATCTCAGCTACTTAGAATCAGTGATGCAGCTAAATCAATATTGAAGTGTCTGGACAGTAAACCACAATTTACACACTAAACATTTTATGAAGCATTACAATCCTTATCCTACAATCAATCTCTAACATGACTTTCATTGTTAAAATGACACACTTACCTGTGAAGTCACACTGCAAAACAATATTACATAAGCTTCACCTCAACACGAACGGATGGGTTTCTCACATGTATTTCAATTTTTCCTGTCACTACAATGCGATTTATTACAAATGCTACAAATTACTAATCTCACAGACACAAATATGCCTTAAAATCAATATCATGGCCATTTACCATATTGAGGAAAAAGCACCTCTGCCACTATATATTCAATGTGCTGTTGTATAAACAAGTCTTAATTTTAATATTTTAAATTAAATTTAAGGAAGCACTTTTTTTTTTTTTTTTACACAGCATGTACCTACAGTACAGAAAAGTCTTCGTACTACTGTAGCACAAACTAAAACCCTAGGTTCCTTTAAATCAGACCTAGATAAGATTACCAACTATAACATATTAAGCAATAACAATCACCTATAAAATACTATGCTTCTCTTCCTACAGCAAATGCATTTACAGCATACTGCTGAAATATGGAATAGTCTTCCAGGTAGTAAATTGTAACCCAAAACCCTGGGTTACCTTAAATCAGATAGATAAGATTTTAACAACTAACATATTAAGCTTCTATTTCTATAGCAAACTGATGTAGTGGCAATGCTCACTTCTCGAAGTGCACAAAGCATACCGTTTATCACTTTCTCCTTGGAAATGTCTTTCTCCAGCAGAAATCTGTAGAGAAAAGTGACAGATGACTTTCATAGCATCAACATTTCTCAATAGTCAGTCTTTATTTAAAACACCATGTACACTTGAAACCTTCTCCACGGTCATTCTGAAACAACTGGTGGTAGACAGCAGCTTCAAAATATTCACCTTTGATCCCTCTGTCGACAGACCTCTTCAAAGTCTATAAAGACAAGATGTATGACTTAACTGACATGTGTATACATTTCATTACTATACGAAACATGGATACCGCAAACATTTTTTACTGTAGCATTCCAAGCAGTCCTTTAACATTAAGTTTCTTTCATAACGGCTTACGTTACTAGTAAAATACATATTACATTTTTACTGTAAAATATACGTAGTAAATTCACATCGACTGAGAGGAATGACAAAAGTGCACCATACAAACATCGCTGCGATGTAATGCAGCCTCACATACATTTGTTTCACACCGGTCTGTATCTGTTTTCGTACTGTTACAGTTCCTAAACACGCAGGCATGGCTCCTTGCCGGTTAATTCTGTCTGTATTTACCGTGAACTGCTGCAGTAGTAACCAAGCAGTTATTGCCTTACTTTACAAGTCTACAACTACGACGTAAACACTATGGAAGTTTAGCATGCAACTTACGGTAAAACCGTAATGTACTGCTGCCGAATCCTTATCGGATGAATTGCAAAATATGTTACTTTACAATATATGGCTACATAGATGGGGATAGAGTGAAGCGCCTTCAGACAATTTAATGTTGTGAACTAAATAAAAGTATATTTTATTGTAAATTGATTACCGGATAGTGATCCCACTCAAGATTTCAATATTAAGATTCTTTGTCACATACATAGATATAACCAGTACAACATGCAGTGAAATGAACCCTGACCGATCTAAAGACTGCAAAAAGAGAAAGAGTAAAAAAATACAAAATACATTTGTATTCCGTACATGTGCGCATGCTCAGCAAAAACAAGACATCTAAAATGGCCGACACGGAAACAGCTTTGTGGCGCATTTAATTATTAAATTTATTTAATAAATTATATATATGTTTTTAAAAACCTTGACACAAAATAAACCACCCACAGTGAGAAAACAGCAAAGCGTCAAGCGAATAAAAACAGCATTACACATATGTAATTACGTCTACCATAATTATAAATGTTAAAACACAAAAGTACGATATGCCACAGACACACAGCGTTTAAAACATACTTTGCGCTTCTGAACCAAACTTAATTTGACCACTTAAACGTGATTTACTGTTGCCACATCCTTATCTGCTGCATTACAAAATATATTACTTCAAAACATAACCGTGTAAGGACGGGGATAATGTAACGCGCAAATGTACATGCTAATCAAAAACAAGATACCTAAAATGGCCGCCACAGAAAGAGCTTTCTGTGACGCAGTTAACACCGATGAAACAAACGATTACGCTGCTGAAACACTATTGCCTAACATCAAACTAAAAATGTTTTAAAAAAACCTTAACACAAAATAAACCAGCTACAATTGGAAAAGAGCAAAGCGTCAACAAGCGAATAAAAACATAGCATTACACATATGCAATTACGTCTACCGTAATTATAAATGCTAAAACACAAAAGTACGACATGCCACAGACACACAGCGTTTAAAACATACTTTGCGCTTCTAAACCAAGATTAATTTTGACCACTTACACGTGTTCTACTGCTGCCAAATCCTTATCTGCTGCATTCCAAAATATACCACTTTAAAACGTAAGCGTATAAGAACGGGGATAATGTAAAGCGCAAATGTAAAAGATACCTAAAATGGCTGCCACAGAAACAGGTCTGTCGCGCATTTCACACTACCTAAACGAACGCTTACCCTGCTCAAACACTATTGCCTAACACCGAACAAAAACATGTTTTAAAAAACTGAGGACCACAAAATAAATCACCTATAATTAAAAAAGCAAAGCGTCAACAAACTAATAAAAGCATTACATATATGTAGCGACTTACCTCTTGCAAATCCAGAAATAAAATGCACAGGACAAGCCTTGCTTCAGGTGGGAGTGGTCACTTACGTCAGCCAATCAAAACAAGTCCCTGTCTCTCTGTTAATCTAGCTCAGGGAAACCAATAAACGAAATGGCTGCCACTAAAACGCCCCTTCACGACTACTCTAAATTGATGCTTAATTACCTTACCACTTTACGTAAGTGTAAGGTTTACCACTCATTACACCTTACACTTCTAAGCACTTTATATTTTTATCTTTTACATGAGTTACTTTTACCTGCCTAGGTTGTGGTTTATACGTTGTTTTTCATGCCAAGTCTTGTGCTGTGTGATTTCAACGTTTAATTCAACTGTGATGTGGACTTGTCACTGTATACAGTAAAAGGGGGTCCAGCCTGCTACTAGCAAGGTGGCCATTGAGTGTATAGAGTCATATGTGCAATTTTTTTTCTATCTTGTTCATAGTTATACTTAAACTGTTTTATACTTTTTAATCTATACTTTTAATCTGTATTAAAAACTAAATAACTAATTTAAAATTTCGGTAAGTTAAATATTTTTGTTGCAATTTAAAATCATTCAATATCTGTTGTACGATGTTATATTTTAAATATTATGCAGGTTCTGTATAATTGCATCATAATTTGCATCATCCAATTACACATTCAGAGAGTGAAGACAAAAACACTGCACAACAATTACTTTTACTGTACAATTACTGTAACAGCCTGATGTTTTCTTGCCACATGTTGTTTAAGATTCTTCTTATTTAGGCTCATTCTACAGTGAGGACATTCAACAGTTACTTGCTTTCTATGGACAGCTTGTTGGCATGGTATGAGTGCTTGATCAGGTTGCCCTGGTGGATGGCCAGCGGGAGACTCTGTTGGATGTCCAGAGGGAGGTACTGGTGGGTGGCCGGCAGGAGGCTCTGTTGGGTGGCCAGCGGGAGGCTCTGTTGGGTGGCCAGCGGGAGGCTCAGCAACAATGGAATGGTGACGGCAATGATGCTTTTGCAGATCACCTTTGTTTACATATACAGCTGTACACAGACAGCAGTGAAAATGTGTAGTCCTCCCACGGCATCCAAGGGTGCAGCTATATATGATATAATCTAAAACAGATTAAAAGCATCATGTTAATAGATGTTCATTGGCCATTATGAATGAACTGAAAAACATAACAAGACCAACCACTCACCACCATACTCAACCGCCCTTGTCCTATGGGAAGCAATGTGGACTGCAACAGAATTATACTCCTTTGGATTGTACTTGTCCAAAGTGCAAAAAGAGCAAGAAAACAGATTTGAATTTTCACAAATTCTTTGAGGTTGAGGCACCGGATAGTCCTTAATCTGAACAGTGACATGCTGCAAAGACAAAATATGCAGTGTTTAATGATAATATTCTTAATTATTAACTTAATTAGCTTAATTATTTTAACAAAATTAATCTAATAATGTTCAGAGTTTCATACATTACGATTAAAAATGTTTATATATAAAAAAGGTTATAATTAACTGAATTAACTTTATAATATTTTAGATATCTTATTAATTCAAGCATTTTATGTGATCTATTGGTTAAGATGACACCTATAATGGTTTAATGCATATTTTTTTAGAAGACCAACACGCAGACAGCAATTTTCAGTAACATAATATCTGTTGCTGCATTTGCTGAACCTGGGAAATGGAAACTACATCATTCATGACCTACTGGTCCTGGGATCATGTACAGATTGTACTGTGTAGATTATGGTGCTCTGTTTTTTAAAAGGAAACAATAAGTGAGAGACATTAGTGTCTTTCACTCAGTCAGGCTCTTCTTTATCCCAGGAAAAAAATCAATATTTGACACATTACAGATTCCAATTAATATAGCAGGATTCTATTTACTTGCACACTTCAAAACATATCCGCAATTCAGATTCTTATTTCAGTCGGATCAATTTAACCTATCAAACATTTGTTACAGAAGATACATATGCATAAATACGTAAAAAAAAATGCTTGTTGAAAACAAAAATGCAGGGATTACATAAAAATTACACAGAATCTTAGCCTAGTGAATATCCCTACACATATACAGCAACGAGAATAAATGATTAAATACTTAAATTAATCGTTTTCCTAAACAATCTTTGAAGATCCTCTATCCTTCATGAGATTTAAAATATAAATAAATAAAACATATCATCAGGGTAGAGATATGGAACACACATACGTAAGCAAACAAAATGAATAATGGCGAGTCGGCCATTTAGAAACGCGAATTGCGAGGCGCCATTTTAATGAAATATTATCAGAAATAATTATAAGCATATAATCAAAAACAATACGTATAACTAAATAGACATTTACTTACCTGGGTCATGTACTGCATCCGATCCGCCGCCATTGTTTCTGAACGCTGTTTCTACACGCCTCCAGAAAGTCCCGTCACAGAGCCAATCAGATACTTACCTTGAAATCCGCCCAGTTGTCGTTATAGGCAATCAGAACAACGCTTTGAAACCGCCCACTCCACTTGAAATCCACCCAGTGATTGTTTTAGCCAATCAGAACAACGCTTTGGAACCGCCCACTGTAATACACTTCCAGTGCTTGAAATCCGCCCACTCGCGTCAGTGTTCTGCAGAGACTAGTACTTGGATTTTTCGTAGGCTTTAGGGATTCTAGAGAAAAACCGTTAGTTGTGTCCGTCATTCTGCAGCTATGGCCAGCCCTGCTAAAATCGCAAAACAGGAGCTCGAGACATTGCAGGGCTTTCTGCACTGCGTGTCGCCAACGATTGTGTCAAAGCGCAATTCTAAATATTTCACGGCACTGCTTCAAACCAGCAGGGACGAATTCCACAAAGTTATTTGCTTTTGTCAAGAAAAGCAGACATCGTTTGCGCAAGCTTCCAAAAACAAGACTGGGGTGAAGCTGACCAACGTCAAGCGAAGTATCAGTAAGTCTTAATTTTCTTAAAATAAAATAAAACAAAACAGAAAATTCTGCTTCAAATGAAGTGTCTATTTAACCTAAATCAAGCCGGTATTTACTTGATGTTCATGTTTTCTAGGCTACTCAGATCCTTCAGGATTCGACGTTTTGTGCAACAGAAGCACAACTGTGGAAGTCGTGAACCTGTCTTTTTTACCTAAAATCCCTCCCAGCAGCTCAAAGCTGATCATTGCCAAAATACAAACACTTGGACCCAGGCAAACTGTAAGTAGATATAATAATCTTATAAGTAGTACAATGAAATGTAGTCATACATTGTTTGATTGACATTATTGATGAGAAGCGCGTTATTCTGTTGAAAGAAATACGTTTCTAACGTGCCTGTACAATTAAATTAACCAGTTACTTTGTTTATGTGGTTTATAACTTGTTCTAGCGCAATTTATTAAAACCTCTTTTAACTCGGCATAAAATACATGTAAATGACCCTGCAGTGATATTCAACGAAATTGTGATATGATACATATGTCTTATGAAGTAACCGAACATTAGTATTTTCTGATCAGTCCTATTTAATATATCTCTATCTGTGTGTAACAGGTCGGTGTCCTAAAAGCGAAAATTTTGGCCCCAGGAAGCTACAACAAAGTCGTCAACATAAATGGCAGTGACTTAGAACTTAAGGAGTTCCAAATAGCGGATTCCTCGGGACATCTGAAGCTGACTTTATGGGACCAACAAATTGTTCAAGTGGAACCTCTGAAGTCTTACCAATTTACGAACTTATCCACAAGAGAACGTGAGGGACGGATATATTTGTCGGGGACTCCATCGACCACCATCATAGAAATTGACGACCTGAAAATCGCTGAATTCAATGAACTAACTGACGCTGAAACACTTTCTGAATCGTCAGGAACTATTACTGGCATACAAATTTTGTGCAAACATCGGTGTGCAAAATGCCAAACCGCACAAAATGAGTTTACTGGCAAATCATCTGTACACAGATGCATTGGTTGCAAATTAATGCAGAAGTGTGGTTCATATAACACGACCTACACTGGGACTGTGTCGCTTACAAAAGATGGCACAGATCAAACACTGACCATAACAAATTCTGCAATTCGGACTTATTTCAGTGAGCAGGATATGTGCCATCTTTTACATGATGTACAAGATATGGAAGAGCATTTTATTAATGCGGGTGACTTTTCTGTCCTCCTAAATGAGGACGGACTGATCAGCAAAATCAGGCCGACTGCTGAAAACAAACCTGACGCTGATGATGATGAGGAAGGTACTTCAAATGCAGCTCAGTAGCTGTGTTTTGTAATTTGTGTGTGTGTGTGTGGTTCAAAATTGTTTGATATGTTCTGTATAACGTTATTTATATATTTTATAATTGTTCAATTGTTCCTTTTAAATAAATATATTTTGCGTGTGACGTTGTTTCATAAACTACGTATCGAGACCAAAAGTTTCGGACGCGTTCGGAACGCATCGATCCTGGGTGCCGAAATTGCCATCTCTAGCTAAAAGCAGGAAAACGGTACCTTTGATCAAGCGCCGTTGCCTGGTACAGGCGTCGGTAGTCTACAGGTAACCTTATTTACTATGCGTGACCGGGTATTTACTATTGTTTGGTGCGGTGAAACAAGACAACTTGTAACGGGCTATTTCTGCTTTTATACTACAAGCTGCTACGTAAGGTCCGTTTGCCTGAGTAACGCGGATAACTACCTTGGTACTTTAAGTGGTTACTTAAAATATTGGCATCAATTTGAAACTGATGTGTGCGCGTGTGTTTATTTTTCCTTTTAAATGTGGTTTAGGCAAGGCTTTTGTACAGGTAACCTTATTTACTATATGTGACCGGGTATTTACTGTTGTTCCGTCCGGTAAAAGAAGGCAACTTGTAACGGGCGATTTCTACTTTTATGCTACAAGCTGCTACTTAAAGTCTGTTTGCCAGGGTAACGCGGCTAAGGTACTTTTGGCATTTTAAGTGGTTACTTAAAATATTAGCATCGATTTCAAACTGATGTCTGGGGGTCTGTTTATTTTTTCTTTTAACACTAGAATTCCTGAAAAAATGAGACTCTCCTCACGAGGAGCCCCCCCCCTTACTGCCCATACAAGCTGCCCGCCCCCTCTCCAGCACCATTAACACCTTTTGTTTTGCAAATTAATCACAGTCACTCAGTCAAACTCACCCCCCAGCCTGAAGTCACTTCTTCAGCTCAGGTCTGCACTAAAGAGTTTATCTAGCGGTGTGTTGTAAGGAATCGAATACATGTGCTTTCATAGAGCATAATTTGAAATATAGTGGAACCCCCAAATGTACTAGGTTAACCGTGCTGTCAATTACACAAATATGTGATATAACAAATACATATACTTGATGTATGTTCTTCTCACAACTATTTGTGTAAATTTATGATCAAATAAATTTTAGGTTTTGCAGACAATCTTATACATGTGCATGCATGTACATTTTTGATATAATCACTTCATACGGTATATGTGAAAAAGTTGCATCATTGAGTCATGAGTGCAAGCTGCCAGAAATTTAGACACAGAATATATACATTTGAAGAATCAGATAGTATAAAGATAAAGAGCATATGTCTGTGTGTAGGAGACAGAGACAGAGAGTCAGTGTCATTCAAGTGGAAGATACACATTTATTATATAAAATAAACAGATACACAAAAGGTACAAAACCATTTCGTGTGAACTGTTTCCGTGGAAAGTGCACTGTGGCATTGTTTTTATTTTTTTTATAACAAAAGGTTGAACTTTACACATTACATCGTATAATATTTTTGGCACCCCTCAAGTAAGCAATATTTCGTTTTTACTGCGTGACACATTTGTAATGCATATACCGCGCTAATATCATGCCAGTGTCCTTTTACCGATGTACGTAAATCAGTTTAACTTTTAGCTATAACTTTTACAACTGAATAAGGTCACACAGATTGTTGCAGACATCAACTGTATGTACTGTATTTATTATATCAAATACAACTGCTTGAATGTGATACGGAAATATACATACGCGAAGGTTTTCTTTATTGTGCCGTAATATATTTCGACTGCAATCTGTTTCTGAGTAATTAGCCCTTTTCTGTGCTCCAAACATGTAACGTGTGAACTGTTTCCGTGAGAAGTTTACGTTGACATCTCATAATCCCATACATGATTGCACATACGTCCGGAGTAATTTATAGTCTTTTGCGTGCTCATAACTACACAATCTTTTTCGCACGTAGCGATGTCAGTGTGTATACTTGCAAAGTGCATTGTGTCATCTCATAACAGATGGACATAGTAATCAGTAGGTTTTTTTGTGCTCATAACTACGCAATGTTTCACATATAACGTACGAAGCAGAGCATGTGAGCGGAGCCGAGCGGTGAGAATTTCCGCTCCTGGCTCACGAGGCTGTTGGCTCCGCCCGCTCCTCTGCTCTAATTCGCACTAAGCCGCTCCGCTCAACACTGCTCCTCGCTCCACTAAAATGTCCTCCCGCTCCAGTCAAATCGCTCCACGCTCGATCCAATTTAAAACAGGAACAAATAATCTGCATGCCTAACAAATGTCACCTTAAACCGAAGCCTTATGTCATAAAGAAATATGAGCAACGGCAACATTGCCAGTCAGAACAGAAAATATTTATTTTTAAGCAACCTACCGGCAACAACGGACAGGTTTAGAAATGGCATTCCACACAAAAATAGGCTTATAAATAAAGGAATCAGTGGGTTTAATAGCCTAAAGAATATACAAAAACGTTTTAAATTCCTCAGTTTTTTTCTGTTGATGCAGCACGTCTCTAAAATAAAATGTAAAATAATACGTGAAATAAAAAAAAAATCTTATTAGACCTACTTTGAATGACAAAACGAATTTATTTGATTACCAATATTTACTTTATATGCTTTTATACTTTAATTTACTTTATAGACTTGATATGCTACAACCATATAAAACTTACACGCGTTTTGCTCTGGCTTCCGCTTGTTCGCGTAGCACACTCATGTTTCTGAGAAAAGTGATTCCAAAGTGAATCTTTACTAACTGAAACAGTTTCACCACATTGTTGTTCTTGCTGTACATTCTTGTCATCTATACGTTTGATAAGAATAGTACACTTGTATGATTTATCAGTATCCTTTCTGAAATACTTTGCGAATTCCATCTCGGCCAATTTGTGTAACAGTCTTGATAATTGTACAGATAAATTCTGGGTAGATTTGGGCACGCCTCAGAATTGTAGTGTGAGCGGTATCTGAGCGAAATTGGAGCGAGACAAAGCGACCGCTCCAGCCTTAATTAGAAAACCCGCTCCGCGCTCTGACCAAATTCTGCCCGCTCCGCTCACATGCTCTGGTACGAAGTATCCCTGCAAGGTGCACTGTGCCATTTTTTAACAGGCTGAATGTGTGTTTTAGCACATACCTTTATTGTGTTCCGTAAAATTCTTGGACTTAACTTGGACTAAAATACTTCGACTTAACGGTCTTTACACATTCTAAGTTGCAAGTTCCATTTTTTTTTCATTACTTATAAAAATGTTTTGTCTGTTGGCACATTTATAATGCATATACCGCACTAATGTCATGCCAGGGTAATTATAACGATATAAATTAATTAATTTGTCTTTTAGCCCTGATCGAACTTAAAAAAAAAGAAAAATACATTAACACCGATTGTTACAGACAGTAAGCAGATGCATTTATTTATTCTTTCAAATACTTTAGATAAACTGAAATCGCCATTACTAAATCAAGAAAAATGGGGATTAAATTGTAGGCCCTATTTCAAATTACGATTATAATATACATTTATTTTACAATTCCTTAAACCACACTGTTACAAAGACGTTTCTGAGGAGAACCGAGGTTGAAACCGTGAAACTTGCTTTCATTTGCAAAACAATAGCTGTTGATTGGCGCTGATGAGGGCGCGGGCAGTTCGTGTGGGGAGTGAGGGGGGGGCTCCACCAGAGGTGCGTCCGAGATTTTTCGTAGGCTTTAGGGATTCTAGTAACAGCGATATTTTACTCAAACCACAGTATAATAGAAACGTCTCTCTGCAGACCTAAGGTTAGAGACGTGAAACTACCTTTCATATGCAAAACAATATGTGTTCATTGGCCCTCATAAAACAACGACTAGCTTGTGCAGGCGGGGGGGGGACATCAGGTGCCAAGAAGTCTCGTAGGCTTGCCGAAACGTAGGCTCCTACTAGCCTGGCGCCAGGCTTCTCCACAGTCTGACCTTTAATTACTTACAGCACTCACTTCAAAGCTCTTCTAATCAACAATCACCCTTAACCCTCTGAAGTCTGACGCCTATCACCGATGTTTCAAGTCCTGTAACATACCTTCACATTTTAACACTGTGGAGTCGGCCATCTCACCAGCAAAATAAAACCAAAATTCCACCAAACGTTTACAAATCTCTACTACATATATATATACAAACACAGACACAAACACACACACTATAAATATTTCACATGATATACTACACATTAAATACTAAATACCATTTATCAAATGTACCGCTAACTACACCTGCTGGCCAAACCAGTTCCATGCCCATTTCAATAAAACAGCTATATCTCTGGCATGCTTCATCCAATCCTCTCAAAATTTGACCCACTGATTTATCACTAGCCCACAGACAGACCATCCACCATTTGTGCTGATTGGTCAAAGGGGGGCGATATGGCCACTGTCTAAATATGTCTAACACCAACTTTGGCTAATGCAGCTGAAATAACCTTATTTCTCATGAAAAATTTAAAGATTCCTTTCCCTTCATCTCAATTAATATTTTTAAGTTGCATTAATTTCCCCGCCATTTGACTTTTAGAAATGTATCAAACTTCAGTGATACTTCAGGCTGTGTACACTGCAGGAATTGCAATTTCTTTGAATAGCTAGTCACCACATTTAACTTCTGTTTCTCATCTACCCTTTTCCCTTTATCATACCTTAATCAACATTTCTACGGTAATGTTAAAATGTCAGTTATCATCTTATCATAGGAACATTTCCTACTTTCTGACTATTTAAATGCATTGGCCATCAGTTACTGTCTGTACTTCATTTCCAATTTAGCCACTGTCCTAGTATGTTTAAGACCAACCTTGGTTAATGCAGCTCACATCTCCTGATTGGTTATTTAAACATTTAAATAATAATCACATTTCCCTTCATTTAAGTCCATATTTTTAATCTGCTTCCGCTACAGCAATATAACATCACTGTATAAACTGCAAAATCAGCTCAACTTACATTTATCTCATTTTTGATCAAGTGACATATTACTGGTTAAAATCTTTTGCCCTGCAAGTTCTGTTAGTCATGTCAAATCAAGAAATATTCAATGTCACATGATAGTCATTTGCATTCCCTTGTCATATTTAAAAACTTAATAAATAACATATTACTGTAACTACTGCAATGTCCAGCCTAAATAGGTCAATCTGGTAGTAGATTAATCAGGACACTGCCCTTATGTATAATTTATAAAGATATCTTAACCTGCCTGTACATTATGGCCACCAGCCACACTGAACCTACAGCATTTCCATGATCATTTCAATCAAACAGCTAAATCTGAGGCATACTTCGTCTGATCATCACCAAATTTGAGCCACTAATGTACCACTGCACCTCAGACAGACCATACAACTTTGGTGCCGATCGGTCAAATGGGGGCGCTACAGCCACTGCCTATATATTTCTAATACCCACCTTAGCAAATTCAGTTGAAATGATCATATTTCTCATCAATCATTCCAAGAATTGCTCCCTTTCCCTTCAACTAGCTACATCTTTTTAATTTATGTTCTTTTTTCACCTATTTGCCTCATAGAACATTATCAGAATTCATTTACACATGAGAAGGCCTAAAAGTATTACAGTTTTTTCTGATTGCTTAAACCCTAACTGTGATTCTTAAAGCACAATTTCTAAAACTATTAATACTTATAGCAAAACCACTCACTGAGTTTGCAAAACTAAAAGCACAAACACTGCTTTGCACTCAGTTTGCAATTTTGTAACACACACTTTGCAAAACTGTAGGCACAACTCACTGCTTACACTCAATTACCAAATTTCCAACACACTCCTAGCAAAATTATACACATGTATGGCTATCATTAACACTATTTTGCCAACTGTCTGGCACACTTTCACATGTGAAAACTGTTTTAGAGAATTAGTTCACTTTGCAATCAGCCTAAGCACTATAAATAAGCCACAGGTAAGCTGTCTATGTGGAGTACAATGGAAGGAGCAGTAAGAGTGAGAAGAGTGAGAATCAGAGGAGGCCGAGGAGGCCGAGGGAGAGGAGTTCTTCTCTGCCTGGCGCTGGAAAGTGTACGACCGTCATCCTCATCAACAGGTAGCCCTTTTACAGGCAATGGAGCAGGCATGTGGAGATATTGACCAGGCATCATGTCAGGCCTGGATACAGCATTCAAAGAGATATTTCCCCCGGTGCCTTGGACTGGAGGATATCGCATGCGATGTGGCCGAAATTTTCTCGCCGGACCCAGAAAGACGACATGATGTAGGCTGATTGTCTTTTTTTTTTGTGAAATTACTATTTTGTGTTCTGACTTTGTCTTGGTTTTGATGAGTGTGAATAAACACCAATACTTGAAGTTTGGATCCTTGTATGTTTACATGACACTATGACAAAAGTATGACCTCAAATTGACATCTGTACACAGAGAAAGCAAAAGCCAGATGTGTTTTGTATTCATACCATCAGTGTGCAGTTGGCGCATTGTGTGCTTAGTAGATGATGGCTTGTGTGTACTGTTTGATACGAAAACACCCATTTTTACGAAGGTGTGAAGAGTTAATCTAGCTGTGTTCGCTTTTGCAAGAGAAATACAATGTTTTGATAATTGGGTGAAAGGTTTTCTTATTTGTGTGTAGAGTTTTGCAAAAATAGCCAATAGTTACAAAAAATGTGCTTAAGCAATCAGAAAAAACTGTAAATAGCATTTCTAAAATGGAGCGTTGACTCCACCTGCTGGCCACACCATTTCCATTTCCATTTGATTCAAACAGCTAAATCTCAGGCATGCTTCACCTAATCCTCACAAAATTTGACTGACTCCTGCAGCACTGGACTACAGATAGACCATCTAAGTTTGGTGGTGATCAGTCAAATGGGGGCACTACAGCCAATGTATTATGTCTAAGAGCCACTTTTGCAGATTCAGCTGAATTGTCCTTCTTTCTCATAAAACCTTCAAAGAATTGTTACCTTTCCCTTCACCTTAGTCCATATTTTTAATTTCCTTTCATTTTTTACCAATTTGCCTTATACAACATTATCAGACTTCATTTACAAATGAGAAGGTCAGAAAGCATTTAATATCATTTCTAAAATGGAGCGCTGACTCCACCTGCTGGCCACACCATTTCCATTCCCATTTCATTCAAACAGCTAAATCTCAGGCATGCTTCATCTGATCCTTACAAAATTTGATTCACTTCTGTATGACTGGACTACAGACAGATCTTCCAAGTTTGGTGGCGATCAGTCAATCTGGAGCGGTACAGCCACTGTCCTAGTATGTCTAATACCTACCTTGGCTAATTCAGCTGAAATATCCTTCATAATACTTTCAAGGAATTAACTTTCCCTTCACCTCAGTCCATATTTTTAAGCTCCTTTCATTTTTCTACTATTTGACTTATAGAAAATTATCAGATTTTATTTATAAGCCAGGCAGTATATATTGCAGATTTTTCACTTTTTTGTATTAAATTGCCCAGTAGGTGGAGATGGTGCTCTATTTATATTGCACTTTTTTGGATTTTTTTATAGATTCGCCAGCAGGTGCAGTTCGTCCTCTATTTCATTAATGCCATTAAATTCTTTTAGGGCTTCTTATGTCTAGAAGAATACTTTACAAATGTAGTAAGCCACTGTTGTTTTGAATATACAAGACGGCATGTGTTCACTGACGTAGTACAAAGTAAGCTTAACTTTTATGATCTAGACTTAAAATATTAGGTATGCAGGTGCCTATTTCTACCGACTACTTAGACCATCTGACACAAACCATACATTGTCTTGGGCTGAGGCACTTCACCAAAGGGTTCTATATTTTATCCTATATTGGTGTACTAAGGCTGCTTCTGCTAATGGCAGTAGTCAAACTGCCACACCAGGGACTGCATGCATACAGCAGGCTAATATTATACATTATGGCCATTTACTATATAATGTCATTATAGTGTAGTATGTTTTTCCTTAAATGTTGCTCAGGACATTGTAATACTTTTTATATGTATATTTCCTTTACTGCCTGTTTCACCTACCGTAATTGAAATTTATTCTGACATTTACATGTGTATTTAACATGCTTAAGAATGATGACTGTATTAATGATTATAATATTTATTATTACTCATTATAGACATAATGTTTAACACATTATACACATTGTAAAATTGCAATTAAATACATCTGTCTTAGCCAAACATTTAGGTTTGTGTCATTGTTTGAGGAGGCTGAAAAAGTACATTGAGACCACAATAGTTGAGCCAGCACAATTGACATAATATTTCGCATATGATGTGCATAGCATTCTTAAATAAACAGTGTATAAAGACCACAAAGTGTGATAGTAGCACTAATATATATATACTACAAAACTGCCAACATGGCAATATTCTTTTGAATATACAATTTAGTGTACAGTAAGTCAACACAGGCATCACAAACAAAGCTGGACCGTTATTTTGACATCAATTTAACCATGGCATCATGACTGTAAATTACGTAACATATGATATAGTACAGAACTGTTACAACACATCATTAATGTTTTGTTATTGCAGAGTAAAACTGCAAATAACTCAATAAATACTACAAAAAAAATTGTGAGACATCACAGCAATAAATATCCACAAGCAACAGCACATTTTACTCAAAGTACCTTTGCTGTCAGACTATAGTGTGTGGAGATGATTTCTGGTGCATTTCACTTCAGGTATCTGTTTGAAGTTCATACTGTCTGCGTGCAGTCTCTGAGTTCTTTGAAGAACGCTTTGGTTGTCGAAAAAATGGGCGCAGGGAAACTTGATGTGGTGAGTATAGTGTCACTGATATGAAGATAAGGCACTGGAAAAGAGAGTAAAACCAGAAAGCTGCATGTTCATAGTAGCATTTCCTACTTTCTGACTATTTAAATGCATTGGCCATCAGTTACAGTCTGTACTTCATTTACAATTTAGCCACTGTCATAATATTTCTAAGACCAACCTTGGTTAATGCAACTGAAATTAGCTTATTTCTCATCAAATATTTAAATATTAATCACCATTGCCTTCACCTCAGTCAATATTAATAAATTGGTTTTATTATCCTGCCATTTGACTTTTAGAAATGTATCAAACTTCAGTAATGTACACTGCAGCAATTTCAATTTTTTTCCAACAGCTAGTCACCACATTTCCCTTCTGTTTCTTATCTACCATTTTCATACTTTCTGACTATTTCAATGCATTGGCCATCAGTTACAGTCTGCACTTCATTTCCAATTTAGCCACTGTCCTAATGTCTAACAACAACCTTGGTTAATGCAGCTGACATCTCCTTATTGTTTATTTAGACATTTAAATATTAATCACCTTTCCCTTCATCTAAGTCCATATTTTTAATCTGCTTATAAATTTCTGCCATTTGACTTTTAGAAATGTATCAAAGTTCAGTGATGTACACTGCAGCAATTTCAATTTTTTCCAACAGCTAGTCACCACATTTCCCTTCTGTTTCTTATCTACCATTTTCATACTTTCTGACTATTTCAATGCATTGGCCATCAGTTACAGTCTGCACTTCATTTCCAATTTAGCCAATATCCTAATATGTTTAAGACCAACCTTGGTTAATGCAGCTGACATCTCCTTATTGTTTATTTAGACATTTAAATATTAATCACCTTTCCCTTCATCTAAGTCCATATTTTTAATCCGCTTATATTTTCCTGCCATTTGACTTTCAGAAATCTATCAAACTTCAAAGTTTATTCAAGATGTGTATGCTGCAGCAATTGCAATTGTTTCGAACAGCTACTCACCACATTTCCCTTCTGTTTCTCATCTATCCTTTTCCCTTTATGAAACATTGATGAACATTTCTACAGTAATGTTTAAATGTTAGGTATCACATTTCATTGTTGCATGTCCTACTTTCTGACTATTTAAATGCATTGGCCATCAGTTACAGTCTGTACTTCATTTACAATAATTAGTGAACTTCTAATTTTATGCCATTCACTTCATTCCTCTTCATTGCTTCTTTCCATTAGCTTTGGACCCGATTGTCACTGCTTGCAGTTATCTTTATTATTATTATTATTATTAAGGGTCCAAAGGACGAAGTCCTTATGGACCATTATTGTTTTTCTTAGGATTTTTCTCTTTTATTATTAAGGGTCCAAAGGACGAAGTCCTTATGGACCATTATTGTTTTTCTTAGGATTTTTCTCTTTTATTATTAAGGGTCCAAAGGACGAAGTCCTTATGGACCATTATTGTTTTTCTTAGGATTTTTCTCTTTTATTATTATTATTATTATTTTTCGCGCCCTAAAACTGAATGCACAGCCTAAACCGTAAGTGCTAGACCAACCAAACTTGGTAATATGATGTCAATTCCTACCCGCTACTCAGATTCTCTGACCCAGGCCTGTCAGCCAGATGGGGGCGCTCTAGCGCCCCCCAACGCGTTTCAGTCCATAGCTCCTGTCCTATTAGTCCTATAATTGAAATTATTTTTTCTGCTGATACAGACAGCTTTGCTCTACCAACTGGCTATTTGGACTATGAAGCTCCGCCTACTTAGATTTTTTGCTAATTTGCATAATTTGTGAAACTGACTTCTGCCTTCAAGTCCTACAATATTGGACCAAATCAGACAAATGAGGTGTCAAACCGATCAGTCCACTTAGCTGATTAAAATAGATTCAAGAAAGTCTGACATTTGTCTATTTTATGGCCACTACCCATGCCCAAATCCCACCTAAATTTGGCCTATTTCAGTCTGAATGCTATAACTTCTCCATACCTTAGCCTACCTGAACCAAACTTACAATCCAACCTCCCTGCTCTATCATGGGGTCAACATACAATGCGGCCCACATTTCGTCAATAGGGGGCGCTACAACTAATAACTGCCAATATCTCCTGAATGCCTTAACCAATCTAATTGAAATTTGGCAGATATGTACTATGTACAAGCCTGAGGTCAGAGAAGTAAAATGGCAGTCATTAGTTGTAAAATCCTGGCCACCATTAGCCAATCAAAATCAAGCAGCCATTTGACCAGCTAAACAATGAGCAATCCAAACCAAATTTTGGTTATACATTTGTATTGTGACCCTGAGCCCACCCTGTAAAGGACATGTCAATCTGCCATATGGGGGCGCTACAGCACATTTCTGCCTATTTCTCCTGAACTGTTAATTATAAAATTGACAATTGTTGCTTAAGCTATCCACTAGCTCATGACAAATTTAATCGTATAAAGAACTTCATCATATCTCTTGCCATTTTTGCCTATTTTGTAAAAGTCTTAAAACAGTACTTTTTTCTTATCCTCCTAGGATTTTCACCAAACCTACACAAATCTGGTATCATTTAAATCAGGAGACAGTCCCTATATAAAATTATTAAAAAAATCATAAACTTTCCATGAGGTATGGCCACCAGCCACACCCAAACCATAGTGGTGCCACACCCATTTCAATCAGACAGCTATATCTCAGGCCTGCCTCAACCAATCATCATCAAACTTAAATATATAATGTAGGATATTACTGGAGAAGGGCCCTCCAAATTTGGTGCCGATCAGTCAAACGGGGGTGCTACAGCAATATAACATCACTGTATAAACTGCAAAATCAGCTCAACTTACATTTATCTCATTTTTGATCCAGTGACATATTACTGGTTAAAATCTTTTGCCCTGCAAGTTCTGTGAGTCATGTCAAATCAAGAAATATGCAATGTCCCATGATAGTCATTTGCATTCCCTTGTCATATTTAAAAACTTAATAAATAACATATTACTGTAACTACTGCAATGTCCATCCTAAGTAGGTCAATCTGGTAGTATAAAAATCAGGACACTGCCCATATGTATAATTTATAAAGATAACTTCACTTGCCTGTACAGTATAGCCACCAGCCACACTGAACCTACAGCATTTCCATGATCATTTCAATCAAACAGCTAAATCAGAGGAATACTTCATCTGATCATCACCAAATTTGACCCACTAATGTACCACTGCACCTCAGACAGACCGTCCAAATTTGGTGCTGATCGGTCAAATGGGGGCGTGACAGCCACTGTCCATATATGTGTAAGACCCACCTTAGCAGATTCAGCTGAAATGTCCTTATTCCTCATGAAACCTTCAAATAATTGTTACCTTTCCCTTCAGCTGAGTCCATATTTTTAATTTCCTTTCATTTTTCACCAATTTGCCTTATACAACATTATCAGACTTCATTTACAAATGAGAAGGTCAGAAAGCATTTAATATCATTTCTAAAATGGAGCGCTGACTCCACCTGCTGGCCACACCATTTCCATTCCCATTTCATTCAAACAGCTAAATCTCAGGCATGCTTCATCCGATCCTTACAAAATTTGATTCACTACCTTGGGTAATTCAGCTGAAATATCCTTCATAATACTTTCAAGGAATTAACTTTCCCTTCACCTCAGTCCATATTTTTAAGCTCCTTTCATTTTTCTGCTATTTGACTCATAGAAAATTATCAGATTTTATTTATAAGCCAGGCAGTATATATTGCAGATTTTTCGCTTTTTTGTATTAAATTGGCCAGTAGGTGGAGATGGTGCTCTATTTATATTGCAGTTTTTTAGATTTTTTTTTATAGATTAGCCAGCAGGTGTAGTTCGTCCTGTATTTCATTAATGGCATTAAATTCTTTCAGGGCTTCTTATGTCTAGAATACTTTACAAATGCAATAAGCCAGTTGTTTTTTTTAATATACAAGACAGCATGTGTTCACTGAGGTACTATAAAGTAAGCTTAACTTGTATGATCTAGACTTAAAATATTAGGTATGCAGGTGCCTATTTCTACCGTCTACTTAGACCATCTGACACAAAAAACAAATTCTTTTGGGCTGAGGCACTTCAGCAAATGGTTATATATTGTATCTTATATTGTTGTACTAAGGCTGCTTCTGCTAATGGCAGTAGTCAAACTGCCACACCAGGGACTGCATGCTACCAATTATCAAATGTAGCGCTAACTCCACCTGCTGGCCTCACTATTTCCATACCGAATTCATCAAGTCTGCTAAACCTCATTGATACTTCATCGAATTCGCACAAAATTTGACTCACTTCTGTAGCACTGGACTATGAATAGACCATCTAACTTTGGTGACATTCGGTTAAATGGGGGCGCTTCTGCCACTGTCAAAATGTATTAATAGTTAATGCAGCTGAAATTTATTTTTCATCAAACCTTCAAAGATTATTGACATTTTCATTTCATTTCACTTTTAGAAATGTATCAAAGTTCAGAGATACTTCAGGCTGTGTACAGTGCAACAATTGCAATTTCTTCCAACAGCTAGTCACCACATGTCCCTTCTGTTTCTGATCTACCCTCTTCCGTTTATCGTACCTTAATCAACATATCAAAGTCAATGTTCAAAATATCAGGTATTATCTTATCATAGAAGCATTTTCTACTTTTTCTGACTATTTAAAAACATTGGCCATCAGTTACAGTCTGTACTTCATTTCCAATTTAGCCAATGTCATAACATGTCTAAGACCAACCTTCGATAATGCAGCTGAAATTAGCTTATTTCTCATGAAATATTAAAAATTAATCATCTTTCCCCTCATCTCAGTCCATATTATTAAATTGCTTTCATTTTCCAGCCATTTCACTTTTAGAAATCTATCAAACTTCAGTGATGTACACTGCAGCAATTTCAATTTTTTCCAACAACTAGTCACCACATGTCCGTTCTTTCTCATCTACCATTTTCCTACTTTCTGTCTATTTAAATGCATTGGCCATCCGTTACAGTCTGTACTTCATTTCCAATTTAGCCACCGTCATAATATGTCTAAGACCAACCTTGGTTAATGCAGCTGACATCTCCTTATTGTTTATTTAAACATTTAAATATTAATCACCTTTCCCTTCATCTAAGTCCATATTTTTAATCTCATATATTACTGCCATTTAACTTTTAGAAATCTATCAAACTTCAATGTTACTTCAGCCTATGTACACTGCAGCAATTGCAATATTTCTCCAACAACTAGTCACCACATATCCCTTCTATTTCTCATCTACCCTTTTCCCTTTATTGTACCTTGATAAACATTTCTACAGTAATGTTCAAATGTTAGTTATCATCTCATAGTAGCATTTCCTATTTTCTGATTATTTAAATGCATTGCTCATCAATTACAGTCTGTACTTCATTTACAATAATTAGTGAACTTCTAATCTTATGCCATTCACTTCATTCCTCTTCATTGCTTCTGTCCATTTGCTTTGGACCCGATTGTCACTGCTTGCAGTTATCTTTATTATTATTATTATTTTTCGCGCCCTAAAACTGAATGCACAGCCTAAACCGTAAGTGCTAGACCAACCAAAATTGGTAATATGATGTCAATTCCTACCCGCTACTCAGATTCTCTGACCCAGGCCTGTCAGCCAGATGGGGGCGCTCTAGCGCCCCCCAACGCGTTTCAATCCATAGCTCCTGTCCTATTAGTCCTATAATTGAAATTATTTTTTCTGCTGATACAGACAGCTTTGCTCTACCAACTTGCTATTTGGACTATGAAGCTCCGCCTACTTAGATTTTTTGCTAATTTGCATAATTTGTGAAACTGACTTCTGCCTTCAAGTCCTACAATATTGGACCAAATCAGACAAATGAGGTGTCAAACCGATCAGTCCACTTAGCTGATCAAAATACATTCAAGAAAGTCTGACATTTGTCTATTTTATGGCCACTAGCCATGCCCAAATCCCACCTAAATTTGGCCTATTTCATTCTGAATGCTATAACTTCTCCATACCTTAGCCTACCTGAACCAAACTTACAATCCAACCTCCCTGCTCTATTATGGGGTCAACATACAATGCGGCCCACATTTCGTCAATAGGGGGCGCTACAACTAATAACTGCCAATATCTCCTGACTGCCTTAACCAATCTAATTGAAATTTGGCAGATATGTACTATGTACAAGCCTGAGGTCAGAGAAGTAAAATGGCAGTCATTAGTTGTAAAATCCTGGCCACCATTAGCCAATCAAAATCAAGCAGCCATTTGACCAGCTAAACAATGAGCAATCCAAACCAAATTTGGGTTATACATTTGTATTCTGACCCTGAGCCCACCCTGTAAAGGACATGTCAGTCTGCCATATGGGGGCGCTACAGCACATTTCTGCCTATTTCTCCTGAACTGTTAATTATAAAATTGACAATTGTTGCTTAAGCTATCCACTAGCTCATGACAAATTTAATGGTATAAAGAACTTCATCATATCTCTTGCCATTTTTGCCTATTTTGTAAAAGTCTTAAAACAGTACTTTTTTCTTATCCTCCTAGGATTTTCACCAAACCTACACAAATCTGGTATCATTTAAATCAGGAGACAGTCCCTATATAAAATTATTAAAAAAATCATAAACTTTCCATGAGGTATGGCCACCAGCCACACCCAAACCATAGTGGTGCCACACCCATTTCAATCAGACAGCTATATCTCAGGGCTGCCTCAACCAATCATCATCAAACTTAAATATATAATGTAGGATATTACTGGAGAAGGGCCCTCCAAATTTGGTGCCGATCAGTCAAACGGGGGTGCTACAGCAATATAACATCACTGTATAAACTGCAAAATCAGCTCAACTTACATTTATCTCATTTTTGATCCAGTGACATATTACTGGTTAAAATCTTTTGCCCTGCAGGTTCTGTGAGTCATGTCAAATCAAGAAATATGCAATGTCCCATGATAGTCATTTGCATTCCCTTGTCATATTTAAAAACTTAATTAAGAACATATTACTGTAACTACTGCAATGTCCAGCCTAAGTAGGTCAATCTGGTAGTATAAAAATCAGGACACTGCCCATATGTATAATTTATAAAGATAACTTCACTTGCCTGTACAGTATAGCCACCAGCCACACTGAACCTACAGCATTTCATGATAATTTCAATGAAACAGCTAAATCAGAGGCATACTTCATCTGATCATCACCAAATTTGATCCACTAATGTAGCACTGCACCTCAGACAGACCCTGCAAATTTGGTGCCGATCGGTCAAATGGGGGCGTGACAGCCACTGTCCATATATGTGTAAGACCCACCTTAGCAGATTCAGCTGAAATGTCCTTATTCCTCATGAAATCTTCAAATAGTTGTTACCTTTCCCTTCAGCTGAGTCCATATTTTTAATTTCCTTTAATTTTTCAGCAATTTGCCTTATACAACATTATCAGACTTCATTTACAAATGAGAAGGTCAGAAAGCATTTAATATCTTTTCTAAAATGGAGCGCTGACTCCACCTGCTGGCCACAACATTTCCATTCCCATTTCATTCAAACAGCTAAATCTCAGGCATGCTTCATCCGAAACTTCCAAAATTTGATTCACTTCTGTAAGTCTGGACTACAGACAGATCTTCCAAGTTTGGTGGCGATCAGTCAATCTGGAGCAGTACAGCCACTGTCCTAGTATGTCTAATACCTACCTTGGGTAATTCAGCTGAAATATCCTTCATAATAGTTTCAAGTAATTAACTTTCCCTTCACCTCAGTCCATATTTTTAAGCTCTTTTCATTTTTATGCTGTTTGATTTATAGAAAATTATCAGATTTTATTTATAAGCCAGGCAGTATATATTGCAGATTTTTCACTTTTTTGTATTAAATTGGCCAGTAGGTGGAGATGGTGCTCTATTTATATTGCAGTTTTTTGGATTTTTTTTATACATTAGCCAGCAGGTGTAGTTCGTCCTGTATTTCATTAATAGCATTAAATTCTTTCAGGGCTTCTTATGTCTAGAAGAATACTTTACAAATGCAGTAAGCCACTGTTGTTTTTTTTAATATACAAGACAGCATGTGTTCACTGAGGTACTATAAAGTAAGCTTAACTTGTATGATCTAGACTTAAAATATTAGGTATGCAGGTGCCTATTTCTACCGTCTACTTAGACCATCTGACACAAAAAACAAATTCTTTTGGGCTGAGGCACTTCAGCAAATGGTTATATATTTTATTTTATATTGTTGTACTATGGCTGCTTCTGCTAATGGCAGTAGTCAAACTGCCACACCAGGGACTGCATGCTACCAATTATCAAATGTAGCGCTAACTCCACCTGCTGGCCTCACTATTTCCATACCGAATTCATTAAGTCTGCTAAACCTCATTCATACTTCATCGAAATCTCACAGAATTTGACTCACTTCTGTAGCACTGGACTATGAATAGACCATCTAACTTTGGTGACATTCGGTTAAATGGGGGCGCTTCTGCCACTGTCAAAATATATTAATAGTTAATGCAACTGAAATTTATTTTTCATCAAACCTTCAAAGATTATTGACATTTTCATTTCATTTCACTTTTAGAAATGTATCAAAGTTCAGAGATACTTCAGGCTGTGTACAGTGCAACAATTGCAATTTCTTCCAACAGCTAGTCACCACATGTCCCTTCTGTTTCTCATCTACCATATTCCCTTTATCGTACCTTAATCAACATATCAAAGTCAATGTTCAAAATGTCAGATATTATCTTATCATAGAAGCATTTCCTACTTTCTGACTATTTAAATGCATTGGCCATCAGTTACAGTCCGTACTTCATTTCAAATTTAGCCACTGTCCTAATACTGTATGTCTAAGACCAACCTTGGTTAATGCAGCTGACATCTCCTTATTATTTTTTTAAACATTTAAATATTATTCACCTTTCCTTTCTTCAAAGTCCATATTTTTAATCTGCTTATAGAATCATGCCATTTCACTTTTAGAAATCTATCAAACTTCAATGTTACTTTAGCCTGTGTACACTGCAGCAATTGCAATATTTCTCCATCAGCTAGTCACCACATTTCCCTTCGGTTTCTCATCTACCATTTTTCTTTATCATACCTTGATAAACATTTCCACAATAATGTTTTAATGTTAGCTATCATCTCATAGTAGCATTTCGTATTTTCTGACTATTTAAATGCATTGGCCATCAGTTACAGTCTATACTTCTTTTACAATTTAGCCACTGTCCTAATATGTCTAACAACAACCTTGGTTAATGCAGCTGACATCTCCTTATTGTTTATTTAAACATTTAAATATTAATCACCTTTCCCTTCATCTAAGTCCATATTTTTAATCTGCTTATAAATTCCTGCCATTTGACTTTTAGAAATCTATCAAACTTCAATGTTACTTCAGCCTGTGTACACTGCAGCAATTGCAATATTTCTCCAACAGCTAGTCACCACATTTCCCTTCTGTTTCTCATCTACCTTTTTCCCTTTATCGTACCTTGATAAACATTTCCAAATGTAATGTTTAAATGTTAGATATCATCTCATAGTAGCATTTCATATTTTCTACCAATTTAAATGCATTGCTCATCAATTACAGTACAGTCTGTACTTCATTTACAAATAAAAGGTGAACTTCTAATTTTATGCCATTAACTTCTTTCCTCTTCATTGCTTCTTTCCATTAGCTTTGGACCCGATTGTCACTGCTTGCAGTTATCTTTATTATTATTTTTCTGCCCTAAAACTGAATGCCCAGCCTAAACCGTAAGTCCTAGGCTGACCAAACTTGGTAAGGTGCTTGCAATTCCTACCCACTACTCAGGTTGTCCGACCCGTCCGACTCAGCCAGAGGGGGGTGCCGTAGCGCCCCCCAACACGTTTTGGACGATATCTCCTGTCCTGTTTGTCCTACCATCGAAATTCTTTTTTCTCCTGATGCAGACAGCCTTGCCCTACCAAAAAGTCAATGGGACCATGAAGCTCCGCCTACTTAGATTTTTTGCTAATTTGCATAATTTGCAAATCATACTTTTTCCTTAAAGTCCTGGCTTGTCCTACCAAATCAGACAAATGAGGTGTCAGACGAATCAGAATTCTCAGCTGATCAAGAAACATTAACAAAATTGAGACATTTTTATATCCTACGGCCATTAGCCACGCCCAAACAATGTCCAAATTTGGCCCGTTTTGGTCTGATGGCTATAACTTGGCCGTGCCTTGGCCTACCTAGACCAAATTTGAAATCCTACCTTCCGACACCATTCTGGGGACACGGTCCAAGGCGGGCTGCATTTCGTCCATAGGGGGCGCTACAACTAAAAACTGCCAATATCTCCTGACTGCCTTGGCCAATCCAACTGAAATTTTGCTGACATATACTACGACCTAGCCTGAGGACAGTCACATACAATGCCAGTCATCAATCATAAAAGCTTGGCTGCCATTAGCCAATCAACATCAAGCAGCCATTTGACAGGCTTAACAATGACCAATCAAACCAAAATTTGGCTGCTACATTCACCTTCTGACCCTCTGCACATCCTGTAAAGGACAACTCACTAGGCCAGATGGGGGCGCTACAGTGGCCCCATTTGCATTTCTGCCTATTTCTACAAAACTGTCAAGCCTACAGTTAAAATTGATTGCCAGTCTAATTCAATATGTCATGGCAAATCTAAACACATATGTAACTTGGTTATATATCATTGCATTTTTGCATAATTTATAATTGTCTGTAAACAGGCTTTTTCGTTGCCCTCCTAGAATTTTTGCCGCACCTACTTACATCTGCTGTCATTAAAATCAGGAGACAGTCCATTTAATGATTTACAGAAAAAATCTTATGCTTTCAGTAAGGTACGGCCAAAAGCCAAACCATGACCATACTGGTGCCACGTACATTTCAATCAGACAGCTATATCTCAGGCATGCTTCAGCCAATCATTACCAAATTTCTCTCACTAATGTAGTGCTATACCACCGAGCGACCCTCCAAATTTTGTGTCGATCAGTCAAACGGGAGCGCTACGGCCACTGTTTATATGTTACTAAGACCAACCTAGGCCAATTCAGGTATAATGAGTTACCAGATCAGTTATGAAAGTGTCTACTGATCTCACCCATCTTACCATCAGAAGCGGGTGGCTCAGTGGGCTAAACCTGTGTGCTTGTAATCAGAGGGTCACCGGTTCAAACCCAGCTTCGGTTGGTACTTGAGCTAGGCAGCCCGATGTGCACAGCATGCTCTCTGTAAAGCAAGCTGGGGAGACATATAGGCATTTTCCCCATGATGGTCAATGAAGCTTCTATTTTTGTTATTAACCCAGCCATTCAGACGGGCTTAGGCACTCCTCCAGAGGGTTCGATTATAATTATTTTTCTTCCCTAAAACTGAATGCCCAGCCAAAACCATAAGTCCTAGGCCGACCAAATTTGGCAGTAAGATTCCTATTGCTATCCACTACTGAGCCTCTCTGACCCATCCCAGTCAGTCAGAGGGGGGCACCGTTGCGCCCCACAACATGTGTTGGTCGATATCTCCTGTCCTACTTGTCCTACACTTAAATTTTATTGGCAGTCAAATTTACTATGTCGTACCAAATCCAGGAACATATATAGTCATATCGCATTAGACCTATGCCAAAATTTCCATCATGTTATGGCTGACTAATTCTGTCTGACTTTCTACTACCCTGGCCGCCAGATCTCTGCCCTTATTCCTCTACTGTCCTACCAGTCCGATTGTCCTACGCTTTGGACCCTTTAGTAACTGCTTGCAGTTTCTAGTTATTATTAAGGGTCCAAAGGACGAAGTCCTTATGGACCATTATTGTTTTTCTTAGGATTTTTCTCTTTTATTATTATTATTATTATTATTTTTCGCGCCCTAAAACTGAATGCACAGCCTAAACCGTAAGTGCTAGACCAACCAAAATTGGTAATATGATGTCAATTCCTACCCGCTACTCAGATTCTCTGACCCAGGCCTGTCAGCCAGATGGGGGCGCTCTAGCGCCCCCCAACGCGTTTCAATCCATAGCTCCTGTCCTATTAGTCCTATAATTGAAATTATTTTTTCTGCTGATACAGACAGCTTTGCTCTACCAACTTGCTATTTGGACTATGAAGCTCCGCCTACTTAGATTTTTTGCTAATTTGCATAATTTGTGAAACTGACTTCTGCCTTCAAGTCCTACAATATTGGACCAAATCAGACAAATGAGGTGTCAAACCGATCAGTCCACTTAGCTGATTAAAATAGATTCAAGAAAGTCTGACATTTGTCTATTTTATGGCCACTACCCATGCCCAAATCCCACCTAAATTTGGCCTATTTCAGTCTGAATGCTATAACTTCTCCATACCTTAGCCTACCTGAACCAAACTTACAATCCAACCTCCCTGCTCTATCATGGGGTCAACATACAATGCGGCCCACATTTCGTCAATAGGGGGCGCTACAACTAATAACTGCCAATATCTCCTGAATGCCTTAACCAATCTAATTGAAATTTGGCAGATATGTACTATGTACAAGCCTGAGGTCAGAGAAGTAAAATGGCAGTCATTAGTTGTAAAATCCTGGCCACCATTAGCCAATCAAAATCAAGCAGCCATTTGACCAGCTAAACAATGAGCAATCCAAACCAAATTTTGGTTATACATTTGTATTGTGACCCTGAGCCCACCCTGTAAAGGACATGTCAATCTGCCATATGGGGGCGCTACAGCACATTTCTGCCTATTTCTCCTGAACTGTTAATTATAAAATTGACAATTGTTGCTTAAGCTATCCACTAGCTCATGACAAATTTAATCGTATAAAGAACTTCATCATATCTCTTGCCATTTTTGCCTATTTTGTAAAAGTCTTAAAACAGTACTTTTTTCTTATCCTCCTAGGATTTTCACCAAACCTACACAAATCTGGTATCATTTAAATCAGGAGACAGTCCCTATATAAAATTATTAAAAAAATCATAAACTTTCCATGAGGTATGGCCACCAGCCACACCCAAACCATAGTGGTGCCACACCCATTTCAATCAGACAGCTATATCTCAGGCCTGCCTCAACCAATCATCATCAAACTTAAATATATAATGTAGGATATTACTGGAGAAGGGCCCTCCAAATTTGGTGCCGATCAGTCAAACGGGGGTGCTACAGCAATATAACATCACTGTATAAACTGCAAAATCAGCTCAACTTACATTTATCTCATTTTTGATCCAGTGACATATTACTGGTTAAAATCTTTTGCCCTGCAAGTTCTGTGAGTCATGTCAAATCAAGAAATATGCAATGTCCCATGATAGTCATTTGCATTCCCTTGTCATATTTAAAAACTTAATAAATAACATATTACTGTAACTACTGCAATGTCCATCCTAAGTAGGTCAATCTGGTAGTATAAAAATCAGGACACTGCCCATATGTATAATTTATAAAGATAACTTCACTTGCCTGTACAGTATAGCCACCAGCCACACTGAACCTACAGCATTTCCATGATCATTTCAATCAAACAGCTAAATCAGAGGAATACTTCATCTGATCATCACCAAATTTGACCCACTAATGTACCACTGCACCTCAGACAGACCGTCCAAATTTGGTGCTGATCGGTCAAATGGGGGCGTGACAGCCACTGTCCATATATGTGTAAGACCCACCTTAGCAGATTCAGCTGAAATGTCCTTATTCCTCATGAAACCTTCAAATAATTGTTACCTTTCCCTTCAGCTGAGTCCATATTTTTAATTTCCTTTCATTTTTCACCAATTTGCCTTATACAACATTATCAGACTTCATTTACAAATGAGAAGGTCAGAAAGCATTTAATATCATTTCTAAAATGGAGCGCTGACTCCACCTGCTGGCCACACCATTTCCATTCCCATTTCATTCAAACAGCTAAATCTCAGGCATGCTTCATCCGATCCTTACAAAATTTGATTCACTACCTTGGGTAATTCAGCTGAAATATCCTTCATAATACTTTCAAGGAATTAACTTTCCCTTCACCTCAGTCCATATTTTTAAGCTCCTTTCATTTTTCTGCTATTTGACTCATAGAAAATTATCAGATTTTATTTATAAGCCAGGCAGTATATATTGCAGATTTTTCGCTTTTTTGTATTAAATTGGCCAGTAGGTGGAGATGGTGCTCTATTTATATTGCAGTTTTTTAGATTTTTTTTTATAGATTAGCCAGCAGGTGTAGTTCGTCCTGTATTTCATTAATGGCATTAAATTCTTTCAGGGCTTCTTATGTCTAGAATACTTTACAAATGCAATAAGCCAGTTGTTTTTTTTAATATACAAGACAGCATGTGTTCACTGAGGTACTATAAAGTAAGCTTAACTTGTATGATCTAGACTTAAAATATTAGGTATGCAGGTGCCTATTTCTACCGTCTACTTAGACCATCTGACACAAAAAACAAATTCTTTTGGGCTGAGGCACTTCAGCAAATGGTTATATATTGTATCTTATATTGTTGTACTAAGGCTGCTTCTGCTAATGGCAGTAGTCAAACTGCCACACCAGGGACTGCATGCTACCAATTATCAAATGTAGCGCTAACTCCACCTGCTGGCCTCACTATTTCCATACCGAATTCATCAAGTCTGCTAAACCTCATTGATACTTCATCGAATTCGCACAAAATTTGACTCACTTCTGTAGCACTGGACTATGAATAGACCATCTAACTTTGGTGACATTCGGTTAAATGGGGGCGCTTCTGCCACTGTCAAAATATACTAATAGTTAATGCAGCTGAAATTTATTTTTCATCAAACCTTCAAAGATTATTGACATTTTCATTTCATTTCACTTTTAGAAATGTATCAAAGTTCAGAGATACTTCAGGCTGTGTACAGTGCAACAATTGCAATTTCTTCCAACAGCTAGTCACCACATGTCCCTTCTGTTTCTGATCTACCCTCTTCCGTTTATCGTACCTTAATCAACATATCAAAGTCAATGTTCAAAATATCAGGTATTATCTTATCATAGAAGCATTTTCTACTTTTTCTGACTATTTAAAAACATTGGCCATCAGTTACAGTCTGTACTTCATTTCCAATTTAGCCAATGTCATAACATGTCTAAGACCAACCTTCGATAATGCAGCTGAAATTAGCTTATTTCTCATGAAATATTAAAAATTAATCATCTTTCCCCTCATCTCAGTCCATATTATTAAATTGCTTTCATTTTCCAGCCATTTCACTTTTAGAAATCTATCAAACTTCAGTGATGTACACTGCAGCAATTTCAATTTTTTCCAACAACTAGTCACCACATGTCCGTTCTTTCTCATCTACCATTTTCCTACTTTCTGTCTATTTAAATGCATTGGCCATCCGTTACAGTCTGTACTTCATTTCCAATTTAGCCACCGTCATAATATGTCTAAGACCAACCTTGGTTAATGCAGCTGACATCTCCTTATTGTTTATTTAAACATTTAAATATTAATCACCTTTCCCTTCATCTAAGTCCATATTTTTAATCTCATATATTACTGCCATTTAACTTTTAGAAATCTATCAAACTTCAATGTTACTTCAGCCTATGTACACTGCAGCAATTGCAATATTTCTCCAACAACTAGTCACCACATATCCCTTCTATTTCTCATCTACCCTTTTCCCTTTATTGTACCTTGATAAACATTTCTACAGTAATGTTCAAATGTTAGTTATCATCTCATAGTAGCATTTCCTATTTTCTGATTATTTAAATGCATTGCTCATCAATTACAGTCTGTACTTCATTTACAATAATTAGTGAACTTCTAATCTTATGCCATTCACTTCATTCCTCTTCATTGCTTCTGTCCATTTGCTTTGGACCCGATTGTCACTGCTTGCAGTTATCTTTATTATTATTATTATTATTATTATTATTTTTCGCGCCCTAAAACTGAATGTACAGCCTAAACCGTAAGAGCTAGACCATCCAAACTTGGTAATATGATGTCAATTCCTACCCGCTACTCAGATTCTCTGACCCAGGCCTGTCAGCCAGATGGGGGCGCTCTAGCGCCCCCCAACGCGTTTCAGTCCATATCTCCTGTCCTATTAGTGCTACAATTTAAATTTTTTTTTCTTCTGATACAGACAGCTTTGCTCTACCAACGTGCCATTTGGACTATGAAGCTCTGTCTACTTAGATTTTTTGCTAATTTGCATAATTTGTGAAACTGACTTCTGCCTTCAAGTCCTACACTACTGAACCAAATCAGACAAATGAGGTGTCAAACCGATCAGTGCACTGAGCTGATCAATATATATTAAAGTAAGTCTGACATTTGTCTATTTTATGGCCACTAGCTACGCCCAAACTCCACCTAAATTTGGCCAGTTTCAGTCTGATTGCTATAACTTGGCCCTGCTTTAGCCGATCTTAACCAAATTTGAATTCCTACCTCCCAGCGCCATTCTGAGGACCATATATAACGCTGGCCCCATTTCATCAATAGGGGGCGCTACAACTAAAAACTGCCAATATCTCCTGACTGCATTGACCAATCTAATTGAAATTTGGCAGATATGTACTACAACCAATTCTGAGATCAGACATATATCATAGCAGTCATTGATCATAAAATCTTGGTCATCATCAGCCAATCAAAATGAAGCAGCCATTTGACAGGCTAAACAATACCGAATCTCAACCAAAACAGGCTGTCACATTTGATTCCCTACCCTTAGCATACCATGTTAAGGACACCGCAATCAGCCAGATGGGGGCGCTACAGCAACAAGTTTTGCATTTCTGTCTATTTCTCTTGAACTGATAAAGATAGAATTTAGAATTGTTGGGATCCTATCCACTCGCTCATGGCAAATTTAATGGTATAAAGAACTTCATCATATCTCTTGCCATTTTTGCCTATTTTGTAACAGTCTGAAAACAGGGTTTTTTCTTATCCTCCTATGATTTTCACCAAACCTACACAAATCTGGTATCATTTAAATCAGGAGACAGTCCTTATATAAAATTATTAAAAAAATCATAAACTTTCCATGAGGTACGGCCACCAGCCACACCCAAACCATAGTGATGCCACACCAATTTCAATCAGACAGCTATATCTCAGGCGTGCCTCAACCAATCATCACCAAACTTAAATATGTAATGTACGATATTACTGGAGAAGGGCCCTCCAAATTTGGTGCCGATCAGTCAAACGGGGGCGCTACAGCAATATAACATGTCTTTATAAACCTGCAAAATCAGTACAACTTACATTTATCTCATTTCTGTTCCAGTGGCATATGACTGATTGAAATCTTTTGTATTGCAAGTTCTCTTAGTTATGCCAAATTAAGAAATATGCAATGCCTAATGATTGTCATTTGCATTCCCTTGTGACATTTAAAAACTTAATAAATAACATATTGCTATAACAACTACAATGTCCAGCCCAAGCAGGTCATTCTGGTAGTAGATCAATCATGACACGGCCCTTATGGATAATTTAAAAAAATAACTTGACCTACCTGTATGCTATGGCCACCAACTACACCAAACCTGCACCATTTCCATGCTCGTTTCAATCAAACAGCTAAATCTGAGGCAGACTTTGTCTGATCATCACCAAATTTGACCCACTAATGTAGCACTGGACCTCAAACAGACCTTCCAAATTTGGTGCTGATCGGTCAAATGGGGGCGTGACAGCCACTGTCCATATATGTGTAAGACCCACCTTAGCAGATTCAGCTGAAATGTCCTTATTCCTCATGAAACCTTCAAATAATTGTTACCTTTCCCTTCAGCTGAGTCCATATTTTTAATTTCCTTTCATTTTTCACCAATTTGCCTTATACAACATTATCAGACTTCATTTACAAATGAGAAGGTCAGAAAGCATTTAATATCATTTCTAAAATGGAGCGCTGACTCCACCTGCTGGCCACACCATTTCCATTCCCATTTCATTCAAACAGCTAAATCTCAGGCATGCTTCATCCGATCCTTACAAAATTTGATTCACTTCTGTATGACTGGACTACAGACAAATCTTCCAAGTTTGGTGGCGATCAGTCAATCTGGAGCGGTACAGCCACTTTCCTAGTATGTCTAATACCTACCTTGGCTAATTCAGCTGAAATATCCTTCATAATACTTTCAAGGAATTAACTTTCCCTTCACCTCAGTCCATATTTTTAAGCTCCTTTCATTTTTCTGCTATTTGACTTATAGAAAATTATCAGATTTTATTTATAAGCCAGGCAGTATATTTGCAGATTTTTCACTTTTTTGTATTAAATTGCCCAGTAGGTGGAGATGGTGCTCTATTTATATTGCACTTTTTTTTATTTTTTTTTATAGATTCGCCAGCAGGTGCAGTTCGTCCTCTATTTCATTAATACCATTAAATTCTTTTAGGGCTTCTTATGTCTAGAAGAATACTTTACAAATGTAGTAAGCCACTGTTGTTTTCAATATACAAGACGGCATGTGTTCACTGAGGTAGTATAAAGTAAGCTTAACTTGTATCATCCAAACTTAAAATATTAGGTATGCAGGTGCCTATTTCTACCGACTACTTAGACCATCTGACACAAACCACACATTCTTTTGGGCTGAGGCACTTCACCAAATGGTTCTATATTATATCTTATATTGTTGTACTAAGGCTGCTTCTGCTAATGGCAGTAGTCAAACTGCCACACCAGGGACTGCATGCTACCATTTATCAAATGTAGTGCTAACTGCACCTGCTGGCCACAATATTTCAATACCGAATTCATTTACTATGCTAAATCTCATTAATACTTCATCAAATTCTCATAAAATTTGACTGACTTCTATAGCACTGGACTACGAATAGACCATCAAACTTTGGTGACATTCGGTTAAACGGGTGCGCTACTGCCACTGTCAAAATATGTCTAAAACTAATAGTTAATGCAGCTGAAATTTCTTTATTTTTCATCAAACCTTCAAAGATTAAACACATATTAATTTACTTTCATTTTCCTGCCATTTCACTTTTAGCAATGTATGAAAGTTCAGTGATACTTCAGGCTGTGTACACTGCAGCAATTGCAATTTCTTTGAACAGTTAGTCACCACATCTCCCTTATGTTTCTCATCTACCGTATTCCCTTTATCGTACCTTAATCAACATTTCTACGGTAATGTTAAAATGTCAAGTATCATCTTATCATAGTAGCATTTCCTACATTTTGACTATTTAAATGCATTGGCCATCAGTTAAAATCTGTACTTCATTTACAATTTAGCCACTGTCATAATATGTCTAACATCAACCTTGGTTAATGCAGCTGACATCTCCTTATTGTTTATTTAAACATTTAAGTATTAATCACTTTTCCCTTCATCTAAGTCCATATTTTTAATCTGCTTATAGAATTGTACCATTTGACTTTTAGAAATCTATCAAACTTCAATGTTACTTTAGCCTGTGTACACTGCAGCAATTTCAATATTTCTCCAACAGCTAATCACCACATTTCCCTTCTGATTCTCATCTACCATTTTCCCTTTATTGGACCTTAATCAACATTTCTACGGTGATGTTAAAATGTCAGGTATCATCTTATCATAGTACCATTTCTTACTTTCTGACTATTTAAATGCATTGGCCATCAGTTACAGTCTGTACTTCATTTGCAATTTAGCCACTGTCGTAATATGTCTAAGACCAACCTTGGTTAATGCTGCTGACATCTAATTATTGTTTATTTAAATATTTAAATATTAATCACCTTTCCCTTCATCTAAGTCAATATTTTTAATCTGCTTATATAATCCTGCCATTTGACTTTTAGAAATCTATCAAACTTCAATGTTACTTTAGCCTGTGTACACTGCAGCAATTTCAATATTTCTCCAACAGCTAGTCACCACATTTTCCTTCTGTTTCTCATCTACCGTTTTCCTACTTTCTGACTATTTAAATGCATTGGCCATCAGTTACAGTCTGTACGTAATTTCCAATTTAGCCACTGTCCTAATTTGTCTAAGACCAACCTTGGTTAATGCAGCTGACATCTCCTTATTGTTTATTTAGACATTTAAATATTAATCACCTTTCCCTTCATCTAAGTCCATATTTTTTATCTACTTATACATTACTACCATTTAACTTTTAGAAATCTATCAAACTTCAATGTTACTTCAGCCTGTGTACACTGCAGCAATTGCAATATTTCTCCAACAACTAGTCACCACATTTCCCTTCTTTTTCTCATCTACCTTTTTCCCTTTATCGTACCTTGATAAACATTTCTACAGTAATGTTCAAAATGTTTCGTATCATCATCTCATAGTATCATTTCCTATTTTCTGACTATTTAAATGCATTGCTCATCAATTACAGTCTATACTTCATTTACAATAATTAGTAAACTTTTAATTTTATGCCATTCACTTCATTACTATTCATTGCTTCTGTCCATTTGCTTTGGACCCGATTGTCACTGCTTGCAGTTATCTTTATTAAGGGTCCAAAGGACGAAGTCCTTATGGACCATTATTGTTTTTCTTAGGATTTTTCTCTTTTATTATTAAGGGTCCAAAGGACGAAGTCCTTATGGACCATTATTGTTTTTCTTAGGATTTTTCTCTTTTATTATTATTATTATTATTTTTCGCGCCCTAAAACTGAATGCACAGCCTAAACCGTAAGTGCTAGACCAACCAAACTTGGTAATATGATGTCAATTCCTACCCGCTACTCAGATTCTCTGACCCAGGCCTGTCAGCCAGATGGGGGCGCTCTAGCGCCCCCCAACGCGTTTCAGTCCATAGCTCCTGTCCTATTAGTCCTATAATTGAAATTATTTTTTCTGCTGATACAGACAGCTTTGCTCTACCAACTGGCTATTTGGACTATGAAGCTCCGCCTACTTAGATTTTTTGCTAATTTGCATAATTTGTGAAACTGACTTCTGCCTTCAAGTCCTACAATATTGGACCAAATCAGACAAATGAGGTGTCAAACCGATCAGTCCACTTAGCTGATCAAAATAGATTCAAGAAAGTCTGACATTTGTCTATTTTATGGCCACTAGCCATGCCCAAATCCCACCTAAATTTGGCCTATTTCAGTCTGAATGCTATAACTTCTCCATACCTTAGCCTACCTGAACCAAACTTACAATCCAACCTCCCTGCTCTATTATGAGGTCAACATACAATGCGGCCCACATTTCGTCAATAGGGGGCGCTACAACTAATAACTGCCAATATCTCCTGACTGCCTTAACCAATCTAATTGAAATTTGGCAGATATGTACTATGTACAAGCCTGAGGTCAGAGAAGTAAAATGGCAGTCATTAGTTGTAAAATCCTGGCCACCATTAGCCAATCAAAATCAAGCAGCCATTTGACCAGCTAAACAATGAGCAATCCAAACCAAATTTGGCTTATACATTTGTATTCTGACCCTGAGCCCACCCTGTAAAGGACATGTCAGTCTGCCATATGGGGGCGCTACAGCACATTTCTGCCTATTTCTCCTGGACTGTTAATTATAAAATTGACAATTGTTGCTTAAGCTATCCACTAGCTCATGACAAATTTAATGTTATAAAGAACTTCATCATATCTCTTGCCATTTTTGCCTATTTTGTAAAAGTCTTAAAACAGTACTTTTTCTTATCCTCCTAGGATTTTCACCAAACCTACACAAATCTGGTATCATTTAAATCAGGAGACAGTCCCTATATGAAATTATTAAAAAAATCATAAACTTTCCATGAGGTATGGCCACCAGCCACACCCAAACCATAGTGGTGCCACACCCATTTCAATCAGACAGCTATATCTCAGGCCTGCCTCAACCAATCATCATCAAACTTAAATATATAATGTAGGATATTACTGGAGAAGGGCCCTCCAAATTTGGTGCCGATCAGTCAAACGGGGGCGCTACAGCAATATAACATCACTGTATAAACTGCAAAATCAGCTCAACTTACATTTATCTCATTTTTGATCCAGTGACATATTACTGGTTAAAATCTTTTGCCCTGCAAGTTCTGTGAGTCATGTCAAATCAAGAAATATGCAATGTCCCATGATAGTCATTTGCATTCCCTTGTCATATTTAAAAACTTAATTAATAACATATTACTGTAACTACTGCAATGTCCAGCCTAAGTAGGTCAATCTGGTAGTAGAAAAATCAGGACACTGCCCATATGTATAATTTATAAAGATAACTTCACTTGCCTGTACAGTATAGCCACCAGCCACACTGAACCTACAGCATTTCCATGATCATTTCAATGAAACAGCTAAATCAGAGGCATACTTCATCTGATCATCACCAAATTTGACCCACTAATGTAGCACTGCACCTCAGACAGACCCTGCAAATTTGGTGCCGATCGGTCAAATGGGGGCGTGACAGCCACTGTCCATATATGTGTAAGACCCACCTTAGCAGATTCAGCTGAAATGTCCTTATTCCTCATGAAATCTTCAAATAGTTGTTACCTTTCCCTTCAGCTGAGTCCATATTTTTAATTTCCTTTAATTTTTCACCAATTTGCCTTATACAACATTATCAGACTTCATTTACAAATGAGAAGGTCAGAAAGCATTTAATATCTTTTCTAAAATGGAGCGCTGACTCCACCTGCTGGCCACAACATTTCCATTCCCATTTCATTCAAACAGCTAAATCTCAGGCATGCTTCATCCGATCCTTCCAAAATTTGATTCACTTCTGTAAGTCTGGACTACAGACAGATCTTCCAAGTTTGGTGGCGATCAGTCAATCTGGAGCAGTACAGCCACTGTCCTAGTATGTCTAATACCTACCTTGGGTAATTCAGCTGAAATATCCTTCATAATAGTTTCAAGTAATTAACTTTCCCTTCACCTCAGTCCATATTTTTAAGCTCCTTTCATTTTTCTGCTATTTGACTTATAGAAAATTATCAGATTTTATTTATAAGCCAGGCATTATATATTGCAGACTTTTCGCTTTTTTGTATTAAATTGGCCAGTAGGTGGAGATGGTGCTCTATTTATATTGCACATTTTTAGATTTTTTTTTATAGATTCGCCAGCAGGTGGAGTTCGTCCTCTATTTCATTAATGCCATTAAATTATTTCAGGGCTTCTCATGTCTAGAAGAATACTTTACAAATGTAGTAAGCCACTGTTGTTTTTTAAATATACAAGACAGCATTTGTTCACTGAGGTACTATAAAGTAAGCTTAACTTGTATGATCTAGACTTAAAATATTAGGTATGCAGGTGCCTATTTTTACTGTCTACTTAGATCATCTGACACAAACCACACATTCTTTTGGGCTGAGGCACTTCACCAAAAGGTTCTTTATTATATCATATATTGTTGTACTAAGGCTGCTTCTGCTAATGGCAGTAGTCAAGCTGCCACACCAGGGACTGCATGCTACCATTTATCAAATGTGCTAACTGCACCTGCTAGCAACACTATTTCCATTCCGAATTTGTTTAGTCTGCTAAATCTCATTCATACTTCATCTAATTCTCATAAAATTTGACTGACTTCTATAGCACTGGACTACGAATAGACCATCAAACTTTGCTGACATTCGGTTAAACGGGGGCGCTACTGCCACTGTCGAAATATGTCTAAAACTGTGTTAATGCAGCTGACATCTCCTTATTGTTTATTTAAACATTAAAATATTAATCAACTTTCCCTTCATCTAAGTCTATGTTTTTAATTTGCTTATATATTCCTGGCATTTACCTTTTAGAAATCTATCAAACTTCAGTGATGTACACTGCAGCAATTGCCATTTCTTTGAACAGCTAGTCACCACATTTCCCTTCTGTTTCTCATCTACCATTTTCCCTTTATCGTACCTTGATGAACATTTCTACGGTAATGTTAAAATGTTACGTATCATCATCTCATAGTATCATTTCCTATTCTCTGACTATTTAAATTAATTGGCCATCAGTTACAGTCTGTACTTCATTTACAATTTAGCTACTGTCATAATATGTCTAAGATCAACCTTAGTTAATGCAGCTGAAAATTATTTATCTGTCATCAAATATTTAAATATTAATCAACTTTCCCTTCATCTCAGTCAATATTATAAAATTACTTTCATTTTCCTGCCATTTGACTTTTAGAAATCTATCAAACTTCAGTGATGTACACTACAGCAATTTCAATTTTTCCCAAAAGCTGGTCACCACATGTCCGTTCTTTCTCATCTACCATGTTCCTTATTTCTGACGATTTCTATGCATTGGCCATCAGTTACAGTCTATACTTCATTTACAATTTAGCCACTGTCGTAATATGTCTAACAACCTTGGTTAATGCAGCTGACATCTCCTTATTGTTTATTTAAACATTTAAATATGAATCACCTTTCCCTTCATCTAAGTCCATATTATTTATCTGCTTATATATTACTGCCATTTCACTTTTAGAAATCTATCAAACTTCAATATTACTTCATCCTGTGTACACTGCAGCAATTGCAATATTTCTCAAACAGCTAGTCACCACATTTCCCTTCGGTTTCTCATCTACCATTTTCCCTTCATCGTACCTTGATAAACATTTCCATGGTAATGTTTAAATGTTAGGTATCATCTCATAGAAGCATTTCCTATTTTCTGCCAATTTAAATGCATTGCTAATCAATTACAGTCTGTACTTCATTTACAATAATTAGTGAACTTCTAATTTTATGCCATTCACTTCATTACTATTCATTGCTTCTGCCCATTTGCTTTGGACCCGATTGTCACTGCTTGCAGTTATCTTTATTATTAAGGGTCCAAAGGACGAAGTCCTTATGGACCATTATTGTTTTTCTTAGGATTATTATTATTATTATTATTATTATTATTTTTCTGCCCTAAAACTGAATGTACAGCCTAAACTGTAAGAGCTAGACCAACCAAACTTGGTCAGATGATGTCAATTCCTACCCACTACTCAGGTTGTCCTACCCAGTCCTGCCAGCCAGATGGGGGCGCCTTAGCGCCCCCCAACACGTTTCGGTCGATATCTCCTGTCCTGTTAGACCTACAATCGAAATTCTTTGTTCTACATATACAGACAGCAAAGCCCTACCAACTTGCCATTTGGACTATGAAGCTCCGCCTACTTAGATTTTTTGCTAATTTGCATAATTTGCCAATCCTACTTTTTCCTTAAAGTCCTGGCTTGTCCTACCAAATCAGACAAATGAGGTGTCAGACGAATCAGAATTCTCTGCTGATCAAGAATTATCCACAAAATTCAGACATTTTTATATCCTACGGCCATTAGCCACGCCCAAACAATGTCCAAATTTGGCCCGTTTTGGTCTGACGGCTATAACTTGGCCGTGCCTTGGCCTACCTTGACCAAATTTGAAATGCTACCTCCCTACACCATTCTGGGGACACGGTCCGAGGCGGGCCGCATTTCGTCAATAGGGGGCGCTACAACTAAAAACTGGCAATATCTCCTGACTGCCTTTGCCAATCTAACTGAAATTTGGTAGATATGTACTAGGAAGCAGCCTGTGGTCAGTCACCTACAATGGCAGTAATTATTCCTTAAAGAGTGGCCGCCATCAGCCAATCAAAATCAAGCAGGCATTTCACAGGCTTCTCAATGACCAATCTAAATCAAATTTGGGTGATACATTTGTGCTCTGACCCTCTGCCTAAACTGTAAAGGACACCTCACTCGGCCAGATGGGGGCGCAACAGTGACAACTTTTGCATTTCTGCCTATTTCTCGAGAACGGTGAAGCCTACAATCGACATTTCTTGCCAGGTCAATTCAGTACGACATGCCAAATCAAACAACATGTAGAACTTGCTTCTGCATCTTTGCGTTTTTGCATAATTCATATTGGTCTGAAAACAAGACATTTCGTTAACCTCCTAGGATTTTCACCAAACCTACACAAATCTGGTATCATTTAAATCAGGAGACAGTCATAATAAATAATTCATAAAAAAATCATAAACTTTCCATGAGGTATAGTCACCAGCCACACACAAACCATACAGGTGCCATGCCCAATTCAATCAGACAGCTATATCTCAGGCCTGCCTCAGCCAATCATCACCAAACTTTAATATATCCTGTAGAATAGTAGTCCGGAAGGGCCCTCCAAATTTGGTGCCGATCGGTCAAACGGGGGCGCTACAACAACATAACATGTCTGTATAAACCTTGAAAATCAGTTCAACTTACATTTATCTCATTTCTGTTCTAGTGACATGTTACTGGTTAAAATATTTTGTACTGCCAGTTCTGTGAGTCATGCCAAATCAAGACATATGCAATGCCCAATGATAGTCATTTTCATTCCCTTGTGATGTTTAAAAACTTAATAAATAACATATTACTGTAACTTCTACAATGTTCAGCCCAAGTAGGTCATTCTGGTAGTACATCAATCAGGACATTGCCATTATGGATAATTCATAAAAATATCTTAACCTGTACGCTATGGCCACCAGCTACAACAAACCTGCACCATATCCATGCTCATTTCAATCAACCATCTAAAGCTCAGCTGTGCTTCAGCCAATCCTCATCAAATTTGACGGCCTAATGTAGTAAGGGACCTCAGACAGACCCTCCAATTTTGGTTCCAATCGGTCAAATGGGGGCGCTACAGCCACTGTCCATATATTTCTAAGACCCACCTTAGCAAATTCAGCTGAAATGTCCTTATTTCTCATAAAACCTTGAAAGAATTGTTACCTTTCCCTTCACCTGAGTCCATATTTCTTATTCACTTTCATTTTTCACCGATTTGCCTCATAGAACATTATCAGACTTAATTTACACATAAGAAGGCCTGAAAGTATTGAATACAATTTCTAAAATGGAGCGCTGACTCCACCTGCTGGCCACACTGTTTCCATGCCCATTTTATTAAAATAGCTATATCTCTGGCATGCTTCATCCAATCCTCACAAAATTTGACGCACATCTGTGTTACTAGACTTCAGAAAGACCTTCCAAGTTTGGTGGCAATCGGTCAAACGGGGGCACTACAGCCACTGTCCTAATATGTCTAAGACCAACCTTGGTTAATGCAGCTGAAATCTGCTTATCGTTTATTTAAAAATTAAAAAATTAATCACCTTTCCCTTCATCTAAGTCCATATTTTTAATCTGCTTATATTTTCCTGCCATTTGACTTTTACAAATCTTTCAAACTTCAATCTTTCTTCAGGCTGTGTACACTGCAGCAATTACAATTTTATAATAAATTGGCCAGCAGGTGGAGTCAGCGCTCCATTTCAATAATGCCTTCAATACTTTTAGCCTTTCTCCTGTCTAAATGTATAACCTAGAATATGATACAGCATGATATTACTGCTGTTACATGTCACAATACGCAACTCAGCACTTTGTTAAGAATATGCAACACAGCCTATGTTTACACAGGCAGTATAAAAAAGAAAACTCTGTAATATCTAGACTTACCAGACCAGGTATGAAGGTCCCTAAATCTACCAACTAGTCAGGCCATCTGACCCAAACCATGCATTCAGTCAGGCTAAGGCACTCCACCACAGGGTTCTACATTCTGTCCTACATTTGCTGACCTGTTAGACCGATACTAACTAATCTATATCCTGATTTCTACCTACTACTGAGACCATCTGACCAAAACAATGCATTCAGTCAGGTTCAGGCACTACACCACAGGGTTCTACATTCTGTCCTACATTTCCTGACCTGTTAGACCGACACTCAACAATCTACATCATGATTTCTACCTTCTACTCAAACCATCTGACCTAAACAAGTTCTGTTCTGTCTGACATCTGCTGACCTGTAGTTCTGTCTGACTTTTTAGTATCCTCCTCTACGGTTTGCCCTACATCTCCTGTCACATTAGAGCTACGCTAAATCTCCATCCTGTTATGGCAGTCTAATTGTTGCCCGGTCAATTAAGTACGACATGCCAAATCAAACAACATGTAGAACTTGCTTCTGCATCTTTGCGTTTTTGCATAATTCATATTGGTCTGAAAACAAGACATTTCGTTAACCTCCTAGGATTTTCACCAAACCTACACAAATCTGGTATCATTTAAATCAGGAGACAGTCATAATAAATAATTCATAAAAAAATCATAAACTTTCCATGAGGTATAGTCACCAGCCACACACAAACCATACAGGTGCCATGCCCAATTCAATCAGACAGCTATATCTCAGGCCTGCCTCAGCCAATCATCACCAAACTTTAATATATCCTGTAGAATAGTAGTCCGGAAGGGCCCTCCAAATTTGGTGCCGATCGGTCAAACGGGGGCGCTACAACAATATAACATGTCTGTATAAACCTTGAAAATCAGTTCAACTTACATTTATCTCATTTCTGTTCTAGTGACATATTACTGGTTAAAATATTTTGTACTGCCAGTTCTGTGAGTCATGCCAAATCAAGACATATGCAATGCCCAATGATAGTCATTTTCATTCCCTTGTGATGTTTAATAACTTAATAAATAACATATTACTGTAACTTCTACAATATCCAGCCCAAGTAGGTCATTCTGGTAGTACATCAATCAGGACATTGCCCTTATGGATAATTCATAAAAATATCTTGACCTGTATGCTATGGCCACCAGCTACAACAAACCTGCACCATATCCATGCTCATTTCAATCAACCATCTAAATCTCAGCCGTGCTTCAGCCAATCCTCATCAAATTTGACGGCCTAATGTAGTAAGGGACCTCAGACAGACCCTCCAATATTGGTGCCAATCGGTCAAACAGGGGCGCTACAGCCACTGTCCATATATGTCTAAGACCCACCTTAGCAAATTCAGCTGAAATGTCCTTATTTCTCATAAAACCTTGAAAGAATTGTTACCTTTCCCTTCACCTGAGTCCATATTTTTTATTCACTTTCATTTTTCACCAATTTGCCTCATAGAACATTATCAGACTTAATTTACACATAAGAAGGCCTGAAAGTATTGAATACAATTTCTAAAATGGAGCGCTGACTCCACCTGCTGGCCACACTGTTTCCATGCCTATTTCATTCAAATAGCTATATCTCTGGCATGCTTCATCCAATCCTCACAAAATTTGATGCACGGCTGTGTTACTAGACTGCCTCAGCCAAGCTGCAAAAGACCTTCCAAGTTTGGTGGCAATCAGTCAAACGGGGGCACTACAGCCACTGTCATAATATGTCTAAGACCAACCTTGGTTAATGCAGCTGAAATCTGCTTATTGTTTATTTAAAAATTAAAATATTAATCACCTTTCCCTTCATCTAAGTCCATATTTTTAATCTGCTTATATTCTCCTGCCATTTGACTTTTACAAATCTTTCAAACTTTAATCTTTCTTCAGGCTGTGTACACTACAGCAATTACAATTTTATAATAAATTGGCCAGCAGGTGGAGTCAGCGCTCCATTTCAATAATGCCTTCAATACTTTTAGCCTTTCTCCTGTCTAAATATACATCCTAGAATAGCATACAGCATGATATTACTGCTGTTACATGTCACACTCCCGCAACTCAGCACTTTGTTAAGAATATGCAACACAGCCTATGTTTACACAGGCAGTATAAAAAAGCAACTATGTAATATCTACACTTACCAGACCAGGTATGAAGGTCCCTAAATCTACCAACTAGTCAGGCCATCTGACCCAAAACATGTATTAAGTCAGGCTAAGGCACTCCACCACAGGGTTCTACATTCTGTCCTGCATTTGCTGACCTGTTAGACCGATACTAACTAGTCTATATCCTGATTTCTACCTACTACTCAGACTATCTCACCAAAACATTGCATTCAGTCAGGTTCAGGCACTACACCACAGGGTCCTACATTCTGTCCTACATTTCCTGACCTGTTAGACGGACACTCAACAATCTCCATCCTGATTTCTACCTTCTACTCAAACCATCTGTTGTCCTACCTGTCCTACCTGTCCTACTTGTCATACCCTTTGGACCCTTCAGTAACTGCCTGCAGTTTCTAGTTATTATTATTATTATTATTTTTCTTCCCTAAAACTGAATGCCCAGCCTAAACCGTAAGTCCTAGGCAGACCAAATTTGGTAGGATGATTGGAATTCCTACCCACTACTCAGGTTGTCCGACCCGTCCGACTCAGCCGGAGGGGGGCGCCGTAGCGCCCCCCAACACGTTTCGGTCGATATCTCCTGTCCTGTTTGTCCTACAATCGAAATTCTTTTTTCTGCTGATACAGACGGCCATGCCCTACCAAAAAGTCAATGAGAACATGAAGCTCCGCCTACTTAGATTTTTTGCTAATTTGCATAATTTGCAAATCGTAATTTTTCCTTAAAGTCCTAGCTTGTCCTACCAAATCAGACAAATGAGGTGTCAAATGAATCAGAACTCTGAGCTCATCAAGAATTTCTAAAAAAATTGAGACATTTGTGTATTGTACGGCCATTAGCCACGCCCAAAGAATTCCCAAATTTGGCCCATTTTGGTCTAACAGCTTTAACTCGGCCTTGCCTTGACCTACGTCGACCAAATTAGAAATTCTACCTCCGGACATCATTCTGGGGACATGGTCCAAGGGGGGCCGCATTTCGTCCATAGGGGGCACTATAACTAAAAACTGCCAATATCTCCTGACTGCCTTGGCCAATCCAACTGAAATTTGGCAGATATGTACTAGGTCCCAGCCTGAGGTCAGTCACCTACAATGACAGTCATGAGTCCTGAAACAGTGGCCGCCATTGGCCAATCAAAATCAAGCAGCAATTTGACTTGCTTAATGATGACCAATCCAAATCAAATTTAGCTGGTACATTTGTCCTCTGACCCTCAGCCCACCCTGTAAAGGACATCTCATTAGGCCAGATGGGGGCGTGACAGCACCCCCATCTGCATTTCTGCCTATTTCTCCAGAACTGCCAAGCCTACACTTAAATTTTATTGCCAGTCCAATTTAATATGTCTTGAAGAATCCAACTGCATATAGAACTTGGTTCTCCATCTTTGTGTTTTTACATGATTTATATTTCTCTGAAAACAGGTAATTTCGTTCACCTCCTAAGATTTTCACCACACCTACATAAGTCTGTTGTCATTTAAATCAAGAGACAGTCCTTTTAAAGACTAAGGGAAAAAACATAAACTTTCGTTAAGTTACGGCCACCAGGCACACCCTGACTGTACTGCAGCCTTTCCCATTTCGATCAGACAGCTATATCTAAGGGATGCTTCAGCCAATCATTACCAAATATCTCTCATTAATAAAGGGCTGTACCACAGAGATACCCTGCAAATTTCATGTCGATCGGTGAAATGGGTGTGCTACTTCCACTGTCTATATGTGTCTAAGACTAACCTATGCTCATTGAGCTAAAATGAGTTACCAGATCAGGTAGGAAGGTGTCTACCGATCTCACCCGTTTTAACCACAGCAACGGGTGGCTCAGTGGGCTAAACTTGTATGCTTGTAATCAGAGGGTCCCAGGTTCGAACCCAGCTTCGGTGGGTACTCGAGCTAGGCAGCCCGATGTGCACAGCATACCCTCCGTGAAGTGAGCTGGGGAGACGTGAAGGCGTTTTCCGCACGATGATCAATGAAGCTTATATTATTGTTAATTTAGACGTGCTCAGGCACTACTTCAGAGGGTTGAACAATAATTATTTTTCTTCCCTAAAACTTAATGCCCAGCCTAAACCGTAAGTCCTAGACTGACCAAATTTGGCAAGAAGATTGCTATTCCTACCCACTACTCAGTCCCACTGACCCGTCCCAGTCAGTCAGATGGGGGCGCTACAGCACCGCAATTTGCATTTCTGCCTATTTCTCCAGACCTGTCAAGCCTACAGTTGAAATTTATTGCCAGTCCAATTCACTATGTCCTGACAAATCAAACTGCATATAGATCTTGGTTCTACATCTTTGCCTTCTTGCATGATTTGCAGATGTTTTGAAAACAGGTTTTTTTGTTAACCTCCTAGGATTTTTGCTTAACATCCTTAAATCTGGTGTCATTCAAATCAGGAGACAGTCCTTTTAAAGATTTACAGAAAAAACTTAAACTTTCGGTAAGATAAAGCCACCAGCCACACCCTGACTGTACTGATGTCTTGCCTATTTCAATCAGACAGCTATATCTCAGGGATGCTTCAGCCAATCATTACCAAATTTGGCTCACTGATGTAGGACTGTACCACAGAGAGACCATACAAATTTCATGTCAATCGGTCAATCAGGAGCGCTACGCCACTGTCCATATACATCTAAGACCAACCTAGGCTCATTGAGGTAAAATGAGTTTCCAGATCAGGTAGGAAGGTGTCCAGCTATCTCTCCCGTTTTACCAACAGCAGCGGGTGGCTCAGTGGGCTAAACTTGTATGCTTGTAATCAGAAGGTCGCAGGTTCGAACCCAGCTTCGGTGGGTACTCGAGCTAGGCAGCCCGATGTGCACAGCATACCCTCCGTGAAGTGAGCTGGGGAGACGTGAAGGCATTTTCCCCACGAGGATCAATGAAACTTCTATTATTGTTAATTTAGACATGCTCAGGCACTACTTCAGAGGGTTAAACAATAATTATTTTTCTTCCCTAAAACTGAATGCCCAGCCTAAACCGTAAGTCCTAGACTGACCAAATTTGGCAACAAGATTCCTATTCCTACCCACTACTCAGTCCCACTGACCCGTCCCAGTCAGTCAGATGGGGGCGCTACAGCACCCCGAATTGCATTTCTGCCTATATCTACAGACCTGTCAAGCCTACAGTTGAAATTTATTGCCAGTCCAATTCACTATGTCCTGTCAAATCAAACTGCATATAGATCTTGGTTCTACATCTTTGCCTTCTTGCATGATTTACAGATGTTTTGAAAACAGGTTTTTTTGTTAACCTCCTAGGATTTTCGCCTAACATCCATAAATCTGATGTCATTCAAATCAGGAGACAGTCCTTTTAAAGATTTACAGAAAAAACTTAAACTTTCGGTAAGATAAAGCCACCAGCCACACCCTGACTTTACTGATGTCTTGCCCATTTCAATCAGACAGCTATATCTCAGGGATGCTTCAGCCAATCATTACAAAATTTGGCTCACTGATGTAGGACTGTACCACAGAGAGACTCTCCAAATTTCGTGTCAATCGGTCAATCAGGAGCGCTACGCCACTGTCCATATACATCTAAGACCAACCTAGGCTCATTGAGGTAAAATGAGTTTCCAGATCAGGTAGGAAGGTGTCCAGCTATCTCTCCCGTTTTACCAACAGCAGCGGGTGGCTCAGTGGGCTAAACTTGTATGCTTGTAATCAGAAGGTCGCAGGTTCGAACCCAGCTTCGGTGGGTACTCGAGCTAGGCAGCCCGATGTGCACAGCATACCCTCCGTGAAGTGAGCTGGGGAGACGTGAAGGCATTTTCCCCACGAGGATCAATGAAACTTCTATTATTGTTAATTTAGACATGCTCAGGCACTACTTCAGAGGGTTAAACAATAATTATTTTTCTTCCCTAAAACTGAATGCCCAGCCTAAACCGTAAGTCCTAGACTGACCAAATTTGGCAACAAGATTCCTATTCCTACCCACTACTCAGTCCCACTGACCCGTCCCAGTCAGTCAGATGGGGGCGCTACAGCACCCCGAATTGCATTTCTGCCTATATCTACAGACCTGTCAAGCCTACAGTTGAAATTTATTGCCAGTCCAATTCACTATGTCCTGTCAAATCAAACTGCATATAGATCTTGGTTCTACATCTTTGCCTTCTTGCATGATTTACAGATGTTTTGAAAACAGGTTTTTTTGTTAACCTCCTAGGATTTTCGCCTAACATCCATAAATCTGATGTCATTCAAATCAGGAGACAGTCCTTTTAAGGATTTACAGAAAAAACTTAAACTTTCGGTAAGATACAGCCACCAGCCACACCCTGACTTTACTGATGTCTTGCCCATTTCAATCAGACAGCTATATCTCAGGGATGCTTCAGCCAATCATTACAAAATTTGGCTCACTGATGTAGGACTGTACCACAGAGAGACTCTCCAAATTTCGTGTCAATCGGTCAATCAGGAGCGCTACACCACTGTCTATATACATCTAAGACCCACCTAGGCTCATTGAGGAAAAATGAGTTTCCAGATCAGGTAGGAAGGTGTCCAGCGATCTCACCCATTTTAACCACAGCAACGGGTGGCTCAGTGGGCTAAACTTGTATGCTTGTAATCAGAGGGTCGCAGGTTCGAACCCAGCTTCGGTGGGTACTCGAGCTAGGCAGCCCAATGTGCACAGCATACCCTCCGTGAAGTGAGCTGGGGAGACATGAAGGCGTTTTCCCCACAAGGATCAATGAAACTTCTATTATTGTTAATTTAGACGTGCTCAGGCACTACTACAGATGGTTGAACAATAATTATTTTTCTTCCCTAAAACTGAATGCCCAGCCTAAACCATAAGTCCTAGATTGACCAAATTTGGCAACAAGATTACTATTCCTACCCACTACTCAGTAACACTGACCCGTCCCAGTCAGTCAGATGGGGGCGCTACAGCACCCCGATTTGCATTTCTGCCTATATCTCCAGACCTGTCAAGCCAACAGTTGAAATTTATTGCCAGTCCAATTTACTATGTCATGACGAATTTCAACTGCATATAGAACTTGGTTCTCCATCTTTGCCTTTTTGCATGATTTATAGTTGTTTGAAAACAGGTTATTTTGTTAACCTCCTCGGATTTTCGCCAAACATACATAAATCTGGTGTCATTCAAACCAGGAGACAGTCCTTTTAAAGATTTAGAGAAAAAACTTAAACTTTCGGTAAGATACAGCCACCAGCCACACCCTGACTGTACTGTTGTCTTGCCCATTTCAATCAGACAGCTATATCTCAGGGATGCTTCAGCCAATCATTACAAAATTTGCCTCACTGATGTAGGACTGTACCCCAGAGAGACCCTCCAAATTTCGTGTCGATCGGTCAATTAGGAGCGCTACGCCACTGTCTATATACATCTAAGACCCACCTAGGCTCATTGAGGTACAATGAGTTTCCAGATCAGGTAGGAAGGTGTCCAGCGATCTCTCCAGTTTGACCAACAGCAGCGGGTGGCTCAGTGGGCTAAACTTGTATGCTTGTAATCAGAGGGTCGCAGGTTCGAACCCAGCTTCGGTGGGTACTCGAGCTAGGCAGCCCGATGTGCACAGCATACCCTCCGTAAAGTGAGCTGGGGAGACGTGAAGGCGTTTTCCCCACGATGATCAATGAAGCTTATATTATTGTTAATTTAGACGTGCTCAGGCATTACTACAGAGGGTTGAACAATAATTATTTTTCTTCCCTAAAACTTAATGCCCAGCGTATACCGTAAGTCCTAGACTGACCAAATTTGGCAACAAGATTCCTATTCCTACCCACTACTCAGTCCCACTGACCCGTCCCAGTCAGTCAGATGGGGGCGCTACAGCACCCCGATTTGCATTTCTGCCTATATCTCCAGACCTGTCAAGCCTACAGTTGATATTTATTGCGACTACAATTAACTATGTCATGACTAATCTAACAACATATATAACTTGGTTCTCCCTCTTTCTGTTTTTACATAAATTATATTTGTCTGAAAACAGCTTTTCTTGTTAACCTCCTTTGATTTTCAACAAACCTACATACATCTGTTGTCCTTCAAATCAGGAGACAGTCCTTTTAAAGATTTAGAGAAAAAAATGAAACTTTTGGTAAGGTATGGCCACCAGCCACACCCTGACTCTACTGGTGCCACATCCATTTCAATCAGACAGCTATATATCATGCACTCTTCAGCCAATCATTTCCAAATATCTATCTCGGATGAAAGGCTGTACCGCAGAGAGACCTTCCAATTTTCGTGTCAATAGGTCAAACGGGAGCGCTATAGCCACTGTCCATATATGTCTAAACCTCACCTAGTCTAATTCAGCTATAATGAGTTACCAGATCAGGTAGGAAGGTGTCTACTGATCTCACTCATCTTACCCACAGGAGCGGATGGCTCAATGTGCTAATCCTGTGTGCCTGTAATCAGAGGGTCGCCGGTTCGAACCCAGCTTAGGTTGCTATTTCAGCTAGGTATCCTGATGTGCACAGTGTACTCTCTGATGTTGACTGGCCTGTTACACCTGCACTAAAAGCATCTCCATCCTAATGTCTGCCTACTACTGAGACCGTCCAGCTCTGTCCTACATCTCCTATCCTGTTATGGCAGTCTAATTCTGTCTGACTTTCTACTACCCTGCCCGCCAGTTCACTGCCATTATTCCTCTACTGTCCGACCAGTCCGATCGTCCTGCGCTTTGGACCCTTCAGTAACTGCCTGCAGTTTCTAGTTATTATTATTATTTTTTTCCTGCCGTAAAACTGAATGTACAGCCTAAACCGTAAGAGCTAGACCAACCAAACTTGGTAAGATGATGTCAATTCCTACCCGCTACTCAGATTCTCTGACCCAGTCCTGTCAGCCAGATGGGGGCGCTCTAGGGCCCCTCAACGCGTTTCAGTCCATATCTCCTGTCCTATTAGTCCTACAATTGAAATTTTTTTTTCTGCTGATACAGACAGCATTGCTCTACCAACTTGCCATTTGGACTATGAAGCTCCGCCTACTTAGATTTTTTGCTAATTTGCATAATTTGCAAAACTGACCTCTGCCTTCAAGTCCTACCCCGTCTGTCCCAATCAGACAAATGAGGTGTCAAACCAATCAGTTCTCTGAGCTGATCAAGACTTACAAAAATAATCATGAAATTTCTGTATCATACGGTCTTCAGCCACGCCCAAACTTTGCATAAATTTGGCCAGTTTCAGTCTGATTGCTATAACTTGGCTCTGCTTTAACCAATCTTAACCAAATTTGAAATCCTTCCTCCCAGCGCCATTCTGGGGACTAGTTATAAAGCTGGCCCCATTTCATCAATAGGGGGCGCTACAACTAAAAACTGCCAATATCTCCTGACTGCATTGACCAATCTAATTGAAATTTGGCAGATATGTACTACAACCAATTCTGAGATCAGACATATATCATAGCAGTCATTGATCATAAAATCATGGTCATCATCAGCCAATCAAAATGAAGCAGCCATTTGACAGGCTAAACAATACCGAATCTCAACCAAAACAGGCTGTCACATTTGATTCCCTACCCTTAGCATACCATGTTAAGGACACCGCAATCAGCCAGATGGGGGCGCTACAGCAACAAGTTTTGCATTTCTGTCTATTTCTCTTGAACTGATAAAGATAGAATTTAGAATTGTTGCTCATCCTATCCACTCGCTCATGGAAAATTTAATGGTATAAAGAACTTCATCATATCTCTTGCCGTTTTTGCCTATTTTGTAACAGTCTGAAAACAGGGTTTTTTCTTATCCTCCTAGGATTTTCACCAAACCTACACAAATCTGGTATCATTTAAATCAGGAGACAGTCCCTATATAAAATTATTAAAAAAATCATAAACTTTCCATTAGGTATGGCCACCAGCCACACCCAAACCATAGTGGTGCCACACCCATTTCAATCAGACAGCTATAGCTCAGGCGTGCCTCAACCAATCATCACCAAACTTAAATATGTAATGTAGGATATTACTCGAGAAGGGCCCTCCAAATTTGGTGCCGATCAGTCAAACGGGGGCGCTACAGCAATATAACATGTCTTTATAAACCTGCAAATTCAGTACAACTTACATTTATCTCATTTCTGTTCCAGTGACATATGACTGGTTGAAATCTTTTGTATTGCAAGTTCTCTTAGTTATGCCAAATCAAGAAATATGCAATGCCTAATGATTGTCATTTGCATTCCCTTGTGACATTTAAAAACTTAATAAATAACATATTGCTATAACTACTACAATGTCCAGCCCAAGAAGGTCATTCTGGTAGTAGATCAATCATGACACGGCCCTTATGGATAATTTATAAAAATAACTTGACCTACCTGTATGCTATGGCCACCAACTACACCAAACCTGCACCATTTCCATGCTCATTTCAATCAAACAGCTAAATCTGAGGCATTCTTCATCCAATCCTCATAAAATTTGACCAGCTAATGTAACCATAGACCACAGACAGACCCTCCAACTTTGGTGCCGATCGGTCAAATGGGGGAGCTACAGCCACTGTCTATATATTTCTAAGACCCACCTTAGCAAATTCAGTTGGAATGTCCTTATTTCTCTTCAAACATTAAAAGAATTGTTTGCTTTCCCTTCAACTAGATCCATATTTTAATTTCTGTTCATTTTTCACCCATTTGCCTCAGAACATTATCAGAATTCATTTAAACATGAGAAGGCCTAAAAGTATTAAATAGCATTTCTAAAATGGAGCGTTGACTCCACCTGCTGGCCACACCATTTCCATTTCCATTTCATTCAAACAGCTAAATCTCAGGCATGCTTCATCTGATCCTTACAAAATTTGAATCACTTCTGTATGACTGGATTACAGACAAATCTTCCAAGTTTGGTGGCGATCAGTCAATCTGGAGCGGTACAGCCACTTTCCTAGTATGTCTAATACCTACCTTGGCTAATTCAGCTGAAATATCCTTCATAATACTTTAAAGGAATTAACTTTCCCTTCACCTCAGTCCATATTATTAAGCTCCTTTCATTTTTCTGCTATTTGACTTATAGAAAATTATCAGATTTTAATTATAAGCCAGGCAGTATATATTGCAGATTTTTTGCTTTTTTGTATTAAATTGGCCAGTAGGTGGAGATGGTGCTCTATTTATATTGCAGTTTTTTTGGATTTTTTTTTATACATTAGCCAGCAGGTGTAGTTCGTCCTGTATTTCATTAATGGCATTAAATTCTTTCAGGGCTTCTCATGCCTAGAAGAATACTTTACAAATGCAGTAAGCCACTGTTGTTTTTTTTAATATACAAGACGGCATGTGTTCACTGAGGTACTGTAAAGTAAGCTTAACTTGTATGATCTAGACTTAAAATATTAGTTATGCAGGTGCCTATTTCTACCGTCTACTTAGACCATCTGACACAAAAACAAATTCTTTTGGGCTGAGGCACTTCAGCAAATGGTTATATATTGTATCTTATATTGTTGTACTAAGGCTGCTTCTGCTAATGGCAGTAGTCAAACTGCCACACCAGGGACTGCATACTACCAATTATCAAATGTAGCGCTAACTCCACCTGCTGGCCTCACTATTTCCATACCGTATTCATTAAGTCTGCTAAACCTCATTCATACTTCATCGAATTCTCACAAAATTTGACTCACTTCTGTAGCACTGGACTATGAATAGACCATCTAACTTTGGTGACATTCGGTTAAACGGGGGCGCTTCTGCCACTGTCAAAATATTCTCATAGTTAATGCAGCTGAAATTTCTTTATTTTTCATCAAACCTTCAAAGATTATTGACATTTTCATTTCATTTCACTTTTAGAAATGTATCAAAGTTCAGAGATACTTCAGGCTGTGTACAGTGCAACAATTGCAATTTCTTCCAACAGCTAGTCACCACATGTCCCTTCTGTTTCTCATCTACCCTCTTCCCTTTATCGTACCTTAATCAACATATCAAAGTCAATGTTCAAAATGTCAGGTATTATCTTATCATAGAAGCATTTCCTACTTTTTCTGACTATTTAAATGCATTGGCCATCAGTTACAGTCTGTACTTCATTTCAAATTTAGCCACTGTCAAAATATGTCTAAGATCAACCTTGGTTAATGCAGCTGACATCTCCTTATTGTTTATTTAAACATTTAAATATTATTCACCTTTCCCTTCTTCAAAGTCCATATTTTTAATCTGCTTATAAATTCCTGCCGTTTGACTTTTAGAAATCTATCAAACTTCAATGTTACTTCAGCCTGTGTACACTGCAGCAATTGCAATCTTTCTCCAACAGCTAGTCACCACATTTCCCTTCCGTTTCTCATCTACCATTTTCCTTTATCATACCTTGATAAACACTTCCACAATAATGATTTAATGTTAGCTATCATCTCATAGTAGCATTTCTTATTTTCTGACTATTTAAATGCATTGGCCATCAGTTACAGTCTATATTTCATTTATAATTTAGCCACTGTCATAATATGTCTAACAACAACCTTGGTTAATGCAGCTGACATCTCCTTATTGTTTATTTAAACATTTAAATATTAATCACCTTTCCCTTCATCTAAGTCCATATTTTTAATCTGCTTATAAATTCCTGCCATTTGACTTTTAGAAATCTATCAAACTTCAATGTTACTTCAGCCTGTGTACACTGCAGCAATTGCAATATTTCTCCAACAGCTTGTCACCACATTTCCCTTCTTTTTCTCATCTACCTTTTTCCCTTTATCGTACCTTGATAAACATTTCCAAAGGTAATGTTTAAATGTTAGATATCATCTCATAGTAGCATTTCATATTTTCTACCAATTTAAATGCATTGCTTATCAATTACAGTCTGTACTTCATTTCCAATAATTAGTGAACTTGTAATTTTATGCCATTCACTTCATTTCAGTTCATTACTTCTTTCCATTTGCTTTGGACCCGATTGTCACTGCTTGCAGTTATCTTTATTAAGGGTCCAAAGCATGAAATGCTTATGGACCATTATTGTTTTTCTTAGGATTATTAAGGGTCCAAAGGACGAAGTCCTTATGGACCATTATTGTTTTTCTTAGGATTATTATTATTATTATTATTATTATTATTTTTCTGCCCTAAAACTGAATGTACAGCCTAAACTGTAAGAGCTAGACCAACCAAACTTGGTCAGATGATGTCAATTCCTACCCACTACTCAGGTTGTCCTACCCAGTCCTGCCAGCCAGATGGGGGCGCCTTAGCGCCCCCCAACACGTTTCGGTCGATATCTCCTGTCCTGTTAGACCTACAATCGAAATTCTTTGTTCTACATATACAGACAGCAAAGCCCTACCAACTTGCCATTTGGACTATGAAGCTCCGCCTACTTAGATTTTTTGCTAATTTGCATAATTTGCCAATCCTACTTTTTCCTTAAAGTCCTGGCTTGTCCTACCAAATCAGACAAATGAGGTGTCAGACGAATCAGAATTCTCTGCTGATCAAGAATTATCCACAAAATTCAGACATTTTTATATCCTACGGCCATTAGCCACGCCCAAACAATGTCCAAATTTGGCCCGTTTTGGTCTGACGGCTATAACTTGGCCGTGCCTTGGCCTACCTTGACCAAATTTGAAATGCTACCTCCCTACACCATTCTGGGGACACGGTCCGAGGCGGGCCGCATTTCGTCAATAGGGGGCGCTACAACTAAAAACTGGCAATATCTCCTGACTGCCTTTGCCAATCTAACTGAAATTTGGTAGATATGTACTAGGAAGCAGCCTGTGGTCAGTCACCTACAATGGCAGTAATTATTCCTTAAAGAGTGGCCGCCATCAGCCAATCAAAATCAAGCAGGCATTTCACAGGCTTCTCAATGACCAATCTAAATCAAATTTGGGTGATACATTTGTGCTCTGACCCTCTGCCTAAACTGTAAAGGACACCTCACTCGGCCAGATGGGGGCGCAACAGTGACAACTTTTGCATTTCTGCCTATTTCTCGAGAACGGTGAAGCCTACAATCGACATTTCTTGCCAGGTCAATTCAGTACGACATGCCAAATCAAACAACATGTAGAACTTGCTTCTGCATCTTTGCGTTTTTGCATAATTCATATTGGTCTGAAAACAAGACATTTCGTTAACCTCCTAGGATTTTCACCAAACCTACACAAATCTGGTATCATTTAAATCAGGAGACAGTCATAATAAATAATTCATAAAAAAAATCATAAACTTTCCATGAGGTATAGTCACCAGCCACACACAAACCATACAGGTGCCATGCCCAATTCAATCAGACAGCTATATCTCAGGCCTGCCTCAGCCAATCATCACCAAACTTTAATATATCCTGTAGAATAGTAGTCCGGAAGGGCCCTCCAAATTTGGTGCCGATCGGTCAAACGGGGGCGCTACAACAACATAACATGTCTGTATAAACCTTGAAAATCAGTTCAACTTACATTTATCTCATTTCTGTTCTAGTGACATGTTACTGGTTAAAATATTTTGTACTGCCAGTTCTGTGAGTCATGCCAAATCAAGACATATGCAATGCCCAATGATAGTCATTTTCATTCCCTTGTGATGTTTAAAAACTTAATAAATAACATATTACTGTAACTTCTACAATGTTCAGCCCAAGTAGGTCATTCTGGTAGTACATCAATCAGGACATTGCCATTATGGATAATTCATAAAAATATCTTAACCTGTACGCTATGGCCACCAGCTACAACAAACCTGCACCATATCCATGCTCATTTCAATCAACCATCTAAAGCTCAGCTGTGCTTCAGCCAATCCTCATCAAATTTGACGGCCTAATGTAGTAAGGGACCTCAGACAGACCCTCCAATTTTGGTTCCAATCGGTCAAATGGGGGCGCTACAGCCACTGTCCATATATTTCTAAGACCCACCTTAGCAAATTCAGCTGAAATGTCCTTATTTCTCATAAAACCTTGAAAGAATTGTTACCTTTCCCTTCACCTGAGTCCATATTTCTTATTCACTTTCATTTTTCACCGATTTGCCTCATAGAACATTATCAGACTTAATTTACACATAAGAAGGCCTGAAAGTATTGAATACAATTTCTAAAATGGAGCGCTGACTCCACCTGCTGGCCACACTGTTTCCATGCCCATTTCATTAAAATAGCTATATCTCTGGCATGCTTCATCCAATCCTCACAAAATTTGACGCACATCTGTGTTACTAGACTTCAGAAAGACCTTCCAAGTTTGGTGGCAATCGGTCAAACGGGGGCACTACAGCCACTGTCCTAATATGTCTAAGACCAACCTTGGTTAATGCAGCTGAAATCTGCTTATCGTTTATTTAAAAATTAAAAAATTAATCACCTTTCCCTTCATCTAAGTCCATATTTTTAATCTGCTTATATTTTCCTGCCATTTGACTTTTACAAATCTTTCAAACTTCAATCTTTCTTCAGGCTGTGTACACTGCAGCAATTACAATTTTATAATAAATTGGCCAGCAGGTGGAGTCAGCGCTCCATTTCAATAATGCCTTCAATACTTTTAGCCTTTCTCCTGTCTAAATGTATAACCTAGAATATGATACAGCATGATATTACTGCTGTTACATGTCACAATACGCAACTCAGCACTTTGTTAAGAATATGCAACACAGCCTATGTTTACACAGGCAGTATAAAAAAGAAAACTCTGTAATATCTAGACTTACCAGACCAGGTATGAAGGTCCCTAAATCTACCAACTAGTCAGGCCATCTGACCCAAACCATGCATTCAGTCAGGCTAAGGCACTCCACCACAGGGTTCTACATTCTGTCCTACATTTGCTGACCTGTTAGACCGATACTAACTAATCTATATCCTGATTTCTACCTACTACTGAGACCATCTGACCAAAACAATGCATTCAGTCAGGTTCAGGCACTACACCACAGGGTTCTACATTCTGTCCTACATTTCCTGACCTGTTAGACCGACACTCAACAATCTACATCATGATTTCTACCTTCTACTCAAACCATCTGACCTAAACAAGTTCTGTTCTGTCTGACATCTGCTGACCTGTAGTTCTGTCTGACTTTTTAGTATCCTCCTCTACGGTTTGCCCTACATCTCCTGTCACATTAGAGCTACGCTAAATCTCCATCCTGTTATGGCAGTCTAATTGTTGCCCGGTCAATTAAGTACGACATGCCAAATCAAACAACATGTAGAACTTGCTTCTGCATCTTTGCGTTTTTGCATAATTCATATTGGTCTGAAAACAAGACATTTCGTTAACCTCCTAGGATTTTCACCAAACCTACACAAATCTGGTATCATTTAAATCAGGAGACAGTCATAATAAATAATTCATAAAAAAATCATAAACTTTCCATGAGGTATAGTCACCAGCCACACACAAACCATACAGGTGCCATGCCCAATTCAATCAGACAGCTATATCTCAGGCCTGCCTCAGCCAATCATCACCAAACTTTAATATATCCTGTAGAATAGTAGTCCGGAAGGGCCCTCCAAATTTGGTGCCGATCGGTCAAACGGGGGCGCTACAACAATATAACATGTCTGTATAAACCTTGAAAATCAGTTCAACTTACATTTATCTCATTTCTGTTCTAGTGACATATTACTGGTTAAAATATTTTGTACTGCCAGTTCTGTGAGTCATGCCAAATCAAGACATATGCAATGCCCAATGATAGTCATTTTCATTCCCTTGTGATGTTTAATAACTTAATAAATAACATATTACTGTAACTTCTACAATATCCAGCCCAAGTAGGTCATTCTGGTAGTACATCAATCAGGACATTGCCCTTATGGATAATTCATAAAAATATCTTGACCTGTATGCTATGGCCACCAGCTACAACAAACCTGCACCATATCCATGCTCATTTCAATCAACCATCTGAATCTCAGCCGTGCTTCAGCCAATCCTCATCAAATTTGACGGCCTAATGTAGTAAGGGACCTCAGACAGACCCTCCAATATTGGTGCCAATCGGTCAAACAGGGGCGCTACAGCCACTGTCCATATATGTCTAAGACCCACCTTAGCAAATTCAGCTGAAATGTCCTTATTTCTCATAAAACCTTGAAAGAATTGTTACCTTTCCCTTCACCTGAGTCCATATTTTTTATTCACTTTCATTTTTCACCAATTTGCCTCATAGAACATTATCAGACTTAATTTACACATAAGAAGGCCTGAAAGTATTGAATACAATTTCTAAAATGGAGCGCTGACTCCACCTGCTGGCCACACTGTTTCCATGCCTATTTCATTCAAATAGCTATATCTCTGGCATGCTTCATCCAATCCTCACAAAATTTGATGCACGGCTGTGTTACTAGACTGCCTCAGCCAAGCTGCAAAAGACCTTCCAAGTTTGGTGGCAATCAGTCAAACGGGGGCACTACAGCCACTGTCATAATATGTCTAAGACCAACCTTGGTTAATGCAGCTGAAATCTGCTTATTGTTTATTTAAAAATTAAAATATTAATCACCTTAACCTTCATCTAAGTCCATATTTTTAATCTGCTTATATTCTCCTGCCATTTGACTTTTACAAATCTTTCAAACTTTAATCTTTCTTCAGGCTGTGTACACTACAGCAATTACAATTTTATAATAAATTGGCCAGCAGGTGGAGTCAGCGCTCCATTTCAATAATGCCTTCAATACTTTTAGCCTTTCTCCTGTCTAAATATACATCCTAGAATAGCATACAGCATGATATTACTGCTGTTACATGTCACACTCCCGCAACTCAGCACTTTGTTAAGAATATGCAACACAGCCTATGTTTACACAGGCAGTATAAAAAAGCAACTATGTAATATCTACACTTACCAGACCAGGTATGAAGGTCCCTAAATCTACCAACTAGTCAGGCCATCTGACCCAAAACATGTATTAAGTCAGGCTAAGGCACTCCACCACAGGGTTCTACATTCTGTCCTGCATTTGCTGACCTGTTAGACCGATACTAACTAGTCTATATCCTGATTTCTACCTACTACTCAGACTATCTCACCAAAACATTACATTCAGTCAGGTTCAGGCACTACACCACAGGGTCCTACATTCTGTCCTACATTTCCTGACCTGTTAGACGGACACTCAACAATCTCCATCCTGATTTCTACCTTCTACTCAAACCATCTGTTGTCCTACCTGTCCTACCTGTCCTACTTGTCATACCCTTTGGACCCTTCAGTAACTGCCTGCAGTTTCTAGTTAAGGGTCCAAAGCATGAAATGCTTATGGACCATTATTGTTTTTCTTACGGTTTTTCTTTTTATTATTATTATTATTATTATTTTTTTCCTGCCGTAAAACTGAATGTACAGCCTAAACCGTAAGAGCTAGACCAACCAATCTTGGTCAGATGATGTCAATTCCTACCCGCTACTCAGATTCTCCGACCCAGGCCTGTCAGCCAGATGGGGGCGCTCTAGCGCCCCCCAACGCGTTTCAGTCCATACCTCCTGTCCTATTAGTCCTACAATTGAATTTTTTTTTTCTGCTGATACAGACAGCATTGCTCTACCAACTTGCCATTTGGACTATGAAGCTCCGCCTACTTAGATTTTTTGCTAATTTGCATAATTTGCAAATCCTACTTTTCCCTTCAAGTCCTAGCTTGTTCTACCAAATCAGACAAATGAGGTGTCAAACGAATCAGAACTCTGAGCTGATCAAGAATCATCAACAAAATTCAGACATTTTTATATACTACGGCCATTAGCCACGCCCAAACAATGGCCAAATTTCGCCCATTTTGGTCTGACGGCTATAACTTGGCTATTCCTTGGCCTACCTTGACCAAATTTGAAATGCTACCTCGCAACACCATCCTGGGGACACGGTCCAAGGCGGGCCGCATTTCGTCAATAGGGGGCGCTACAACTAAAAACTGGCAGTATCTCCTGACTGCCTTGGCCAATCTAACTGAAATTTGGCAGATATGTACTAGGACGCAGCCTGTGGTCAGTCACATACAATGGCAGTAATTCGTCCTTAAAGAGTGGCCGCCATCGTCCAATCAAAATCAAGCAGCCATTTGACAGGCTTATCAATGACCAATCTAAATCAAATTTGGGTGATACATTTGTGCTCTCACCCTCTGCCTACCCTGTAAAGGACACCTCACTCGGCCAGATGGGGGCGCTACAGTGACAACTTTTGCGTTTCTGCCTATTTCTCGAGAATGGTGAAGCCTACAATCAACATTTACTGCCAGGTCAATTCAGTACGACATGCCAAATCAAACAACATGTAGAACTTGCTTCTGCACCTTAGCATTTTTGCATAATTAATATTGGTCTGAAAACAAGACATTTCGTTAGCCTCCTAGGATTTTCACCAAACCTACACAAATCTGGTATCATTTAAATCAGGAGACAGTCCTTATATATAATTATCCAAAAAAACCTAAACTTTCAATGAGGATCGGCCACCAGCCACACCCAAACCATATAGGTGCCATGGCCAATTCAATCAGACAGCTATATCTTAGGCGTGCCTCAACCAATCATCACCAAACTTAAATATATAATGTAGGACATTACTCGGAAAGGGCCCTCCAAATTTTGTGCCGATCGGTCAAACGGGGGCGCTACAGCAATATAACATGTCTGTATAAACCTGGAAAATCAGTTCAATTTACATTGTTCTTATTTCTGTTCCAGTCACATATTACTTATAAAAATCATTTGTCCTGCAAGTTCTGTGTGTCATTCCAAATCAAGATATATGCAATGCCTAATGATAGTCATTTCCATTCCCTTGTGATATTTAAAAACTTTAAAAATTACATATTGCTATAACTACTACAATATCCAGCTGAAGTACGTCATTCTGGTAGTAGATCAATCAGGAGATGGCCTTTATGGATAATTTATAAAAATAACTTGACCTACCTGTATGCTATGGCCACCAGCTACACCTAACCTGCAACATTTAAATGCTCATTTCAATCAAACAGATAAATCTAAGGCATACTTTATCTGATCATCACCAAATTTGACCCACTAATGTACCACTGCACCTCAGACAGACCCTCCAAATTTGGTGCCAATTGGTCAAATGGGGGTGCTACAGCTACTGTCCATATATGTCTAAGACCCACCTTAGCAAATTCAGCTGAAATGTCCTTCTTTCTCATAAATCCTTCAAAGAATTTTTACCTTTCCCTACACCTTAGTCCATATTTTTAAGTTCCTTTCATTTTTCACCAATTTGCCTTATACAACATTATCAGACTTCATTTACAAATGAGAAGGTCAGAAAGCATTTAATATCATTTCTAAAATGGAGCGCTGACTCCACCTGCTGGCCACAACATTTCCATTCCCATTTCATTCAAACAGCTAAATCTCAGGCATGCTTCATCCGATCCTTACAAAATTTGATTCACTTCTGTATGACTGGACTACAGACAGATCTTTCAAGTTTGGTGGCGATCAGTCAATCTGGAGCAGTACAGCCACTGTCCTAGTATGTCTAATACCTACCTTGGCTAATTCAGCTGAAATATCCTTCATAATACTTTCAAGGAATTAACTTTCCCTTCACCTCAGTCCATATTTTTAAGCTCCTTTCATTTTTCTGCTATTTGACTTATAGAAAATTATCAGATTTTATTTATAAGCCAGGCATTATATATTGCAGATTTTTCTCTTTTTTGTATTAAATTGGCCAGTAGGTGGAGATGGTGCTCTATTTATATTGCAATTTTTTGGATTTTTTTTTATAGACTAGCCAGCAGGTGGAGTTCATCCTCTATTTCATTAATGCCATTCATTTCTTTCAGGGCTTCTCATGTCTTGAAGAATACTTTACAAATGGAGTAAGCCACTGTTGTTTTCAATATACAAGACGGCATGTGTTCACTGAGGTAGTATAAAGTAAGCTTAACTTGTATGATCCAGACTTAAAATATTAGGTATGCAGGTGCCTATTTCTACCGACTACTTAGACCATCTGACACAAACCATACATTGTCTTGGGCTGAGGCACTTCACCAAAGGGTTCTATATTCTATCCTATATTGGTGTACTAAGGCTGCTTCTGCTAATGGCAGTAGTCAGACTGCCACACCAGGGACTGCATGCATACAGCAGGCTAATGTTATACATTATGGCCATTTACTATATAATGTCATTATAGTGTAGTATGTTTTTCCTTAAATGTTGCTCAGGACATTGTAATACTTTTTGTATGTATATTTCCTTTACTGCCTGTTTCACCTACCGTATTTGAAATTTATTCTGACATTTACATGTGTATTTAACATGCTTAAGAATGATGACTGTATTAATGATTATAATATTTATTATTATTCATTAGAGACATAATGGAAAACACATTATACACATTGTAAAATTGCAATTAAATACATCTGTCTTAGCCAAACATTTAGGTTTGTGTCATTGTTTGAGGAGGCTGAAAAAGTACATTGAGACCACAATAGTTGAGCCAGCACAATTGACATAATATTTCGCATATGATGTGCATACCATTCTTACATAAACAGTGTATAAAGACCACAAAGTGTGATAGTAGCACTCATATATATATATACTACAAAAGTCCCAACATGGCAATATTCTTTTGAATATACAATTTAGTGTAAGTCAACACAGGCATCACAAACAAAGCTGGACCATTATTTTGACATCAATTTAACCATGGCATCATGACTGTAAATTCCGTAACATATTATGTAGTGCAGAACTGTTACAACACATCATTAATGTTTTGTTATTGCAGAGTAAAACTGAAAATAACTTAATAAATAATACAAAAAAAATTGTGCGACATCACAGCAATAAATATCCACAAGCAACAGCACATTTTACTCAAAGTACCTTTGCTGTCAGACTATAGTGTGTGGAGATGATTTCTGGTGCATTTCACTTCAGGTATCTGTTTGTAGTTCATACTGTCTGTGTGCAGTCTGAGTTCTTTAGAGAACGCTTTGGTTGTCGAAAAAATGGGTGCAGGGAAACTTGATGTGGTGAGTATGGTGTCACTGATATGAAGATAAGGCACTGGAAAAGAGAGTAAAACCAGGAAGCTGCATGTTCATTGTAGCATTTCCTATTTTCTGACTATTTAAATGCATTGGCTATCAGTTACAGTCTGTACTTCATTTCCAATTAAGCCACTGTCCTAATATATTTAAGACCAACCTTGGTTAATGCAGCTGACATCTCCTTATTGTTTATTTAGACATTTAAATATTAATCACCTTTCCCTTCATCTAAGTCCATATTTTTAATCTGCTTATATGTTACTGCCATTTGACTTTTAGAAATCTATCAAACTTCAATGTTACTTCATCCTGTGTACACTGCAGCAATTGCAATATTTCTCAAACAGCTAGTCACCACATTTCCCTTCGGTTTCTCATCTACCCTTTTCCCTTCATCGTACCTTGATAAACATTTCCACAATAATGTTTTAATGTTAGCTATCATCTCATAGTAGCATTTCGTATTTTCTGACTATTTAAATGCATTGGCCATCAGTTACAGTCTATACTTCTTTTACAATTTAGCCACTGTCCTAATATGTCTAACAACAACCTTGGTTAATGCAGCTGACATCTCCTTATTGTTTATTTAAACATTTAAATATTAATCACCTTTCCCTTCATCTAAGTCCATATTTTTAATTATTATTTTTTTCCTGCCGTAAAACTGAATGTACAGCCTAAACCGTAAGAGCTAGACCAACCAAACTTGGTAAGATGATGTCAATTCCTACCCGCTACTCAGATTCTCTGACCCAGTCCTGTCAGCCAGATGGGGGCGCTCTAGGGCCCCTCAACGCGTTTCAGTCCATATCTCCTGTCCTATTAGTCCTACAATTGAAATTTTTTTTTCTGCTGATACAGACAGCATTGCTCTACCAACTTGCCATTTGGACTATGAAGCTCCGCCTACTTAGATTTTTTGCTAATTTGCATAATTTGCAAAACTGACCTCTGCCTTCAAGTCCTACCCCGTCTGTCCCAATCAGACAAATGAGGTGTCAAACCAATCAGTTCTCTGAGCTGATCAAGACTTACAAAAATAATCATGAAATTTCTGTATCATACGGTCTTCAGCCACGCCCAAACTTTGCATAAATTTGGCCAGTTTCAGTCTGATTGCTATAACTTGGCTCTGCTTTAACCAATCTTAACCAAATTTGAAATCCTTCCTCCCAGCGCCATTCTGGGGACTAGTTATAAAGCTGGCCCCATTTCATCAATAGGGGGCGCTACAACTAAAAACTGCCAATATCTCCTGACTGCATTGACCAATCTAATTGAAATTTGGCAGATATGTACTACAACCAATTCTGAGATCAGACATATATCATAGCAGTCATTGATCATAAAATCATGGTCATCATCAGCCAATCAAAATGAAGCAGCCATTTGACAGGCTAAACAATACCGAATCTCAACCAAAACAGGCTGTCACATTTGATTCCCTACCCTTAGCATACCATGTTAAGGACACCGCAATCAGCCAGATGGGGGCGCTACAGCAACAAGTTTTGCATTTCTGTCTATTTCTCTTGAACTGATAAAGATAGAATTTAGAATTGTTGCTCATCCTATCCACTCGCTCATGGAAAATTTAATGGTATAAAGAACTTCATCATATCTCTTGCCGTTTTTGCCTATTTTGTAACAGTCTGAAAACAGGGTTTTTTCTTATCCTCCTAGGATTTTCACCAAACCTACACAAATCTGGTATCATTTAAATCAGGAGACAGTCCCTATATAAAATTATTAAAAAAATCATAAACTTTCCATTAGGTATGGCCACCAGCCACACCCAAACCATAGTGGTGCCACACCCATTTCAATCAGACAGCTATATCTCAGGCGTGCCTCAACCAATCATCACCAAACTTAAATATGTAATGTAGGATATTACTCGAGAAGGGCCCTCCAAATTTGGTGCCGATCAGTCAAACGGGGGCGCTACAGCAATATAACATGTCTTTATAAACCTGCAAATTCAGTACAACTTACATTTATCTCATTTCTGTTCCAGTGACATATGACTGGTTGAAATCTTTTGTATTGCAAGTTCTCTTAGTTATGCCAAATCAAGAAATATGCAATGCCTAATGATTGTCATTTGCATTCCCTTGTGACATTTAAAAACTTAATAAATAACATATTGCTATAACTACTACAATGTCCAGCCCAAGAAGGTCATTCTGGTAGTAGATCAATCATGACACGGCCCTTATGGATAATTTATAAAAATAACTTGACCTACCTGTATGCTATGGCCACCAACTACACCAAACCTGCACCATTTCCATGCTCATTTCAATCAAACAGCTAAATCTGAGGCATTCTTCATCCAATCCTCATAAAATTTGACCAGCTAATGTAACCATAGACCACAGACAGACCCTCCAACTTTGGTGCCGATCGGTCAAATGGGGGAGCTACAGCCACTGTCTATATATTTCTAAGACCCACCTTAGCAAATTCAGTTGGAATGTCCTTATTTCTCTTCAAACATTAAAAGAATTGTTTGCTTTCCCTTCAACTAGATCCATATTTTAATTTCTGTTCATTTTTCACCCATTTGCCTCAGAACATTATCAGAATTCATTTAAACATGAGAAGGCCTAAAAGTATTAAATAGCATTTCTAAAATGGAGCGTTGACTCCACCTGCTGGCCACACCATTTCCATTTCCATTTCATTCAAACAGCTAAATCTCAGGCATGCTTCATCTGATCCTTACAAAATTTGAATCACTTCTGTATGACTGGACTACAGACAAATCTTCCAAGTTTGGTGGCGATCAGTCAATCTGGAGCGGTACAGCCACTTTCCTAGTATGTCTAATACCTACCTTGGCTAATTCAGCTGAAATATCCTTCATAATACTTTAAAGGAATTAACTTTCCCTTCACCTCAGTCCATATTATTAAGCTCCTTTCATTTTTCTGCTATTTGACTTATAGAAAATTATCAGATTTTAATTATAAGCCAGGCAGTATATATTGCAGATTTTTTGCTTTTTTGTATTAAATTGGCCAGTAGGTGGAGATGGTGCTCTATTTATATTGCAGTTTTTTTGGATTTTTTTTTATACATTAGCCAGCAGGTGTAGTTCGTCCTGTATTTCATTAATGGCATTAAATTCTTTCAGGGCTTCTCATGCCTAGAAGAATACTTTACAAATGCAGTAAGCCACTGTTGTTTTTTTTAATATACAAGACGGCATGTGTTCACTGAGGTACTGTAAAGTAAGCTTAACTTGTATGATCTAGACTTAAAATATTAGTTATGCAGGTGCCTATTTCTACCGTCTACTTAGACCATCTGACACAAAAACAAATTCTTTTGGGCTGAGGCACTTCAGCAAATGGTTATATATTGTATCTTATATTGTTGTACTAAGGCTGCTTCTGCTAATGGCAGTAGTCAAACTGCCACACCAGGGACTGCATACTACCAATTATCAAATGTAGCGCTAACTCCACCTGCTGGCCTCACTATTTCCATACCGTATTCATTAAGTCTGCTAAACCTCATTCATACTTCATCGAATTCTCACAAAATTTGACTCACTTCTGTAGCACTGGACTATGAATAGACCATCTAACTTTGGTGACATTCGGTTAAACGGGGGCGCTTCTGCCACTGTCAAAATATTCTCATAGTTAATGCAGCTGAAATTTCTTTATTTTTCATCAAACCTTCAAAGATTATTGACATTTTCATTTCATTTCACTTTTAGAAATGTATCAAAGTTCAGAGATACTTCAGGCTGTGTACAGTGCAACAATTGCAATTTCTTCCAACAGCTAGTCACCACATGTCCCTTCTGTTTCTCATCTACCCTCTTCCCTTTATCGTACCTTAATCAACATATCAAAGTCAATGTTCAAAATGTCAGGTATTATCTTATCATAGAAGCATTTCCTACTTTTTCTGACTATTTAAATGCATTGGCCATCAGTTACAGTCTGTACTTCATTTCAAATTTAGCCACTGTCAAAATATGTCTAAGATCAACCTTGGTTAATGCAGCTGACATCTCCTTATTGTTTATTTAAACATTTAAATATTATTCACCTTTCCCTTCTTCAAAGTCCATATTTTTAATCTGCTTATAAATTCCTGCCGTTTGACTTTTAGAAATCTATCAAACTTCAATGTTACTTCAGCCTGTGTACACTGCAGCAATTGCAATCTTTCTCCAACAGCTAGTCACCACATTTCCCTTCCGTTTCTCATCTACCATTTTCCTTTATCATACCTTGATAAACACTTCCACAATAATGTTTTAATGTTAGCTATCATCTCATAGTAGCATTTCTTATTTTCTGACTATTTAAATGCATTGGCCATCAGTTACAGTCTATATTTCATTTATAATTTAGCCACTGTCATAATATGTCTAACAACAACCTTGGTTAATGCAGCTGACATCTCCTTATTGTTTATTTAAACATTTAAATATTAATCACCTTTCCCTTCATCTAAGTCCATATTTTTAATCTGCTTATAAATTCCTGCCATTTGACTTTTAGAAATCTATCAAACTTCAATGTTACTTCAGCCTGTGTACACTGCAGCAATTGCAATATTTCTCCAACAGCTTGTCACCACATTTCCCTTCTTTTTCTCATCTACCTTTTTCCCTTTATCGTACCTTGATAAACATTTCCAAAGGTAATGTTTAAATGTTAGATATCATCTCATAGTAGCATTTCATATTTTCTACCAATTTAAATGCATTGCTTATCAATTACAGTCTGTACTTCATTTCCAATAATTAGTGAACTTGTAATTTTATGCCATTCACTTCATTTCAGTTCATTACTTCTTTCCATTTGCTTTGGACCCGATTGTCACTGCTTGCAGTTATCTTTATTATTATTATTTTTTTCCTGCCGTAAAACTGAATGTACAGCCTAAACCGTAAGAGCTAGACCAACCAAACTTGGTAAGATGATGTCAATTCTTACCCGCTACTCAGATTCTCTGACCCAGTCTTGTCAGCCAGATGGGGGCGCTCTAGCGCCCCCCAACGCGTTTCAGTCCATATCTCCTGTCCTATTAGTCCTACAATTGAAATTCTTTTTTCTGCTGATACAGACAGCCATTCCCTACCAACTTGCCATTTGGACTATGAAGCTCCGCCTACTTAGATTTTTTGCTAATTTGCATAATTTGCAAATCCTACTTTTCCCTTCAAGTCCTAGCTTGTTCTACCAAATCAGACAAATGAGGTGTCAAACGAATCAGAACTCTGAGCTGATCAAGAATCATCAACAAAATTCCGACATTTTTATATCCTACGGCCATTAGCCACGCCCAAACAATGGCCAAATTTCGCCCATTTTGGTCTGACGGCTATAACTTGGCAATTCCTTGGCCTACCTTGACCAAATTTGAAATCCTACCTCGCAACACCATCCTGGGGACACGGTCCAAGGCGGGCCGCATTTCGTCAATAGGGGGCGCTACAACTAAAAACTGGCAGTATCTCCTGACTGCCTTGGCCAATCTAACTGAAATTTGGCAGATATGTACTAGGACGCAGCCTGTGGTCAGTCACATACAATGGCAGTAATTCGTCCTTAAAGAGTGGCCGCCATCATCCAATCAAAATCAAGCAGCCATTTGACAGGCTTATCAATGACCAATCTAAATCAAATTTGGGTGATACATTTGTGCTCTCACCCTCTGCCTACCCTGTAAAGAACACCTCACTCGGCCAGATGGGGGCGCTACAGTGACAACTTTTGCGTTTCTGCCTATTTCTCGAGAATGGTGAAGCCTACAATCAACATTTACTGCCAGGTCAATTCAGTACGACATGCCAAATCAAACAACATGTAGAACTTGCTTCTGCACCTTAGCATTTTTACATAATTCATATTGGTCTGAAAACAAGACATTTCGTTAGCCTCCTAGGATTTTCACCAAACCTACACAAATCTGGTATCATTTAAATCAGGAGACAGTCATAATAAATAAATATTAAAAAAATCCTAAACTTTCCATGAGGTTGGGCCACCAGCCACACCCAAACCATACAGGTGCCATGGCCATTTCAGTCAGACAGCTATATCTCAGGCATGCCTCAGCCAATCATCACCAAACTTTAATATGTTGTGTAGGATACTACTCCGGAAGGCCCCTCCAAATTTGGTGCCAATCAGTCAAACGGGGGCGCTACAGCAATAGAACATGTCTGTATAAACCTGAAAAATCAATTCAACTTACATTTATCTCATTTTTGATCAATTGACATATTACTGGTTAAAATCATTTGTGCTGCAATTTCTTTGTGTCATGTCAAATCAAGATATATGCAATGCTCAATGATAGTCATTTGCATTGACTTGTGATGTTTAAAAACCTAATAAATGACATATTACTGTAACTCCTACAATGTCCAGCCCAAGTAGCTCATTCTGGTAGTAGATCAATCAGCACACTGCCCTTATGTATGATTCATAAAAATATCTTGACCTACCTGTATGCTATGGCCACCAGCTACACCCAACCTGCACCATTTCCATGTTCATTTCAATCAACCATCTAAATCTCAGCCGTGCTTCAACCAATCCTCACTAAATTTGACCGCTTAATATAGCACTGCACCCCAGAGAGACCCTCCAACTTTAGTGCCAAACGGTCAAATGGGGGCACTACAGCCACTGTCCATATATTTCTAAGACCCCCCTTAGCAACTTCAGCTGAAATGTACTTATTTCTCATCAAACATTAAATCTGTTGTTCCCATTCCCTTTACCTAGGTCCATATTTTAAATTTCCTTTCATTTTCCACCGATTTGCCTCATAGAACATTATCAGAATTTATTTACACATGAGAAGGCCTAAAAGTATTAAATAGCCTTTCTAAAATGGAGCGTTGACTCCACCTGCTGGCCACACCATTTCCATTTCCATTTCATTCAAACAGCTAAATCTCAGGCATGCTTCACGCAATCCTCACAAAATTTGACTCACTCCTGCAGCACTGGACTACAGACAGACCTTCTAAGTTTGGTGGTGATCAGTCAAACGGGGGCACTACAGCCAATGTTGTATTATGTCTAAGAGCCACCTTAGCAGATTCAGCTGAAATGTCCTTCTTTCTCATAAAACCTTCAAAGAATTGTTACCTTTCCCTTCACCTTAGTCCATATTTTTAATTTCCTTTCATTTTTCACCAATTTGCCTCATACAACATTATGAGACTTCATTTACACATGAGAAGGCCTGAAATTATTAAATAGTATTTCTAAAATGGAGTGCTGACTCAACCTGCTGGCCAAACCATTTCCATGCCCATTTCAATCAAACAGTTATATCTCTGGCATGCTTCATCCAATCCTCTCAAAAATTGACCGACTGATTTATCTCTGGCCCACAGACAGACCCTCCACCTTTTGTGCTGATTGGTCAAAGGGGGGCGCTACAGCTACTCTCTAAATATGTCTAAGACCAACATTGGCTAAAGCAGCTGAAATTACCTTATTTCTCATCAAATATTTAAAGATTAATCACCATTACCTTGATCTCAGTTAATATTTTTAAATTGCTTTAATTTTCCTGCCATTAGACTTTTAGAAATGTATCAAACTTCAGTGATACTTCAGGCTCTGTACATTGCAGCAATTGCAATTTCTTTGAACAGCTAGTCACCACATTTCCCTTCTGTTTCTCATCTACCGATTTCCATTTATTGTACCTTAATCAACATTTCTACGGTAATGTTCAAATGTCAGGTATCATCTCATAGTAGCATTTCCTATTTTCTGCTGATTTAAATGCATTGCTCATCAATTACAGTCTGTACTTCATTTCAAATAATTAGTGAACTTCTAATTTTATGCCATTCACTTCTTTCCTCTTCATTGCTTCTTTCCATTAGCTTTGGACCCGATTGTCACTGCTTGCAGTTATCTTTATTATTAAGGGTCCAAAGCACGTAGTGCTATGGAACCTTATTGTTTTTGTTAGGATTATTATTATTAAGGGTCCAAAGCATGAAATGCTTATGGACCATTATTGTTTTTCTTAGGATTTTTCTCTTTTATTATTATTATTATTATTATTTTTCGCGCCCTAAAACTGAATGTACAGCCTAAACCGTAAGAGATAGACCAACCAAACTTGGTAATATGATGTCAATTCCTACCCGCTACTCAGATTCTCCGACCCAGGCCTGTCAGCCAGATGGGGGCGCTCTAGCGCCCCCCAACGCGTTTCAGTCCATATCTCCTGTCCTATTAGTCCTATAATTGAAATTATTTTTTCTGCTGATACAGACAGCTTTGCTCTACCAACTGGCTATTTGGACTATGAAGCTCCGCCTACTTAGATTTTTTGCTAATTTGGATAATTTGTGAAACTGACTTCTGCCTTCAAGTCCTACAATATTGGACCAAATCAGACAAATGAGGTGTCAAACCGATCAGTCCACTTAGCTGATCAAAATAGATTCAAGAAAGTCTGACATTTGTCTATTTTATGGCCACTAGCCATGCCCAAATCCCACCTAAATTTGGCCTATTTCAGTCTGAATGCTATAACTTCTCCATACCTTAGCCTACCTGAACCAAACTTACAATCCAACCTCCCTGCTCTATTATGGGGTCAACATACAATGCGGCCCACATTTCGTCAATAGGGGGCGCTACAACTAATAACTGCCAATATCTCCTGACTGCCTTAACCAATCTAATTGAAATTTGGCAGATATGTACTATGTACAAGCCTGAGGTCAGAGAAGTAAAATGGCAGTCATTAGTTGTAAAATCCTGGCCACCATTAGCCAATCAAAATCAAGCAGCCATTTGACCAGCTAAACAATGAGCAATCCAAACCAAATTTTGGTTATACATTTGTATTCTGACCCTGAGCCCACCCTGTAAAGGACATGTCAGTCTGCCATATGGGGGCGCTACAGCACATTTCTGCCTATTTCTCCTGAACTGTTAATTATAAAATTGACAATTGTTGCTTAAGCTATCCACTAGCTCATGACAAATTTAATGGTATAAAGAACTTCATCATATCTCTTGCCATTTTTGCCTATTTTGTAAAAGTCTTAAAACAGTACTTTTTTCTTATCCTCCTAGGATTTTCACCAAACCTACACAAATCTGGTATCATTTAAATCAGGAGACAGTCCCTATATAAAATTATTAAAAAAATCATAAACTTTCCATGAGGTATGGCCACCAGCCACACCCAAACCATAGTGGTGCCACACCCATTTCAATCAGACAGCTATATCTCAGGCCTGCCTCAACCAATCATCATCAAACTTAAATATATAATGTAGGATATTACTGCAGAAGGGCCCTCCAAATTTGGTGCCGATCAGTCAAACGGGGGTGCTACAGCAATATAACATCACTGTATAAACTGCAAAATCAGCTCAACTTACATTTATCTCATTTTTGATCCAGTGACATATTACTGGTTAAAATCTTTTGCCCTGCAAGTTCTGTGAGTCATGTCAAATCAAGAAATATGCAATGTCCCATGATAGTCATTTGCATTCCCTTGTCATATTTAAAAACTTAATTAATAACATATTACTGTAACTACTGCAATGTCCAGCCTAAGTAGGTCAATCTGGTAGTAGAAAAATCAGGACACTGCCCATATGTATAATTTATAAAGATAACTTCACTTGCCTGTACAGTATAGCCACCAGCCACACTGAACCTACAGCATTTCCATGATCATTTCAATCAAACAGCTAAATCAGAGGAATACTTCATCTGATCATCACCAAATTTGACCCACTAATGTAGCACTGCACCTCAGACAGACCCTGCAAATTTGGTGCCGATCGGTCAAATGGGGGCGCTACAGCTACTGTCCATATATGTCTAAGACCCACCTTAGCAAATTCAGCTGAATTGTCCTTCTTTCTCATAAATCCTTCAAAGAATTTTTACCTTTCCCTACACCTTAGTCCATATTTTTAAGTTCCTTTCATTTTTCACCAATTTGCCTTATACAACATTATCAGACTTCATTTACAAATGAGGTCAGAAAGCATTTAATATCATTTCTAAAATGGAGCGCTTACTCCACCTGCTGGCCACAACATTTCCATTCCCATTTCATTCAAACAGCTAAATCTCAGGCATGCTTCATCCGATCCTTACAAAATTTGATTCACTTCTGTATGACTGGACTACAGACAGATCTTCCAAGTTTGGTGGCGATCAGTCAATCTGGAGCGGTACAGCCACTGTCCTAGTATGTCTAATACCTACCTTGGCTAATTCAGCTGAAATATCCTTCATAATACTTTCAAGGAATTAACTTTCCCTTCACCTCAGTCCATATTTTTAAGCTCCTTTCATTTTTCTGCTATTTGACTTATAGAAAATTATCAGATTTTATTTATAAGCCAGGCAGTATATTTGCAGATTTTTCACTTTTTTGTATTAAATTGGCCAGTAGGTGGAGATGGTGCTCTATTTATATTGCACTTTTTTTTATTTTTTTTTATAGATTCGCCAGCAGGTGTAGTTCATCCTGTATTTCATTAATGGCATTAAATTCTTTCAGGGCTTCTTCTGTCTAGAAGAATACTTTACAAATGCAGTAAGCCACTGTTGTTTTTTTTAATATACAAGACAGCATGTGTTCACTGAGGTACTATAAAGTAAGCTTAACTTGTATGATCTAGACTTAAAATATTAGGTATGCAGGTGCCTATTTCTACCGTCTACTTAGACCATCTGACACAAAAAACAAATTCTTTTGGGCTGAGGCACTTCAGCAAATGGTTATATATTGTATCTTATATTGTTGTACTATGGCTGCTTCTGCAAATGGCAGTAGTCAAACTGCCACACCAGGGACTGCATGATACCAATTATCAAATGTAGCGCTAACTCCACCTGCTGGCCTCACTATTTCCATACCGAATTCATCAAGTCTGCTAAACCTCATTCATACTTCATCGAATTCTCACAAAATTTGACTCACTTCTGTAGCACTGGACTATGAATAGACCATCTAACTTTGGTGACATTCGGTTAAACGGGGGCGCTTCTGCCACTGTCAAAATATACTAATAGTTAATGCAGCTGAAATTTCTTTATTTTTCATCAAACCTTCAAAGATTATTGACATTTTCATTTCATTTCACTTTTAGAAATGTATCAAAGTTCAGAGATACTTCAGGCTGTGTACAGTGCAACAATTGCAATTTCTTCCAACAGCTAGTCACCACATGTCCCTTCTGTTTCTCATCTTCCATATTCCCTTTATCGTACCTTAATCAACATATCAAAGTCAATGTTCATAATGTCAGGTATTATCTTATCATAGAAGCATTTCCTACTTTCTGACTATTTAAATGCATTGGCCATCAGTTACAGTCTGTACTTCATTTCAAATTTAGCCACTGTCAAAATATGTCTAAGATCAACCTTGGTTAATGCAGCTGACATCTCCTTATTGTTTATTTAAACATTTAAATATTATTCACCTTTCCATTCTTCAAAGTCCATATTTTTAATCTGCTTATAAATTCCTGCCGTTTGACTTTTAAAAATCTATCAAACTTCAATGTTACTTCAGCCTGTGTACACTGCAGCAATTGCAATCTTTCTCCAACAGCTAGTCACCACATTTCCCTTCCGTTTCTCATCTACCATTTTCCTTTATCATACCTTGATAAACATTTCCACAAAAATGTTTAAATGTTAGCTATCATCTCATAGTAGCATTTCTTATTTTCTGACTATTTAAATGCATTGGCCATCAGTTCCAGTCTATATTTCATTTACAATTTAGCCACTGTCATAATATGTCTAACAACAACCTTGGTTAATGCAGCTGACATCTCCTTATTGTTTATTTAAACATTTAAATATTAATCACCTTTCCCTTCATCTAAGTCCATATTTTTAATCTGCTTATAAATTCCTGCCATTTGACTTTTAGAAATCTATCAAACTTCAATGTTACTTCAGCCTGTGTGCACTGCAGCAATTGCAATATTTCTCCAACAGCTTGTCACCACATTTCCCTTCTGTTTCTCATCTACCTTTTTCCCTTTATCGTACCTTGATAAACATTTCCAAAGGTAATGTTTAAATGTTAGATATCATCTCATCATTTCATATTTTCTACCAATTTAAATGCATTGCTCATCAATTACAGTCTGTACATCATTTACAAATAATTAGTGAACTTCTAATTTTATGCCATTCACTTCTTTCCTCTTCATTGCTTCTTTCCATTAGCTTTGGACCCGATTGTCACTGCTTGCAGTTATCTTTATTATTATTATTATTTTTCGCGCCCTAAAACTGAATGCACAGCCTAAACCGTAAGTGCTAGACCAACCAAAATTGGTAATATGATGTCAATTCCTACCCGCTACTCAGATTCTCTGACCCAGGCCTGTCAGCCAGATGGGGGCGCTCTAGCGCCCCCCAACGCGTTTCAATCCATAGCTCCTGTCCTATTAGTCCTATAATTGAAATTATTTTTTCTGCTGATACAGACAGCTTTGCTCTACCAACTTGCTATTTGGACTATGAAGCTCCGCCTACTTAGATTTTTTGCTAATTTGCATAATTTGTGAAACTGACTTCTGCCTTCAAGTCCTACAATATTGGACCAAATCAGACAAATGAGGTGTCAAACCGATCAGTCCACTTAGCTGATTAAAATAGATTCAAGAAAGTCTGACATTTGTCTATTTTATGGCCACTACCCATGCCCAAATCCCACCTAAATTTGGCCTATTTCAGTCTGAATGCTATAACTTCTCCATACCTTAGCCTACCTGAACCAAACTTACAATCCAACCTCCCTGCTCTATCATGGGGTCAACATACAATGCGGCCCACATTTCGTCAATAGGGGGCGCTACAACTAATAACTGCCAATATCTCCTGAATGCCTTAACCAATCTAATTGAAATTTGGCAGATATGTACTATGTACAAGCCTGAGGTCAGAGAAGTAAAATGGCAGTCATTAGTTGTAAAATCCTGGCCACCATTAGCCAATCAAAATCAAGCAGCCATTTGACCAGCTAAACAATGAGCAATCCAAACCAAATTTTGGTTATACATTTGTATTGTGACCCTGAGCCCACCCTGTAAAGGACATGTCAATCTGCCATATGGGGGCGCTACAGCACATTTCTGCCTATTTCTCCTGAACTGTTAATTATAAAATTGACAATTGTTGCTTAAGCTATCCACTAGCTCATGACAAATTTAATCGTATAAAGAACTTCATCATATCTCTTGCCATTTTTGCCTATTTTGTAAAAGTCTTAAAACAGTACTTTTTTCTTATCCTCCTAGGATTTTCACCAAACCTACACAAATCTGGTATCATTTAAATCAGGAGACAGTCCCTATATAAAATTATTAAAAAAATCATAAACTTTCCATGAGGTATGGCCACCAGCCACACCCAAACCATAGTGGTGCCACACCCATTTCAATCAGACAGCTATATCTCAGGCCTGCCTCAACCAATCATCATCAAACTTAAATATATAATGTAGGATATTACTGGAGAAGGGCCCTCCAAATTTGGTGCCGATCAGTCAAACGGGGGTGCTACAGCAATATAACATCACTGTATAAACTGCAAAATCAGCTCAACTTACATTTATCTCATTTTTGATCCAGTGACATATTACTGGTTAAAATCTTTTGCCCTGCAAGTTCTGTGAGTCATGTCAAATCAAGAAATATGCAATGTCCCATGATAGTCATTTGCATTCCCTTGTCATATTTAAAAACTTAATAAATAACATATTACTGTAACTACTGCAATGTCCATCCTAAGTAGGTCAATCTGGTAGTATAAAAATCAGGACACTGCCCATATGTATAATTTATAAAGATAACTTCACTTGCCTGTACAGTATAGCCACCAGCCACACTGAACCTACAGCATTTCCATGATCATTTCAATCAAACAGCTAAATCAGAGGAATACTTCATCTGATCATCACCAAATTTGACCCACTAATGTACCACTGCACCTCAGACAGACCGTCCAAATTTGGTGCTGATCGGTCAAATGGGGGCGTGACAGCCACTGTCCATATATGTGTAAGACCCACCTTAGCAGATTCAGCTGAAATGTCCTTATTCCTCATGAAACCTTCAAATAATTGTTACCTTTCCCTTCAGCTGAGTCCATATTTTTAATTTCCTTTCATTTTTCACCAATTTGCCTTATACAACATTATCAGACTTCATTTACAAATGAGAAGGTCAGAAAGCATTTAATATCATTTCTAAAATGGAGCGCTGACTCCACCTGCTGGCCACACCATTTCCATTCCCATTTCATTCAAACAGCTAAATCTCAGGCATGCTTCATCCGATCCTTACAAAATTTGATTCACTACCTTGGGTAATTCAGCTGAAATATCCTTCATAATACTTTCAAGGAATTAACTTTCCCTTCACCTCAGTCCATATTTTTAAGCTCCTTTCATTTTTCTGCTATTTGACTCATAGAAAATTATCAGATTTTATTTATAAGCCAGGCAGTATATATTGCAGATTTTTCGCTTTTTTGTATTAAATTGGCCAGTAGGTGGAGATGGTGCTCTATTTATATTGCAGTTTTTTAGATTTTTTTTTATAGATTAGCCAGCAGGTGTAGTTCGTCCTGTATTTCATTAATGGCATTAAATTCTTTCAGGGCTTCTTATGTCTAGAATACTTTACAAATGCAATAAGCCAGTTGTTTTTTTTAATATACAAGACAGCATGTGTTCACTGAGGTACTATAAAGTAAGCTTAACTTGTATGATCTAGACTTAAAATATTAGGTATGCAGGTGCCTATTTCTACCGTCTACTTAGACCATCTGACACAAAAAACAAATTCTTTTGGGCTGAGGCACTTCAGCAAATGGTTATATATTGTATCTTATATTGTTGTACTAAGGCTGCTTCTGCTAATGGCAGTAGTCAAACTGCCACACCAGGGACTGCATGCTACCAATTATCAAATGTAGCGCTAACTCCACCTGCTGGCCTCACTATTTCCATACCGAATTCATCAAGTCTGCTAAACCTCATTGATACTTCATCGAATTCGCACAAAATTTGACTCACTTCTGTAGCACTGGACTATGAATAGACCATCTAACTTTGGTGACATTCGGTTAAATGGGGGCGCTTCTGCCACTGTCAAAATGTATTAATAGTTAATGCAGCTGAAATTTATTTTTCATCAAACCTTCAAAGATTATTGACATTTTCATTTCATTTCACTTTTAGAAATGTATCAAAGTTCAGAGATACTTCAGGCTGTGTACAGTGCAACAATTGCAATTTCTTCCAACAGCTAGTCACCACATGTCCCTTCTGTTTCTGATCTACCCTCTTCCGTTTATCGTACCTTAATCAACATATCAAAGTCAATGTTCAAAATATCAGGTATTATCTTATCATAGAAGCATTTTCTACTTTTTCTGACTATTTAAAAACATTGGCCATCAGTTACAGTCTGTACTTCATTTCCAATTTAGCCAATGTCATAACATGTCTAAGACCAACCTTCGATAATGCAGCTGAAATTAGCTTATTTCTCATGAAATATTAAAAATTAATCATCTTTCCCCTCATCTCAGTCCATATTATTAAATTGCTTTCATTTTCCAGCCATTTCACTTTTAGAAATCTATCAAACTTCAGTGATGTACACTGCAGCAATTTCAATTTTTTCCAACAACTAGTCACCACATGTCCGTTCTTTCTCATCTACCATTTTCCTACTTTCTGTCTATTTAAATGCATTGGCCATCCGTTACAGTCTGTACTTCATTTCCAATTTAGCCACCGTCATAATATGTCTAAGACCAACCTTGGTTAATGCAGCTGACATCTCCTTATTGTTTATTTAAACATTTAAATATTAATCACCTTTCCCTTCATCTAAGTCCATATTTTTAATCTCATATATTACTGCCATTTAACTTTTAGAAATCTATCAAACTTCAATGTTACTTCAGCCTATGTACACTGCAGCAATTGCAATATTTCTCCAACAACTAGTCACCACATATCCCTTCTATTTCTCATCTACCCTTTTCCCTTTATTGTACCTTGATAAACATTTCTACAGTAATGTTCAAATGTTAGTTATCATCTCATAGTAGCATTTCCTATTTTCTGATTATTTAAATGCATTGCTCATCAATTACAGTCTGTACTTCATTTACAATAATTAGTGAACTTCTAATCTTATGCCATTCACTTCATTCCTCTTCATTGCTTCTGTCCATTTGCTTTGGACCCGATTGTCACTGCTTGCAGTTATCTTTATTATTATTTTTCGCGCCCTAAAACTGAATGCACAGCCTAAACCGTAAGTGCTAGACCAACCAAAATTGGTAATATGATGTCAATTCCTACCCGCTACTCAGATTCTCTGACCCAGGCCTGTCAGCCAGATGGGGGCGCTCTAGCGCCCCCCAACGCGTTTCAATCCATAGCTCCTGTCCTATTAGTCCTATAATTGAAATTATTTTTTCTGCTGATACAGACAGCTTTGCTCTACCAACTTGCTATTTGGACTATGAAGCTCCGCCTACTTAGATTTTTTGCTAATTTGCATAATTTGTGAAACTGACTTCTGCCTTCAAGTCCTACAATATTGGACCAAATCAGACAAATGAGGTGTCAAACCGATCAGTCCACTTAGCTGATCAAAATAGATTCAAGAAAGTCTGACATTTGTCTATTTTATGGCCACTACCCATGCCCAAATCCCACCTAAATTTGGCCTATTTCAGTCTGAATGCTATAACTTCTCCATACCTTAGCCTACCTGAACCAAACTTACAATCCAACCTCCCTGCTCTATCATGGGGTCAACATACAATGCGGCCCACATTTCGTCAATAGGGGGCGCTACAACTAATAACTGCCAATATCTCCTGAATGCCTTAACCAATCTAATTGAAATTTGGCAGATATGTACTATGTACAAGCCTGAGGTCAGAGAAGTAAAATGGCAGTCATTAGTTGTAAAATCCTGGCCACCATTAGCCAATCAAAATCAAGCAGCCATTTGACCAGCTAAACAATGAGCAATCCAAACCAAATTTTGGTTATACATTTGTATTGTGACCCTGAGCCCACCCTGTAAAGGACATGTCAATCTGCCATATGGGGGCGCTACAGCACATTTCTGCCTATTTCTCCTGAACTGTTAATTATAAAATTGACAATTGTTGCTTAAGCTATCCACTAGCTCATGACAAATTTAATCGTATAAAGAACTTCATCATATCTCTTGCCATTTTTGCCTATTTTGTAAAAGTCTTAAAACAGTACTTTTTTCTTATCCTCCTAGGATTTTCACCAAACCTACACAAATCTGGTATCATTTAAATCAGGAGACAGTCCCTATATAAAATTATTAAAAAAATCATAAACTTTCCATGAGGTATGGCCACCAGCCACACCCAAACCATAGTGGTGCCACACCCATTTCAATCAGACAGCTATATCTCAGGCCTGCCTCAACCAATCATCATCAAACTTAAATATATAATGTAGGATATTACTGGAGAAGGGCCCTCCAAATTTGGTGCCGATCAGTCAAACGGGGGTGCTACAGCAATATAACATCACTGTATAAACTGCAAAATCAGCTCAACTTACATTTATCTCATTTTTGATCCAGTGACATATTACTGGTTAAAATCTTTTGCCCTGCAAGTTCTGTGAGTCATGTCAAATCAAGAAATATGCAATGTCCCATGATAGTCATTTGCATTCCCTTGTCATATTTAAAAACTTAATAAATAACATATTACTGTAACTACTGCAATGTCCATCCTAAGTAGGTCAATCTGGTAGTATAAAAATCAGGACACTGCCCATATGTATAATTTATAAAGATAACTTCACTTGCCTGTACAGTATAGCCACCAGCCACACTGAACCTACAGCATTTCCATGATCATTTCAATCAAACAGCTAAATCAGAGGAATACTTCATCTGATCATCACCAAATTTGACCCACTAATGTACCACTGCACCTCAGACAGACCGTCCAAATTTGGTGCTGATCGGTCAAATGGGGGCGTGACAGCCACTGTCCATATATGTGTAAGACCCACCTTAGCAGATTCAGCTGAAATGTCCTTATTCCTCATGAAACCTTCAAATAATTGTTACCTTTCCCTTCAGCTGAGTCCATATTTTTAATTTCCTTTCATTTTTCACCAATTTGCCTTATACAACATTATCAGACTTCATTTACAAATGAGAAGGTCAGAAAGCATTTAATATCATTTCTAAAATGGAGCGCTGACTCCACCTGCTGGCCACACCATTTCCATTCCCATTTCATTCAAACAGCTAAATCTCAGGCATGCTTCATCCGATCCTTACAAAATTTGATTCACTACCTTGGGTAATTCAGCTGAAATATCCTTCATAATACTTTCAAGGAATTAACTTTCCCTTCACCTCAGTCCATATTTTTAAGCTCCTTTCATTTTTCTGCTATTTGACTCATAGAAAATTATCAGATTTTATTTATAAGCCAGGCAGTATATATTGCAGATTTTTCGCTTTTTTGTATTAAATTGGCCAGTAGGTGGAGATGGTGCTCTATTTATATTGCAGTTTTTTAGATTTTTTTTTATAGATTAGCCAGCAGGTGTAGTTCGTCCTGTATTTCATTAATGGCATTAAATTCTTTCAGGGCTTCTTATGTCTAGAATACTTTACAAATGCAATAAGCCAGTTGTTTTTTTTAATATACAAGACAGCATGTGTTCACTGAGGTACTATAAAGTAAGCTTAACTTGTATGATCTAGACTTAAAATATTAGGTATGCAGGTGCCTATTTCTACCGTCTACTTAGACCATCTGACACAAAAAACAAATTCTTTTGGGCTGAGGCACTTCAGCAAATGGTTATATATTGTATCTTATATTGTTGTACTAAGGCTGCTTCTGCTAATGGCAGTAGTCAAACTGCCACACCAGGGACTGCATGCTACCAATTATCAAATGTAGCGCTAACTCCACCTGCTGGCCTCACTATTTCCATACCGAATTCATCAAGTCTGCTAAACCTCATTGATACTTCATCGAATTCGCACAAAATTTGACTCACTTCTGTAGCACTGGACTATGAATAGACCATCTAACTTTGGTGACATTCGGTTAAATGGGGGCGCTTCTGCCACTGTCAAAATGTATTAATAGTTAATGCAGCTGAAATTTATTTTTCATCAAACCTTCAAAGATTATTGACATTTTCATTTCATTTCACTTTTAGAAATGTATCAAAGTTCAGAGATACTTCAGGCTGTGTACAGTGCAACAATTGCAATTTCTTCCAACAGCTAGTCACCACATGTCCCTTCTGTTTCTGATCTACCCTCTTCCGTTTATCGTACCTTAATCAACATATCAAAGTCAATGTTCAAAATATCAGGTATTATCTTATCATAGAAGCATTTTCTACTTTTTCTGACTATTTAAAAACATTGGCCATCAGTTACAGTCTGTACTTCATTTCCAATTTAGCCAATGTCATAACATGTCTAAGACCAACCTTCGATAATGCAGCTGAAATTAGCTTATTTCTCATGAAATATTAAAAATTAATCATCTTTCCCCTCATCTCAGTCCATATTATTAAATTGCTTTCATTTTCCAGCCATTTCACTTTTAGAAATCTATCAAACTTCAGTGATGTACACTGCAGCAATTTCAATTTTTTCCAACAACTAGTCACCACATGTCCGTTCTTTCTCATCTACCATTTTCCTACTTTCTGTCTATTTAAATGCATTGGCCATCCGTTACAGTCTGTACTTCATTTCCAATTTAGCCACCGTCATAATATGTCTAAGACCAACCTTGGTTAATGCAGCTGACATCTCCTTATTGTTTATTTAAACATTTAAATATTAATCACCTTTCCCTTCATCTAAGTCCATATTTTTAATCTCATATATTACTGCCATTTAACTTTTAGAAATCTATCAAACTTCAATGTTACTTCAGCCTATGTACACTGCAGCAATTGCAATATTTCTCCAACAACTAGTCACCACATATCCCTTCTATTTCTCATCTACCCTTTTCCCTTTATTGTACCTTGATAAACATTTCTACAGTAATGTTCAAATGTTAGTTATCATCTCATAGTAGCATTTCCTATTTTCTGATTATTTAAATGCATTGCTCATCAATTACAGTCTGTACTTCATTTACAATAATTAGTGAACTTCTAATCTTATGCCATTCACTTCATTCCTCTTCATTGCTTCTGTCCATTTGCTTTGGACCCGATTGTCACTGCTTGCAGTTATCTTTATTATTATTATTATTATTTTTCGCGCCCTAAAACTGAATGTACAGCCTAAACCGTAAGAGCTAGACCAACCAAACTTGGTAATATGATGTCAATTCCTACCCGCTACTCAGATTCTCCGACCCAGGCCTGTCAGCCAGATGGGGGCGCTCTAGCACCCCCCAACGCGTTTCAGTCCATATCTCCTGTCCTATTAGTCCTATAATTGAAATTATTTTTTCTGCTGATACAGACAGCTTTGCTCTACCAACTGGCTATTTGGACTATGAAGCTCCGCCTACTTAGATTTTTTGCTAATTTGCATAATTTGTGAAACTGACTTCTGCCTTCAAGTCCTACAATATTGAACCAAATCAGACAAATGAGGTGTCAAACCGATCAGTCCACTGAGCTGATCAAAATATATTCAAGAAAGTCTGACATTTGTCTATTTTATGGCCACTAGCCATGCCCAAATCCCACCTAAATTTGGCCTATTTCAGTCTGAATGCTATAACTTCTCCATACCTTAGCCTACCTGAACCAAACTGACAATCCAACCTCCCTGCTCTATTATGGGGTCACCATACAATGCGGCCCACATTTCGTCAATAGGGGGCGCTACAACTAAAAACTGGCAATATCTCCTGACTGCCTTGACCAATCTAATTGAAATTTGGCAGATATGTACTACGTCCAAGCCTGAGGTCAGGCAAGTATCATGGCAGTCATTAGTTGTAAAATACTGGCCACCATTAGCCAATCAAAATCAAGCAGCCATTTGACTGGCTAAACAATGAGCAATCCAAACCAAATTTGGGTTGTACATTTGTCCTCTGACCCTGAGCCCACCCTGTAAGGGACATGTCAGTCTGCCATATGGGGGCGCTACAGCGCATTTCTGCCTATTTCTCCTGAACTGTTAATTATAAAATTGACAATTGTTGCTTAAGCTATCCACTAGCTCATGACAAATTTAATGTTATAAAGAACTTCATCATATCTCTTGCCATTTTTGCCTATTTTGTAAAAGTCTTAAAACAGTACTTTTCCTTAACCTCCTTGGATTTTCACCAAACCTTCATATTTCTATGATAATTTTAATCAGGAGACAGTCCTTATAAAGAAATATTAACAAAATCTGAAACTTTCCATGTGGTATGGCCACCAGCCACACCCAAACCATAGTGGTGCCACACCCATTTCAATCAGACAGCTATATCTCAGGCCTGCCTCAACCAATCATCATCAAACTTAAATATATAATGTAGGATATTACTGGAGAAGGGCCCTCCAAATTTGGTGCCGATCAGTCAAACGGGGGTGCTACAGCAATATAACATCACTGTATAAACTGCAAAATCAGCTCAACTTACAATTATCTCATTTTTGATCCAGTGACATATTACTGGTTAAAATCTTTTGCCCAGCAAGTTCTATGAGTCATGTCAAATCAAGAAATATGCAATGTCCCATGATAGTCATTTGCATTCCCTTGTCATATTTAAAAACTTAATTAATAACATATTACTGTAACTACTGCAATGTCCAGCCTAAGTAGGTCAATCTGGTAGTAGAAAAATCAGGACACTGCCCATATGTATAATTTATAAAGATAACTTCACTTGCCTGTACAGTATAGCCACCAGCCACACTGAACCTACAGCATTTCCATGATCATTTCAATCAAACAGCTAAATCAGAGGCATACTTCATCTGATCATCACCAAATTTGACCCACTAATGTAGCACTGCACCTCAGACAGACCCTGCAAATTTGGTGCCGATCGGTCAAATGGGGGCGCTACAGCTACTGTCCATTTATGTCTAAGACCCACCTTAGCAAATTCAGCTGAAATGTCCTTCTTTCTCATAAATCCTTCAAAGAATTTTTACCTTTCCCTACACCTTAGTCCATATTTTTAAGTTCCTTTCATTTTTCACCAATTTGCCTTATACAACATTATCAGACTTCATTTACAAATGAGAAGGTCAGAAAGCATTTAATATCATTTCTAAAATGGAGCGCTGACTCCACCTGCTGGCCACAACATTTCCATTCCCATTTCATTCAAACAGCTAAATCTCAGGCATGCTTCATCCGATTCTTACAAAATTTGATTCACTTCTGTATGACTGGACTACAGACAGATCTTCCAAGTTTGGTGGCGATCAGTCAATGTGGAGCGGTACAGCCACTGTCCTAGTATGTCTAATACCTACCTTGGTTAATTCAGCTGAAATATCCTTCATAATACTTTCAAGGAATTAACTTTCCCTTCACCTCAGTCCATATTTTTTAGCTCCTTTCATTTTTATCCTATTTGACTTATAGAAAATTATCAGATGTTATTTATAAGCCAGGCAGTATATATTGCAGATTTTTCACTTTTTTGTATTAAATTGGCCAGTAGGTGGAGATGGTGCTCTATTTATATTGCAGTTTTTTGGATTTTTTTTTATACATTAGCCAGCAGGTGGTGTTCGTCCTGTATTTCCTTAATGGCATTAAATTCTTTCAGGGCTTCTTATGTCTAGAAGAATACTTTACAAATGCAGTAAGCCACTGTTGTTTTTTTTAATATACAAGACAGCATTTGTTCACTGAGGTACTATAAAGTAAGCTTAACTTGTATGATCTAGACTTAAAATATTAGGTATGCAGGTGCCTATTTCTACCATCTACTTAGACCATCTGACACAAAAAACAAATTCTTTTGGACTGAGGCACTTCAGCAAATGGTTATATATTGTATCTTATATTGTTGTACTATGGCTGCTTCTGCTAATGGCAGTAGTCAAACTGCCACACCAGGGACTGCATGATACCAATTATCAAATGTAGCGCTAACTCCACCTGCTGGCCTCACTATTTCCATACCGAATTCATTAAGTCTGCTAAACCTCATTCATACTTCATCGAATTCTCACAAAATTTGACTCACTTCTGTAATACTGGACTATGAATAGACCATCTAACTTTGGTGACATTCGGTTAAACGGGGGTGTTTCTGCCACTGTCAAAATATACTAATAGTTAATGTAGCTGAAATTTCTTTATTTTTCATCAAACCTTCAACGATTGTTGATATTTTCATTTCATTTCACTTTTAGAAATGTATCAAAGTTCAGAGATACTTCAGGCTGTGTACAGTGCAACAATTTCAATTTCTTCCAACAGCTAGTCACCACATGTCCCTTCTGTTTCTCATCTACCCTCTTCCCTTTATCGTACCTTAATCAACATATCAAAATCAATGTTCAAAATGTCAGGTATTATCTTATCATAGAAGCATTTCCTACTTTCTGACTATTTAAATGCATTGGCCATCAGTTACAGTCTGTACTTCATTTACAATTTAGCCACTGTCATAATATTTCTAAGACCAACCTTGGTTAATGCAACTGAAATTAGCTTATTTCTCATCAAATATTTAAATATTAATCACCATTACCTTCACCTCAGTCAATATTAATAAACTGGTTTCATTATCCTGCCATTTGACTTTTAGAAATGTATCAAACTTCAGTGATGTACACTGCAGCAATTTCAATTTTTTCCAACAGCTAGTCACCACATTTCCCTTCTGTTTCTTATCTACCATTTTCATACTTTCTGACTAATTCAATGCATTGGTCATCAGTTACAGTCTGCACTTTAGCCACTGTCATAATATGTCTAACAACAACCTTGGTTAATGCAGCTGACATCTCCTTATTGTTTATTTAAACATTTAAATATTAATCACCTTTCCCTACATCTAAGTCAATATTTTTAATCTGCTTATATGTTACTGCCATTTGACTTTTAGAAATCTATCAAACTTCAATGTTACTTCATCCTGTGTACACTGCAGCAATTGCAATATTTCTCAAACAGCTAGTCACCACATTTCCCTTTGGTTTCTCATCTACCCTTTTCCCTTTCATCGTACCTTGATAAACATTTCCACGGTAATGTTCAAATGTTAGCTATCATCTCATAGAAGCATTTCCTATTTTCTGCCAATTTAAATTCATTGCTCATCAATTACAGTCTGTACTTCATTTGCAATAATTAGTGAACTTCTAATCTTATACCATTCAATTCATTCCTCTTCATTGCTTCTTTCCATTAGCTTTGGACCCGATTGTCACTGCTTGCAGTTATCTTTATTATTAAGGGTCCAAAGCATGAAATGCTTATGGACCATTATTGTTTTTCTTAGGATTTATCTTTTTATTATTATTATTATTATTATTATTAAGGGTCCAAAGGACGAAGTCCTTATGGACCATTATTGTTTTTCTTAGGATTTTTCTCTTTTATTATTAAGGGTCCAAAGGACGAAGTCCTTATGGACCATTATTGTTTTTATTATTATTATTATTTTTCGCGCCCTAAAACTGAATGCACAGCCTAAACCGTAAGTGCTAGACCAACCAAAATTGGTAATATGATGTCAATTCCTACCCGCTACTCAGATTCTCTGACCCAGGCCTGTCAGCCAGATGGGGGCGCTCTAGCGCCCCCCAACGCGTTTCAATCTATAGCTCCTGTCCTATTAGTCCTATAATTGAAATTATTTTTTCTGCTGATACAGACAGCTTTGCTCTACCAACTTGCTATTTGGACTATGAAGCTCCGCCTACTTAGATTTTTTGCTAATTTGCATAATTTGTGAAACTGACTTCTGCCTTCAAGTCCTACAATATTGGACCAAATCAGACAAATGAGGTGTCAAACCGATCAGTCCACTTAGCTGATCAAAATAGATTCAAGAAAGTCTGACATTTGTCTATTTTATGGCCACTACCCATGCCCAAATCCCACCTAAATTTGGCCTATTTCAGTCTGAATGCTATAACTTCTCCATACCTTAGCCTACCTGAACCAAACTTACAATCCAACCTCCCTGCTCTATCATGGGGTCAACATACAATGCGGCCCACATTTCGTCAATAGGGGGCGCTACAACTAATAACTGCCAATATCTCCTGAATGCCTTAACCAATCTAATTGAAATTTGGCAGATATGTACTATGTACAAGCCTGAGGTCAGAGAAGTAAAATGGCAGTCATTAGTTGTAAAATCCTGGCCACCATTAGCCAATCAAAATCAAGCAGCCATTTGACCAGCTAAACAATGAGCAATCCAAACCAAATTTTGGTTATACATTTGTATTGTGACCCTGAGCCCACCCTGTAAAGGACATGTCAATCTGCCATATGGGGGCGCTACAGCACATTTCTGCCTATTTCTCCTGAACTGTTAATTATAAAATTGACAATTGTTGCTTAAGCTATCCACTAGCTCATGACAAATTTAATCGTATAAAGAACTTCATCATATCTCTTGCCATTTTTGCCTATTTTGTAAAAGTCTTAAAACAGTACTTTTTTCTTATCCTCCTAGGATTTTCACCAAACCTACACAAATCTGGTATCATTTAAATCAGGAGACAGTCCCTATATAAAATTATTAAAAAAATCATAAACTTTCCATGAGGTATGGCCACCAGCCACACCCAAACCATAGTGGTGCCACACCCATTTCAATCAGACAGCTATATCTCAGGCCTGCCTCAACCAATCATCATCAAACTTAAATATATAATGTAGGATATTACTGGAGAAGGGCCCTCCAAATTTGGTGCCGATCAGTCAAACGGGGGTGCTACAGCAATATAACATCACTGTATAAACTGCAAAATCAGCTCAACTTACATTTATCTCATTTTTGATCCAGTGACATATTACTGGTTAAAATCTTTTGCCCTGCAAGTTCTGTGAGTCATGTCAAATCAAGAAATATGCAATGTCCCATGATAGTCATTTGCATTCCCTTGTCATATTTAAAAACTTAATAAATAACATATTACTGTAACTACTGCAATGTCCATCCTAAGTAGGTCAATCTGGTAGTATAAAAATCAGGACACTGCCCATATGTATAATTTATAAAGATAACTTCACTTGCCTGTACAGTATAGCCACCAGCCACACTGAACCTACAGCATTTCCATGATCATTTCAATCAAACAGCTAAATCAGAGGAATACTTCATCTGATCATCACCAAATTTGACCCACTAATGTACCACTGCACCTCAGACAGACCGTCCAAATTTGGTGCTGATCGGTCAAATGGGGGCGTGACAGCCACTGTCCATATATGTGTAAGACCCACCTTAGCAGATTCAGCTGAAATGTCCTTATTCCTCATGAAACCTTCAAATAATTGTTACCTTTCCCTTCAGCTGAGTCCATATTTTTAATTTCCTTTCATTTTTCACCAATTTGCCTTATACAACATTATCAGACTTCATTTACAAATGAGAAGGTCAGAAAGCATTTAATATCATTTCTAAAATGGAGCGCTGACTCCACCTGCTGGCCACACCATTTCCATTCCCATTTCATTCAAACAGCTAAATCTCAGGCATGCTTCATCCGATCCTTACAAAATTTGATTCACTACCTTGGGTAATTCAGCTGAAATATCCTTCATAATACTTTCAAGGAATTAACTTTCCCTTCACCTCAGTCCATATTTTTAAGCTCCTTTCATTTTTCTGCTATTTGACTCATAGAAAATTATCAGATTTTATTTATAAGCCAGGCAGTATATATTGCAGATTTTTCGCTTTTTTGTATTAAATTGGCCAGTAGGTGGAGATGGTGCTCTATTTATATTGCAGTTTTTTAGATTTTTTTTTATAGATTAGCCAGCAGGTGTAGTTCGTCCTGTATTTCATTAATGGCATTAAATTCTTTCAGGGCTTCTTATGTCTAGAATACTTTACAAATGCAATAAGCCAGTTGTTTTTTTTAATATACAAGACAGCATGTGTTCACTGAGGTACTATAAAGTAAGCTTAACTTGTATGATCTAGACTTAAAATATTAGGTATGCAGGTGCCTATTTCTACCGTCTACTTAGACCATCTGACACAAAAAACAAATTCTTTTGGGCTGAGGCACTTCAGCAAATGGTTATATATTGTATCTTATATTGTTGTACTAAGGCTGCTTCTGCTAATGGCAGTAGTCAAACTGCCACACCAGGGACTGCATGCTACCAATTATCAAATGTAGCGCTAACTCCACCTGCTGGCCTCACTATTTCCATACCGAATTCATCAAGTCTGCTAAACCTCATTGATACTTCATCGAATTCGCACAAAATTTGACTCACTTCTGTAGCACTGGACTATGAATAGACCATCTAACTTTGGTGACATTCGGTTAAATGGGGGCGCTTCTGCCACTGTCAAAATGTATTAATAGTTAATGCAGCTGAAATTTATTTTTCATCAAACCTTCAAAGATTATTGACATTTTCATTTCATTTCACTTTTAGAAATGTATCAAAGTTCAGAGATACTTCAGGCTGTGTACAGTGCAACAATTGCAATTTCTTCCAACAGCTAGTCACCACATGTCCCTTCTGTTTCTGATCTACCCTCTTCCGTTTATCGTACCTTAATCAACATATCAAAGTCAATGTTCAAAATATCAGGTATTATCTTATCATAGAAGCATTTTCTACTTTTTCTGACTATTTAAAAACATTGGCCATCAGTTACAGTCTGTACTTCATTTCCAATTTAGCCAATGTCATAACATGTCTAAGACCAACCTTCGATAATGCAGCTGAAATTAGCTTATTTCTCATGAAATATTAAAAATTAATCATCTTTCCCCTCATCTCAGTCCATATTTTTAAATTGCTTTCATTTTCCAGCCATTTCACTTTTAGAAATCTATCAAACTTCAGTGATGTACACTGCAGCAATTTCAATTTTTTCCAACAACTAGTCACCACATGTCCGTTCTTTCTCATCTACCATTTTCCTACTTTCTGTCTATTTAAATGCATTGGCCATCCGTTACAGTCTGTACTTCATTTCCAATTTAGCCACCGTCATAATATGTCTAAGACCAACCTTGGTTAATGCAGCTGACATCTCCTTATTGTTTATTTAAACATTTAAATATTAATCACCTTTCCCTTCATCTAAGTCCATATTTTTAATCTCATATATTACTGCCATTTAACTTTTAGAAATCTATCAAACTTCAATGTTACTTCAGCCTATGTACACTGCAGCAATTGCAATATTTCTCCAACAACTAGTCACCACATATCCCTTCTATTTCTCATCTACCCTTTTCCCTTTATTGTACCTTGATAAACATTTCTACAGTAATGTTCAAATGTTAGTTATCATCTCATAGTAGCATTTCCTATTTTCTGATTATTTAAATGCATTGCTCATCAATTACAGTCTGTACTTCATTTACAATAATTAGTGAACTTCTAATCTTATGCCATTCACTTCATTCCTCTTCATTGCTTCTGTCCATTTGCTTTGGACCCGATTGTCACTGCTTGCAGTTATCTTTATTAAGGGTCCAAAGGACGAAGTCCTTATGGACCATTATTGTTTTTCTTAGGATTATTATTAAGGGTCCAAAGGACGAAGTCCTTATGGACCATTATTGTTTTTCTTAGGATTATTATTATTAAGGGTCCAAAGGACGAAGTCCTTATGGACCATTATTGTTTTTCTTAGGATTATTATTATTATTATTATTATTATTATTTTTCTGCCCTAAAACTGAATGTACAGCCTAAACTGTAAGAGCTAGACCAACCAAACTTGGTCAGATGATGTCAATTCCTACCCACTACTCAGGTTGTCCTACCCAGTCCTGCCAGCCAGATGGGGGCGCCTTAGCGCCCCCCAACACGTTTCGGTCGATATCTCCTGTCCTGTTAGACCTACAATCGAAATTCTTTGTTCTACATATACAGACAGCAAAGCCCTACCAACTTGCCATTTGGACTATGAAGCTCCGCCTACTTAGATTTTTTGCTAATTTGCATAATTTGCCAATCCTACTTTTTCCTTAAAGTCCTGGCTTGTCCTACCAAATCAGACAAATGAGGTGTCAGACGAATCAGAATTCTCTGCTGATCAAGAATTATCCACAAAATTCAGACATTTTTATATCCTACGGCCATTAGCCACGCCCAAACAATGTCCAAATTTGGCCCGTTTTGGTCTGACGGCTATAACTTGGCCGTGCCTTGGCCTACCTTGACCAAATTTGAAATGCTACCTCCCTACACCATTCTGGGGACACGGTCCGAGGCGGGCCGCATTTCGTCAATAGGGGGCGCTACAACTAAAAACTGGCAATATCTCCTGACTGCCTTTGCCAATCTAACTGAAATTTGGTAGATATGTACTAGGAAGCAGCCTGTGGTCAGTCACCTACAATGGCAGTAATTATTCCTTAAAGAGTGGCCGCCATCAGCCAATCAAAATCAAGCAGGCATTTCACAGGCTTCTCAATGACCAATCTAAATCAAATTTGGGTGATACATTTGTGCTCTGACCCTCTGCCTAAACTGTAAAGGACACCTCACTCGGCCAGATGGGGGCGCAACAGTGACAACTTTTGCATTTCTGCCTATTTCTCGAGAACGGTGAAGCCTACAATCGACATTTCTTGCCAGGTCAATTCAGTACGACATGCCAAATCAAACAACATGTAGAACTTGCTTCTGCATCTTTGCGTTTTTGCATAATTCATATTGGTCTGAAAACAAGACATTTCGTTAACCTCCTAGGATTTTCACCAAACCTACACAAATCTGGTATCATTTAAATCAGGAGACAGTCATAATAAATAATTCATAAAAAAATCATAAACTTTCCATGAGGTATAGTCACCAGCCACACACAAACCATACAGGTGCCATGCCCAATTCAATCAGACAGCTATATCTCAGGCCTGCCTCAGCCAATCATCACCAAACTTTAATATATCCTGTAGAATAGTAGTCCGGAAGGGCCCTCCAAATTTGGTGCCGATCGGTCAAACGGGGGCGCTACAACAATATAACATGTCTGTATAAACCTTGAAAATCAGTTCAACTTACATTTATCTCATTTCTGTTCTAGTGACATATTACTGGTTAAAATATTTTGTACTGCCAGTTCTGTGAGTCATGCCAAATCAAGACATATGCAATGCCCAATGATAGTCATTTTCATTCCCTTGTGATGTTTAATAACTTAATAAATAACATATTACTGTAACTTCTACAATATCCAGCCCAAGTAGGTCATTCTGGTAGTACATCAATCAGGACATTGCCCTTATGGATAATTCATAAAAATATCTTGACCTGTATGCTATGGCCACCAGCTACAACAAACCTGCACCATATCCATGCTCATTTCAATCAACCATCTAAATCTCAGCCGTGCTTCAGCCAATCCTCATCAAATTTGACGGCCTAATGTAGTAAGGGACCTCAGACAGACCCTCCAATATTGGTGCCAATCGGTCAAACAGGGGCGCTACAGCCACTGTCCATATATGTCTAAGACCCACCTTAGCAAATTCAGCTGAAATGTCCTTATTTCTCATAAAACCTTGAAAGAATTGTTACCTTTCCCTTCACCTGAGTCCATATTTTTTATTCACTTTCATTTTTCACCAATTTGCCTCATAGAACATTATCAGACTTAATTTACACATAAGAAGGCCTGAAAGTATTGAATACAATTTCTAAAATGGAGCGCTGACTCCACCTGCTGGCCACACTGTTTCCATGCCTATTTCATTCAAATAGCTATATCTCTGGCATGCTTCATCCAATCCTCACAAAATTTGATGCACGGCTGTGTTACTAGACTGCCTCAGCCAAGCTGCAAAAGACCTTCCAAGTTTGGTGGCAATCAGTCAAACGGGGGCACTACAGCCACTGTCATAATATGTCTAAGACCAACCTTGGTTAATGCAGCTGAAATCTGCTTATTGTTTATTTAAAAATTAAAATATTAATCACCTTTCCCTTCATCTAAGTCCATATTTTTAATCTGCTTATATTCTCCTGCCATTTGACTTTTACAAATCTTTCAAACTTTAATCTTTCTTCAGGCTGTGTACACTACAGCAATTACAATTTTATAATAAATTGGCCAGCAGGTGGAGTCAGCGCTCCATTTCAATAATGCCTTCAATACTTTTAGCCTTTCTCCTGTCTAAATATACATCCTAGAATAGCATACAGCATGATATTACTGCTGTTACATGTCACACTCCCGCAACTCAGCACTTTGTTAAGAATATGCAACACAGCCTATGTTTACACAGGCAGTATAAAAAAGCAACTATGTAATATCTACACTTACCAGACCAGGTATGAAGGTCCCTAAATCTACCAACTAGTCAGGCCATCTGACCCAAAACATGTATTAAGTCAGGCTAAGGCACTCCACCACAGGGTTCTACATTCTGTCCTGCATTTGCTGACCTGTTAGACCGATACTAACTAGTCTATATCCTGATTTCTACCTACTACTCAGACTATCTCACCAAAACATTGCATTCAGTCAGGTTCAGGCACTACACCACAGGGTCCTACATTCTGTCCTACATTTCCTGACCTGTTAGACGGACACTCAACAATCTCCATCCTGATTTCTACCTTCTACTCAAACCATCTGTTGTCCTACCTGTCCTACCTGTCCTACTTGTCATACCCTTTGGACCCTTCAGTAACTGCCTGCAGTTTCTAGTTATTATTATTATTTTTCGCGCCCTAAAACTGAATGCACAGCCTAAACCGTAAGTGCTAGACCAACCAAAATTGGTAATATGATGTCAATTCCTACCCGCTACTCAGATTCTCTGACCCAGGCCTGTCAGCCAGATGGGGGCGCTCTAGCGCCCCCCAACGCGTTTCAATCCATAGCTCCTGTCCTATTAGTCCTATAATTGAAATTATTTTTTCTGCTGATACAGACAGCTTTGCTCTACCAACTTGCTATTTGGACTATGAAGCTCCGCCTACTTAGATTTTTTGCTAATTTGCATAATTTGTGAAACTGACTTCTGCCTTCAAGTCCTACAATATTGGACCAAATCAGACAAATGAGGTGTCAAACCGATCAGTCCACTTAGCTGATTAAAATAGATTCAAGAAAGTCTGACATTTGTCTATTTTATGGCCACTACCCATGCCCAAATCCCACCTAAATTTGGCCTATTTCAGTCTGAATGCTATAACTTCTCCATACCTTAGCCTACCTGAACCAAACTTACAATCCAACCTCCCTGCTCTATCATGGGGTCAACATACAATGCGGCCCACATTTCGTCAATAGGGGGCGCTACAACTAATAACTGCCAATATCTCCTGAATGCCTTAACCAATCTAATTGAAATTTGGCAGATATGTACTATGTACAAGCCTGAGGTCAGAGAAGTAAAATGGCAGTCATTAGTTGTAAAATCCTGGCCACCATTAGCCAATCAAAATCAAGCAGCCATTTGACCAGCTAAACAATGAGCAATCCAAACCAAATTTTGGTTATACATTTGTATTGTGACCCTGAGCCCACCCTGTAAAGGACATGTCAATCTGCCATATGGGGGCGCTACAGCACATTTCTGCCTATTTCTCCTGAACTGTTAATTATAAAATTGACAATTGTTGCTTAAGCTATCCACTAGCTCATGACAAATTTAATCGTATAAAGAACTTCATCATATCTCTTGCCATTTTTGCCTATTTTGTAAAAGTCTTAAAACAGTACTTTTTTCTTATCCTCCTAGGATTTTCACCAAACCTACACAAATCTGGTATCATTTAAATCAGGAGACAGTCCCTATATAAAATTATTAAAAAAATCATAAACTTTCCATGAGGTATGGCCACCAGCCACACCCAAACCATAGTGGTGCCACACCCATTTCAATCAGACAGCTATATCTCAGGCCTGCCTCAACCAATCATCATCAAACTTAAATATATAATGTAGGATATTACTGGAGAAGGGCCCTCCAAATTTGGTGCCGATCAGTCAAACGGGGGTGCTACAGCAATATAACATCACTGTATAAACTGCAAAATCAGCTCAACTTACATTTATCTCATTTTTGATCCAGTGACATATTACTGGTTAAAATCTTTTGCCCTGCAAGTTCTGTGAGTCATGTCAAATCAAGAAATATGCAATGTCCCATGATAGTCATTTGCATTCCCTTGTCATATTTAAAAACTTAATAAATAACATATTACTGTAACTACTGCAATGTCCATCCTAAGTAGGTCAATCTGGTAGTATAAAAATCAGGACACTGCCCATATGTATAATTTATAAAGATAACTTCACTTGCCTGTACAGTATAGCCACCAGCCACACTGAACCTACAGCATTTCCATGATCATTTCAATCAAACAGCTAAATCAGAGGAATACTTCATCTGATCATCACCAAATTTGACCCACTAATGTACCACTGCACCTCAGACAGACCGTCCAAATTTGGTGCTGATCGGTCAAATGGGGGCGTGACAGCCACTGTCCATATATGTGTAAGACCCACCTTAGCAGATTCAGCTGAAATGTCCTTATTCCTCATGAAACCTTCAAATAATTGTTACCTTTCCCTTCAGCTGAGTCCATATTTTTAATTTCCTTTCATTTTTCACCAATTTGCCTTATACAACATTATCAGACTTCATTTACAAATGAGAAGGTCAGAAAGCATTTAATATCATTTCTAAAATGGAGCGCTGACTCCACCTGCTGGCCACACCATTTCCATTCCCATTTCATTCAAACAGCTAAATCTCAGGCATGCTTCATCCGATCCTTACAAAATTTGATTCACTACCTTGGGTAATTCAGCTGAAATATCCTTCATAATACTTTCAAGGAATTAACTTTCCCTTCACCTCAGTCCATATTTTTAAGCTCCTTTCATTTTTCTGCTATTTGACTCATAGAAAATTATCAGATTTTATTTATAAGCCAGGCAGTATATATTGCAGATTTTTCGCTTTTTTGTATTAAATTGGCCAGTAGGTGGAGATGGTGCTCTATTTATATTGCAGTTTTTTAGATTTTTTTTTATAGATTAGCCAGCAGGTGTAGTTCGTCCTGTATTTCATTAATGGCATTAAATTCTTTCAGGGCTTCTTATGTCTAGAATACTTTACAAATGCAATAAGCCAGTTGTTTTTTTTAATATACAAGACAGCATGTGTTCACTGAGGTACTATAAAGTAAGCTTAACTTGTATGATCTAGACTTAAAATATTAGGTATGCAGGTGCCTATTTCTACCGTCTACTTAGACCATCTGACACAAAAAACAAATTCTTTTGGGCTGAGGCACTTCAGCAAATGGTTATATATTGTATCTTATATTGTTGTACTAAGGCTGCTTCTGCTAATGGCAGTAGTCAAACTGCCACACCAGGGACTGCATGCTACCAATTATCAAATGTAGCGCTAACTCCACCTGCTGGCCTCACTATTTCCATACCGAATTCATCAAGTCTGCTAAACCTCATTGATACTTCATCGAATTCGCACAAAATTTGACTCACTTCTGTAGCACTGGACTATGAATAGACCATCTAACTTTGGTGACATTCGGTTAAATGGGGGCGCTTCTGCCACTGTCAAAATGTATTAATAGTTAATGCAGCTGAAATTTATTTTTCATCAAACCTTCAAAGATTATTGACATTTTCATTTCATTTCACTTTTAGAAATGTATCAAAGTTCAGAGATACTTCAGGCTGTGTACAGTGCAACAATTGCAATTTCTTCCAACAGCTAGTCACCACATGTCCCTTCTGTTTCTGATCTACCCTCTTCCGTTTATCGTACCTTAATCAACATATCAAAGTCAATGTTCAAAATATCAGGTATTATCTTATCATAGAAGCATTTTCTACTTTTTCTGACTATTTAAAAACATTGGCCATCAGTTACAGTCTGTACTTCATTTCCAATTTAGCCAATGTCATAACATGTCTAAGACCAACCTTCGATAATGCAGCTGAAATTAGCTTATTTCTCATGAAATATTAAAAATTAATCATCTTTCCCCTCATCTCAGTCCATATTATTAAATTGCTTTCATTTTCCAGCCATTTCACTTTTAGAAATCTATCAAACTTCAGTGATGTACACTGCAGCAATTTCAATTTTTTCCAACAACTAGTCACCACATGTCCGTTCTTTCTCATCTACCATTTTCCTACTTTCTGTCTATTTAAATGCATTGGCCATCCGTTACAGTCTGTACTTCATTTCCAATTTAGCCACCGTCATAATATGTCTAAGACCAACCTTGGTTAATGCAGCTGACATCTCCTTATTGTTTATTTAAACATTTAAATATTAATCACCTTTCCCTTCATCTAAGTCCATATTTTTAATCTCATATATTACTGCCATTTAACTTTTAGAAATCTATCAAACTTCAATGTTACTTCAGCCTATGTACACTGCAGCAATTGCAATATTTCTCCAACAACTAGTCACCACATATCCCTTCTATTTCTCATCTACCCTTTTCCCTTTATTGTACCTTGATAAACATTTCTACAGTAATGTTCAAATGTTAGTTATCATCTCATAGTAGCATTTCCTATTTTCTGATTATTTAAATGCATTGCTCATCAATTACAGTCTGTACTTCATTTACAATAATTAGTGAACTTCTAATCTTATGCCATTCACTTCATTCCTCTTCATTGCTTCTGTCCATTTGCTTTGGACCCGATTGTCACTGCTTGCAGTTATCTTTATTATTATTATTTTTCGCGCCCTAAAACTGAATGCACAGCCTAAACCGTAAGTGCTAGACCAACCAAAATTGGTAATATGATGTCAATTCCTACCCGCTACTCAGATTCTCTGACCCAGGCCTGTCAGCCAGATGGGGGCGCTCTAGCGCCCCCCAACGCGTTTCAATCCATAGCTCCTGTCCTATTAGTCCTATAATTGAAATTATTTTTTCTGCTGATACAGACAGCTTTGCTCTACCAACTTGCTATTTGGACTATGAAGCTCCGCCTACTTAGATTTTTTGCTAATTTGCATAATTTGTGAAACTGACTTCTGCCTTCAAGTCCTACAATATTGGACCAAATCAGACAAATGAGGTGTCAAACCGATCAGTCCACTTAGCTGATTAAAATAGATTCAAGAAAGTCTGACATTTGTCTATTTTATGGCCACTACCCATGCCCAAATCCCACCTAAATTTGGCCTATTTCAGTCTGAATGCTATAACTTCTCCATACCTTAGCCTACCTGAACCAAACTTACAATCCAACCTCCCTGCTCTATCATGGGGTCAACATACAATGCGGCCCACATTTCGTCAATAGGGGGCGCTACAACTAATAACTGCCAATATCTCCTGAATGCCTTAACCAATCTAATTGAAATTTGGCAGATATGTACTATGTACAAGCCTGAGGTCAGAGAAGTAAAATGGCAGTCATTAGTTGTAAAATCCTGGCCACCATTAGCCAATCAAAATCAAGCAGCCATTTGACCAGCTAAACAATGAGCAATCCAAACCAAATTTTGGTTATACATTTGTATTGTGACCCTGAGCCCACCCTGTAAAGGACATGTCAATCTGCCATATGGGGGCGCTACAGCACATTTCTGCCTATTTCTCCTGAACTGTTAATTATAAAATTGACAATTGTTGCTTAAGCTATCCACTAGCTCATGACAAATTTAATCGTATAAAGAACTTCATCATATCTCTTGCCATTTTTGCCTATTTTGTAAAAGTCTTAAAACAGTACTTTTTTCTTATCCTCCTAGGATTTTCACCAAACCTACACAAATCTGGTATCATTTAAATCAGGAGACAGTCCCTATATAAAATTATTAAAAAAATCATAAACTTTCCATGAGGTATGGCCACCAGCCACACCCAAACCATAGTGGTGCCACACCCATTTCAATCAGACAGCTATATCTCAGGCCTGCCTCAACCAATCATCATCAAACTTAAATATATAATGTAGGATATTACTGGAGAAGGGCCCTCCAAATTTGGTGCCGATCAGTCAAACGGGGGTGCTACAGCAATATAACATCACTGTATAAACTGCAAAATCAGCTCAACTTACATTTATCTCATTTTTGATCCAGTGACATATTACTGGTTAAAATCTTTTGCCCTGCAAGTTCTGTGAGTCATGTCAAATCAAGAAATATGCAATGTCCCATGATAGTCATTTGCATTCCCTTGTCATATTTAAAAACTTAATAAATAACATATTACTGTAACTACTGCAATGTCCATCCTAAGTAGGTCAATCTGGTAGTATAAAAATCAGGACACTGCCCATATGTATAATTTATAAAGATAACTTCACTTGCCTGTACAGTATAGCCACCAGCCACACTGAACCTACAGCATTTCCATGATCATTTCAATCAAACAGCTAAATCAGAGGAATACTTCATCTGATCATCACCAAATTTGACCCACTAATGTACCACTGCACCTCAGACAGACCGTCCAAATTTGGTGCTGATCGGTCAAATGGGGGCGTGACAGCCACTGTCCATATATGTGTAAGACCCACCTTAGCAGATTCAGCTGAAATGTCCTTATTCCTCATGAAACCTTCAAATAATTGTTACCTTTCCCTTCAGCTGAGTCCATATTTTTAATTTCCTTTCATTTTTCACCAATTTGCCTTATACAACATTATCAGACTTCATTTACAAATGAGAAGGTCAGAAAGCATTTAATATCATTTCTAAAATGGAGCGCTGACTCCACCTGCTGGCCACACCATTTCCATTCCCATTTCATTCAAACAGCTAAATCTCAGGCATGCTTCATCCGATCCTTACAAAATTTGATTCACTACCTTGGGTAATTCAGCTGAAATATCCTTCATAATACTTTCAAGGAATTAACTTTCCCTTCACCTCAGTCCATATTTTTAAGCTCCTTTCATTTTTCTGCTATTTGACTCATAGAAAATTATCAGATTTTATTTATAAGTAGGCAGTATATATTGCAGATTTTTCGCTTTTTTGTATTAAATTGGCCAGTAGGTGGAGATGGTGCTCTATTTATATTGCAGTTTTTTAGATTTTTTTTTATAGATTAGCCAGCAGGTGTAGTTCGTCCTGTATTTCATTAATGGCATTAAATTCTTTCAGGGCTTCTTATGTCTAGAATACTTTACAAATGCAATAAGCCAGTTGTTTTTTTTAATATACAAGACAGCATGTGTTCACTGAGGTACTATAAAGTAAGCTTAACTTGTATGATCTAGACTTAAAATATTAGGTATGCAGGTGCCTATTTCTACCGTCTACTTAGACCATCTGACACAAAAAACAAATTCTTTTGGGCTGAGGCACTTCAGCAAATGGTTATATATTGTATCTTATATTGTTGTACTAAGGCTGCTTCTGCTAATGGCAGTAGTCAAACTGCCACACCAGGGACTGCATGCTACCAATTATCAAATGTAGCGCTAACTCCACCTGCTGGCCTCACTATTTCCATACCGAATTCATCAAGTCTGCTAAACCTCATTGATACTTCATCGAATTCGCACAAAATTTGACTCACTTCTGTAGCACTGGACTATGAATAGACCATCTAACTTTGGTGACATTCGGTTAAATGGGGGCGCTTCTGCCACTGTCAAAATGTATTAATAGTTAATGCAGCTGAAATTTATTTTTCATCAAACCTTCAAAGATTATTGACATTTTCATTTCATTTCACTTTTAGAAATGTATCAAAGTTCAGAGATACTTCAGGCTGTGTACAGTGCAACAATTGCAATTTCTTCCAACAGCTAGTCACCACATGTCCCTTCTGTTTCTGATCTACCCTCTTCCGTTTATCGTACCTTAATCAACATATCAAAGTCAATGTTCAAAATATCAGGTATTATCTTATCATAGAAGCATTTTCTACTTTTTCTGACTATTTAAAAACATTGGCCATCAGTTACAGTCTGTACTTCATTTCCAATTTAGCCAATGTCATAACATGTCTAAGACCAACCTTCGATAATGCAGCTGAAATTAGCTTATTTCTCATGAAATATTAAAAATTAATCATCTTTCCCCTCATCTCAGTCCATATTATTAAATTGCTTTCATTTTCCAGCCATTTCACTTTTAGAAATCTATCAAACTTCAGTGATGTACACTGCAGCAATTTCAATTTTTTCCAACAACTAGTCACCACATGTCCGTTCTTTCTCATCTACCATTTTCCTACTTTCTGTCTATTTAAATGCATTGGCCATCCGTTACAGTCTGTACTTCATTTCCAATTTAGCCACCGTCATAATATGTCTAAGACCAACCTTGGTTAATGCAGCTGACATCTCCTTATTGTTTATTTAAACATTTAAATATTAATCACCTTTCCCTTCATCTAAGTCCATATTTTTAATCTCATATATTACTGCCATTTAACTTTTAGAAATCTATCAAACTTCAATGTTACTTCAGCCTATGTACACTGCAGCAATTGCAATATTTCTCCAACAACTAGTCACCACATATCCCTTCTATTTCTCATCTACCCTTTTCCCTTTATTGTACCTTGATAAACATTTCTACAGTAATGTTCAAATGTTAGTTATCATCTCATAGTAGCATTTCCTATTTTCTGATTATTTAAATGCATTGCTCATCAATTACAGTCTGTACTTCATTTACAATAATTAGTGAACTTCTAATCTTATGCCATTCACTTCATTCCTCTTCATTGCTTCTGTCCATTTGCTTTGGACCCGATTGTCACTGCTTGCAGTTATCTTTATTAAGGGTCCAAAGGACGAAGTCCTTATGGACCATTATTGTTTTTCTTAGGATTATTAAGGGTCCAAAGGACGAAGTCCTTATGGACCATTATTGTTTTTCTTAGGATTTTTCTCTTTTATTATTATTATTATTATTATTTTTCGCGCCCTAAAACTGAATGCACAGCCTAAACCGTAAGTGCTAGACCAACCAAAATTGGTAATATGATGTCAATTCCTACCCGCTACTCAGATTCTCTGACCCAGGCCTGTCAGCCAGATGGGGGCGCTCTAGCGCCCCCCAACGCGTTTCAATCCATAGCTCCTGTCCTATTAGTCCTATAATTGAAATTATTTTTTCTGCTGATACAGACAGCTTTGCTCTACCAACTTGCTATTTGGACTATGAAGCTCCGCCTACTTAGATTTTTTGCTAATTTGCATAATTTGTGAAACTGACTTCTGCCTTCAAGTCCTACAATATTGGACCAAATCAGACAAATGAGGTGTCAAACCGATCAGTCCACTTAGCTGATTAAAATAGATTCAAGAAAGTCTGACATTTGTCTATTTTATGGCCACTACCCATGCCCAAATCCCACCTAAATTTGGCCTATTTCAGTCTGAATGCTATAACTTCTCCATACCTTAGCCTACCTGAACCAAACTTACAATCCAACCTCCCTGCTCTATCATGGGGTCAACATACAATGCGGCCCACATTTCGTCAATAGGGGGCGCTACAACTAATAACTGCCAATATCTCCTGAATGCCTTAACCAATCTAATTGAAATTTGGCAGATATGTACTATGTACAAGCCTGAGGTCAGAGAAGTAAAATGGCAGTCATTAGTTGTAAAATCCTGGCCACCATTAGCCAATCAAAATCAAGCAGCCATTTGACCAGCTAAACAATGAGCAATCCAAACCAAATTTTGGTTATACATTTGTATTGTGACCCTGAGCCCACCCTGTAAAGGACATGTCAATCTGCCATATGGGGGCGCTACAGCACATTTCTGCCTATTTCTCCTGAACTGTTAATTATAAAATTGACAATTGTTGCTTAAGCTATCCACTAGCTCATGACAAATTTAATCGTATAAAGAACTTCATCATATCTCTTGCCATTTTTGCCTATTTTGTAAAAGTCTTAAAACAGTACTTTTTTCTTATCCTCCTAGGATTTTCACCAAACCTACACAAATCTGGTATCATTTAAATCAGGAGACAGTCCCTATATAAAATTATTAAAAAAATCATAAACTTTCCATGAGGTATGGCCACCAGCCACACCCAAACCATAGTGGTGCCACACCCATTTCAATCAGACAGCTATATCTCAGGCCTGCCTCAACCAATCATCATCAAACTTAAATATATAATGTAGGATATTACTGGAGAAGGGCCCTCCAAATTTGGTGCCGATCAGTCAAACGGGGGTGCTACAGCAATATAACATCACTGTATAAACTGCAAAATCAGCTCAACTTACATTTATCTCATTTTTGATCCAGTGACATATTACTGGTTAAAATCTTTTGCCCTGCAAGTTCTGTGAGTCATGTCAAATCAAGAAATATGCAATGTCCCATGATAGTCATTTGCATTCCCTTGTCATATTTAAAAACTTAATAAATAACATATTACTGTAACTACTGCAATGTCCATCCTAAGTAGGTCAATCTGGTAGTATAAAAATCAGGACACTGCCCATATGTATAATTTATAAAGATAACTTCACTTGCCTGTACAGTATAGCCACCAGCCACACTGAACCTACAGCATTTCCATGATCATTTCAATCAAACAGCTAAATCAGAGGAATACTTCATCTGATCATCACCAAATTTGACCCACTAATGTACCACTGCACCTCAGACAGACCGTCCAAATTTGGTGCTGATCGGTCAAATGGGGGCGTGACAGCCACTGTCCATATATGTGTAAGACCCACCTTAGCAGATTCAGCTGAAATGTCCTTATTCCTCATGAAACCTTCAAATAATTGTTACCTTTCCCTTCAGCTGAGTCCATATTTTTAATTTCCTTTCATTTTTCACCAATTTGCCTTATACAACATTATCAGACTTCATTTACAAATGAGAAGGTCAGAAAGCATTTAATATCATTTCTAAAATGGAGCGCTGACTCCACCTGCTGGCCACACCATTTCCATTCCCATTTCATTCAAACAGCTAAATCTCAGGCATGCTTCATCCGATCCTTACAAAATTTGATTCACTACCTTGGGTAATTCAGCTGAAATATCCTTCATAATACTTTCAAGGAATTAACTTTCCCTTCACCTCAGTCCATATTTTTAAGCTCCTTTCATTTTTCTGCTATTTGACTCATAGAAAATTATCAGATTTTATTTATAAGCCAGGCAGTATATATTGCAGATTTTTCGCTTTTTTGTATTAAATTGGCCAGTAGGTGGAGATGGTGCTCTATTTATATTGCAGTTTTTTAGATTTTTTTTTATAGATTAGCCAGCAGGTGTAGTTCGTCCTGTATTTCATTAATGGCATTAAATTCTTTCAGGGCTTCTTATGTCTAGAATACTTTACAAATGCAATAAGCCAGTTGTTTTTTTTAATATACAAGACAGCATGTGTTCACTGAGGTACTATAAAGTAAGCTTAACTTGTATGATCTAGACTTAAAATATTAGGTATGCAGGTGCCTATTTCTACCGTCTACTTAGACCATCTGACACAAAAAACAAATTCTTTTGGGCTGAGGCACTTCAGCAAATGGTTATATATTGTATCTTATATTGTTGTACTAAGGCTGCTTCTGCTAATGGCAGTAGTCAAACTGCCACACCAGGGACTGCATGCTACCAATTATCAAATGTAGCGCTAACTCCACCTGCTGGCCTCACTATTTCCATACCGAATTCATCAAGTCTGCTAAACCTCATTGATACTTCATCGAATTCGCACAAAATTTGACTCACTTCTGTAGCACTGGACTATGAATAGACCATCTAACTTTGGTGACATTCGGTTAAATGGGGGCGCTTCTGCCACTGTCAAAATGTATTAATAGTTAATGCAGCTGAAATTTATTTTTCATCAAACCTTCAAAGATTATTGACATTTTCATTTCATTTCACTTTTAGAAATGTATCAAAGTTCAGAGATACTTCAGGCTGTGTACAGTGCAACAATTGCAATTTCTTCCAACAGCTAGTCACCACATGTCCCTTCTGTTTCTGATCTACCCTCTTCCGTTTATCGTACCTTAATCAACATATCAAAGTCAATGTTCAAAATATCAGGTATTATCTTATCATAGAAGCATTTTCTACTTTTTCTGACTATTTAAAAACATTGGCCATCAGTTACAGTCTGTACTTCATTTCCAATTTAGCCAATGTCATAACATGTCTAAGACCAACCTTCGATAATGCAGCTGAAATTAGCTTATTTCTCATGAAATATTAAAAATTAATCATCTTTCCCCTCATCTCAGTCCATATTATTAAATTGCTTTCATTTTCCAGCCATTTCACTTTTAGAAATCTATCAAACTTCAGTGATGTACACTGCAGCAATTTCAATTTTTTCCAACAACTAGTCACCACATGTCCGTTCTTTCTCATCTACCATTTTCCTACTTTCTGTCTATTTAAATGCATTGGCCATCCGTTACAGTCTGTACTTCATTTCCAATTTAGCCACCGTCATAATATGTCTAAGACCAACCTTGGTTAATGCAGCTGACATCTCCTTATTGTTTATTTAAACATTTAAATATTAATCACCTTTCCCTTCATCTAAGTCCATATTTTTAATCTCATATATTACTGCCATTTAACTTTTAGAAATCTATCAAACTTCAATGTTACTTCAGCCTATGTACACTGCAGCAATTGCAATATTTCTCCAACAACTAGTCACCACATATCCCTTCTATTTCTCATCTACCCTTTTCCCTTTATTGTACCTTGATAAACATTTCTACAGTAATGTTCAAATGTTAGTTATCATCTCATAGTAGCATTTCCTATTTTCTGATTATTTAAATGCATTGCTCATCAATTACAGTCTGTACTTCATTTACAATAATTAGTGAACTTCTAATCTTATGCCATTCACTTCATTCCTCTTCATTGCTTCTGTCCATTTGCTTTGGACCCGATTGTCACTGCTTGCAGTTATCTTTATTATTATTATTATTATTATTATTTTTCTGCCCTAAAACTGAATGTACAGCCTAAACTGTAAGAGCTAGACCAACCAAACTTGGTCAGATGATGTCAATTCCTACCCACTACTCAGGTTGTCCTACCCAGTCCTGCCAGCCAGATGGGGGCGCCTTAGCGCCCCCCAACACGTTTCGGTCGATATCTCCTGTCCTGTTAGACCTACAATCGAAATTCTTTGTTCTACATATACAGACAGCAAAGCCCTACCAACTTGCCATTTGGACTATGAAGCTCCGCCTACTTAGATTTTTTGCTAATTTGCATAATTTGCCAATCCTACTTTTTCCTTAAAGTCCTGGCTTGTCCTACCAAATCAGACAAATGAGGTGTCAGACGAATCAGAATTCTCTGCTGATCAAGAATTATCCACAAAATTCAGACATTTTTATATCCTACGGCCATTAGCCACGCCCAAACAATGTCCAAATTTGGCCCGTTTTGGTCTGACGGCTATAACTTGGCCGTGCCTTGGCCTACCTTGACCAAATTTGAAATGCTACCTCCCTACACCATTCTGGGGACACGGTCCGAGGCGGGCCGCATTTCGTCAATAGGGGGCGCTACAACTAAAAACTGGCAATATCTCCTGACTGCCTTTGCCAATCTAACTGAAATTTGGTAGATATGTACTAGGAAGCAGCCTGTGGTCAGTCACCTACAATGGCAGTAATTATTCCTTAAAGAGTGGCCGCCATCAGCCAATCAAAATCAAGCAGGCATTTCACAGGCTTCTCAATGACCAATCTAAATCAAATTTGGGTGATACATTTGTGCTCTGACCCTCTGCCTAAACTGTAAAGGACACCTCACTCGGCCAGATGGGGGCGCAACAGTGACAACTTTTGCATTTCTGCCTATTTCTCGAGAACGGTGAAGCCTACAATCGACATTTCTTGCCAGGTCAATTCAGTACGACATGCCAAATCAAACAACATGTAGAACTTGCTTCTGCATCTTTGTGTTTTTGCATAATTCATATTGGTCTGAAAACAAGACATTTCGTTAACCTCCTAGGATTTTCACCAAACCTACACAAATCTGGTATCATTTAAATCAGGAGACAGTCATAATAAATAATTCATAAAAAAATCATAAACTTTCCATGAGGTATAGTCACCAGCCACACACAAACCATACAGGTGCCATGCCCAATTCAATCAGACAGCTATATCTCAGGCCTGCCTCAGCCAATCATCACCAAACTTTAATATATCCTGTAGAATAGTAGTCCGGAAGGGCCCTCCAAATTTGGTGCCGATCGGTCAAACGGGGGCGCTACAACAACATAACATGTCTGTATAAACCTTGAAAATCAGTTCAACTTACATTTATCTCATTTCTGTTCTAGTGACATGTTACTGGTTAAAATATTTTGTACTGCCAGTTCTGTGAGTCATGCCAAATCAAGACGTATGCAATGCCCAATGATAGTCATTTTCATTCCCTTGTGATGTTTAAAAACTTAATAAATAACATATTACTGTAACTTCTACAATGTTCAGCCCAAGTAGGTCATTCTGGTAGTACATCAATCAGGACATTGCCATTATGGATAATTCATAAAAATATCTTAACCTGTACGCTATGGCCACCAGCTACAACAAACCTGCACCATATCCATGCTCATTTCAATCAACCATCTAAAGCTCAGCTGTGCTTCAGCCAATCCTCATCAAATTTGACGGCCTAATGTAGTAAGGGACCTCAGACAGACCCTCCAATTTTGGTTCCAATCGGTCAAATGGGGGCGCTACAGCCACTGTCCATATATTTCTAAGACCCACCTTAGCAAATTCAGCTGAAATGTCCTTATTTCTCATAAAACCTTGAAAGAATTGTTACCTTTCCCTTCACCTGAGTCCATATTTCTTATTCACTTTCATTTTTCACCGATTTGCCTCATAGAACATTATCAGACTTAATTTACACATAAGAAGGCCTGAAAGTATTGAATACAATTTCTAAAATGGAGCGCTGACTCCACCTGCTGGCCACACTGTTTCCATGCCCATTTTATTAAAATAGCTATATCTCTGGCATGCTTCATCCAATCCTCACAAAATTTGACGCACATCTGTGTTACTAGACTTCAGAAAGACCTTCCAAGTTTGGTGGCAATCGGTCAAACGGGGGCACTACAGCCACTGTCCTAATATGTCTAAGACCAACCTTGGTTAATGCAGCTGAAATCTGCTTATCGTTTATTTAAAAATTAAAAAATTAATCACCTTTCCCTTCATCTAAGTCCATATTTTTAATCTGCTTATATTTTCCTGCCATTTGACTTTTACAAATCTTTCAAACTTCAATCTTTCTTCAGGCTGTGTACACTGCAGCAATTACAATTTTATAATAAATTGGCCAGCAGGTGGAGTCAGCGCTCCATTTCAATAATGCCTTCAATACTTTTAGCCTTTCTCCTGTCTAAATGTATAACCTAGAATATGATACAGCATGATATTACTGCTGTTACATGTCACAATACGCAACTCAGCACTTTGTTAAGAATATGCAACACAGCCTATGTTTACACAGGCAGTATAAAAAAGAAAACTCTGTAATATCTAGACTTACCAGACCAGGTATGAAGGTCCCTAAATCTACCAACTAGTCAGGCCATCTGACCCAAACCATGCATTCAGTCAGGCTAAGGCACTCCACCACAGGGTTCTACATTCTGTCCTACATTTGCTGACCTGTTAGACCGATACTAACTAATCTATATCCTGATTTCTACCTACTACTGAGACCATCTGACCAAAACAATGCATTCAGTCAGGTTCAGGCACTACACCACAGGGTTCTACATTCTGTCCTACATTTCCTGACCTGTTAGACCGACACTCAACAATCTACATCATGATTTCTACCTTCTACTCAAACCATCTGACCTAAACAAGTTCTGTTCTGTCTGACATCTGCTGACCTGTAGTTCTGTCTGACTTTTTAGTATCCTCCTCTACGGTTTGCCCTACATCTCCTGTCACATTAGAGCTACGCTAAATCTCCATCCTGTTATGGCAGTCTAATTGTTGCCCGGTCAATTAAGTACGACATGCCAAATCAAACAACATGTAGAACTTGCTTCTGCATCTTTGCGTTTTTGCATAATTCATATTGGTCTGAAAACAAGACATTTCGTTAACCTCCTAGGATTTTCACCAAACCTACACAAATCTGGTATCATTTAAATCAGGAGACAGTCATAATAAATAATTCATAAAAAAATCATAAACTTTCCATGAGGTATAGTCACCAGCCACACACAAACCATACAGGTGCCATGCCCAATTCAATCAGACAGCTATATCTCAGGCCTGCCTCAGCCAATCATCACCAAACTTTAATATATCCTGTAGAATAGTAGTCCGGAAGGGCCCTCCAAATTTGGTGCCGATCGGTCAAACGGGGGCGCTACAACAATATAACATGTCTGTATAAACCTTGAAAATCAGTTCAACTTACATTTATCTCATTTCTGTTCTAGTGACATATTACTGGTTAAAATATTTTGTACTGCCAGTTCTGTGAGTCATGCCAAATCAAGACATATGCAATGCCCAATGATAGTCATTTTCATTCCCTTGTGATGTTTAATAACTTAATAAATAACATATTACTGTAACTTCTACAATATCCAGCCCAAGTAGGTCATTCTGGTAGTACATCAATCAGGACATTGCCCTTATGGATAATTCATAAAAATATCTTGACCTGTATGCTATGGCCACCAGCTACAACAAACCTGCACCATATCCATGCTCATTTCAATCAACCATCTAAATCTCAGCCGTGCTTCAGCCAATCCTCATCAAATTTGACGGCCTAATGTAGTAAGGGACCTCAGACAGACCCTCCAATATTGGTGCCAATCGGTCAAACAGGGGCGCTACAGCCACTGTCCATATATGTCTAAGACCCACCTTAGCAAATTCAGCTGAAATGTCCTTATTTCTCATAAAACCTTGAAAGAATTGTTACCTTTCCCTTCACCTGAGTCCATATTTTTTATTCACTTTCATTTTTCACCAATTTGCCTCATAGAACATTATCAGACTTAATTTACACATAAGAAGGCCTGAAAGTATTGAATATAATTTCTAAAATGGAGCGCTGACTCCATCTGCTGGCCACACTATTTCCATGCCCATTTCATTCAAATAGCTATATCTCTGGCATGCTTCATCCAATCCTCACAAAATTTGACGCACATCTGTGTTACAAGACTTCAGAAAGACCTTCCAAGTTTGGTGGCAATCGGTCAAACGGGGGCACTACAGCCACTGTCCTAATATGTCTAAGACCAACCTTGGTTAATGCAGCTGAAATCTGCTTATTGTTTATTTAAAAATTAAAATATTCATCACCTTTCCCTTCATCTAAGTCCATATTTTTACTCTGCTTATATTTTCCTGCCATTTGACTTTTACAAATCTTTCAAACTTCAATCTTTCTTCAGGCTGTGTACACTGCAGCAATTACAATTTTATAATAAATTGGCCAGCAGGTGGAGTCAGCGCTCCATTTCAATAATGCCTTCAATACTTTTAGCCTTTCTCCTGTCTAAATATACAACCTAGAATTGGATACAGCATGATATTTACTGCTGTTACATGTCACACTACCTCAACTCAGCACTTTGTTAAGAATATGCAACACAGCCTATGTTTACACAGGTAGTATAAAAAAGCAACTCTGTAATATCTAGATTTACCAGACCAGGTTTGAAGGTGCCTAAATCTACCAACTAGTCAGGCCATCTGACCAAAACCATGCATTAAGTCAGGCTAAGGCACTCCACCACAGGGTTCTACATTCTGTCCTGCATTTGCTGACCTGTTAGACCGATACTAACTAGTCTATATCCTGATTTCTACCTACTACTCAGACTATCTCACCAAAACATTGCATTCAGTCAGGTTCAGGCACTACACCACAGGGTCCTACATTCTGTCCTACATTTCCTGACCTGTTAGACGGACACTCAACAATCTCCATCCTGATTTCTACCTTCTACTCAAACCATCTGTTGTCCTACCTGTCCTACCTGTCCTACTTGTCATACCCTTTGGACCCTTCAGTAACTGCCTGCAGTTTCTAGTTATTATTATTATTTTTTTCCTGCCGTAAAACTGAATGTACAGCCTAAACCGTAAGAGCTAGACCAACCAAACTTGGTAAGATGATGTCAATTCTTACCCGCTACTCAGATTCTCTGACCCAGCCCAGTCAGCCAGATGGGGGCGCTCTAGCACCCCCCAACGCGTTTCAGTCCATATCTCCTGTCCTATTAGTCCTACAATTCAAATTATTTTTTCTGCTGATGCAGACAGCTTTGCTCTACCATCTTGCCATTTGGACTATGAAGCTCCGCCTACTTAGATTTTTTGCTAATTTGCATAATTTGCAAATCCAACTTCTGGCCTGAAGTCCTACCCCGTCAGTCCAAATCAGACATATGAGGTGTCAAACCAATCAGTTCTCTGAGCTGGTCAAGACTTATTAAAAATAATCATAAAATTTCTGTATCATATGGCCTTCAGCCACCCTCAAACTCCACCTAAATTTGGCCAGTTTCAGTCTGACTGCTATAAGTTGGCCCTGCTTTAGCCGATCTTAACCAAATTTGAAATCCTACCTCCTAGCGCCATTCTGGGGAGTAGATATAAAGCTGGCCCCATTTCATCAATAGGGGGCGCTACAACTAAAAACTGCCAATATCTCCTGACTGCCTTGACCAATCTAATTGAAATTTGGCAGATATGTAATATGTACAAGCCTGAGGTCAGACAAGTATCATGGCAGTCATTAGTTGTAAAATCCTGGCCACCATTAGCCAATCAAAATCAAGCAGCCATTTGACTGGCTAAACAATGAGCAATCCAAACCAAATTTAGGTTGTACATTTGTCCTCTGACCCTGAGCCCACCCTGTAAAGGACATGTCAGTCTGCCATATGGGGGCGCTACAGTGCATTTCTGCCTATTTCTCCTGAACTGTTAATTATAAAATTGACAATTGTTGCTTAAGCTATCCAGTAGCTCATGACAAATTTAATGTTATAAAGAACTTCATCATATCTCTTGCCATTTTTGCCTATTTTGTAAAAGTCTTAAAACAGTACTTTTTCTTATCCTCCTAGGATTTTCACCAAACCTACACAAATCTGTTATCATTTAATTCAGGAGACAGTCCCTATAAAAAATTATTAAAAAAATCATAAACTTTCCATGAGGTATGGCCACCAGCCACACCCAAACCATAGTGGTGCCACACCCATTTCAATCAGACAGCTATATCTCAGGCGTGCCTCAACCAATCATCATCAAACTTAAATATATAATGTAGGATATTACTGGAGAAGGGCCCTCCAAATTTGGTGCCGATCAGTTAAACGGGGGTGCTACAGCAATATAACATCACTGTATAAACTGCAAAATCAGCTCAACTTACATTTATCTCATTTTTGATCCAGTGACATATTACTGGTTAAAATCTTTTGCCCTGCAAGTTCTGTGAGTCATGTCAAATCAAGAAATATGCAATGTCCCATGATAGTCATTTGCATTCCCTTGTCATATTTAAAAACTTAATTAATAACATATTACTGTAACTACTGCAATGTCCAGCCTAAGTAGGTCAATCTGGTAGTAGAAAAATCAGGACACTGCCCATATGTATAATTTATAAAGATAACTTCACTTGCCTGTACAGTATAGCCACAAGCCACACTGAACCTACAGCATTTCCATGATCATTTTAATCAAACAGCTAAATCAGAGGCATTCTTCTTCTGATCATCACCAAATTTGACCCACTAATGTAGCACTGCACCTCAGACAGACCCTGCAAATTTGGTGCCGATCGGTCAAATGGGGGCGCTACAGCTACTGTCCATATATGTGTAAGACCCACCTTAGCAGATTCAGCTGAAATGTCCTTATTCCTCATGAAACCTTCAAATAATTGTTACCTTTCCCTTCAGCTCAGTCCATATTTTTAATTTCCTTTCATTTTTCACCAATTTGCCTCATACAACATTATCAGACTTCATTTACAAATGAGAAGGTCAGAAAGCATTTAATATCATTTCTAAAATGGAGCGCTGACTCCACCTGCTGGCCACACCATTTCCATTCCCATTTCATTCAAACAGCTAAATCTCAGGCATGCTTCATCTGATCCTTACAAAATTTGACTCACTTCTGTATGACTGGACTACAGACAAATCATCCAAGTTTGGTGGCGATCAGTCAATCTGGAGCAGTACAGCCACTGTCCTAGTATGTCTAATACCTACCTTGGCTAATTCAGCTGAAATATCCTTCATAATACTTTCAAGTAATTAACTTTCCCTTCACCTCAGTCCATATTCTTAAGCTCCTTTCATTTTTATGCTATTTGACTTATAGAAAATTATCAGATTTTATTTATAAGCCAGGCAGTATATATTGCAGATTTTTGGCTTTTTTGTATTAAATTGGCCAGTAGGTGGAGATGGTGCTCTATTTATATTGCAGTTTTTTGGATTTTTTTTTATACATTAGCCAGCAGGTGTAGTTCGTCCTGTATTTCATTAATGGCATTAAATTATTTCAGGGCTTCTTATGTCTAGAAGAATACTTTACAAATGTAGTAAGCCACGGTTGCTTTTTTTAATATACAAGACAGCATGTGTTCACTGAGGTACTATAAAGTAAGCTTAACTTATATGATCTAGACTTAAAATATTAGGTATGCAGGTGCCTATTTCTACCGTCTACTTAGACCATCTGACACAAAAAAACAAATTCTTTTGGGCTGAGGCACTTCAGCAAATGGTTATATATTGTATCTTATATTGTTGTACTAAGGCTGCTTCTGCTAATGGCAGTAGTCAAACTGCCACACCAGGGACTGCATGCTACCAATTATCAAATGTATCGCTAACTCCACCTGCTGGCCTCACTATTTCCATACCGAATTCATTAAGTCTGCTAAACCTCATTCATACTTCATCGAATTTGAAAATTTGACTCACTTCTGTAGCACTGGACTATGAATAGACCATCTAACTTTGGTGACATTCGGTTAAACGGGGGCGCTTCTGCCACTGTCAAAATATACTAATAGTTAATGCAGCTGAAATTTCTTTATTTTTCATCAAACCTTCAAAGATTATTGACATTTTCATTTCATTTCTCTTTTAGAAATGTATCAAAGTTCAGAGATACTTCAGGCTGTGTACAGTGCAACAATTGCAATTTCTTCCAACAGCTAGTCACCACATGTCCCTTCTGTTTCTCATCTACCCTCTTCCCTTTATCGTACCTTAATCAACATATCAAAATCAATGTTGAAAATGTCAGCAATTATCTTATCATAGAAGCATTTCCTACTTTCTGACTATTTAAATGCATTGGCCATCAGTTACACTCTGTACTTCATTTACAATTTAGCCACTGTCATAATATTTCTAAGACCAACCTTGGTTAATGCAGCTGACATCTCCATATTGTTTTTTTTAACATTTAAATATTATTCACCTTTCCCTTCTTCAAAGTCCATATTTTTAATCTGCTTATTGAATCATGCCATTTCACTTTTAGAAATCTGTCAAACTTCAATGTTACTTTAGCCTGTGTACACTGCAGCAATTGCAATATTTCTCCAACAGCTAGTCACCACATTTCCCTTCCGTTTCTCATCTACCATTTTCCTTTATCATACCTTGATAAACATTTCCACAATAATGTTTAGATGTTAGCTATCATCTCATAGTAGCATTTCGTATTTTCTGACTATTTAAATGCATTGGCCATCAGTTACAGTCTATACTTCTTTTACAATTTAGCCACTGTCCTAATATGTCTAACAACAACCTTGGTTAATGCAGCTGACATCTCCTTATTGTTTATTTAAACATTTAAATATTAATCACCTTTCCCTTCATCTAAGTCAATATTTTTAATCTGCTTATATATTTCTGCCATTTAAGTTTTAGAAATCTATCAAACTTCAATGTTACTTCATCCTCTGTACACTGCAGCAATTGCAATATTTCTCAAACAGCTAGTCACCACATTTCCCTTCGGTTTCTCATCTACCCTTTTCCCTTCATCGTACCTTCATAAACATTTCCACGGTAATGTTCAAATGTTAGGTATCATCTCATAGAAGCATTTCCTATTTTCTACCAATTTAAATGCATTGCTCATCAATTACAGACTGTACTTCATTTCCAATAATTAGTGAACTTCTAATTTTATGCCATTCACTTCATTCCTCTTCATTGCTTCTTTCCATTAGCTTTGGACCCGATTGTCACTGCTTGCAGTTATCTTTATTATTATTTTTTTCCTGCCATAAAACTGAATGTACAGCCTAAACCGTAAGAGCTAGACCAACCAAACTTGGTAAGATGATGTCAATTCTTACCCGCTACTCAGATTCTCTGACCCAGTCTTGTCAGCCAGATGGGGGCGCTCTAGCGCCCCCCAACGCGTTTCAGTCCATATCTCCTGTCCTATTAGTCCTACAATTGAAATTCTTTTTTCTGCTGATACAGACAGCCATTCCCTATCAACTTGCCATTTGGACTATGAAGCTCCGCCTACTTAGATTTTTTGCTAATTTGCATAATTAGCAAATCCTACTTTTCCCTTCAAGTCCTAGCTTGTTCTACCAAATCAGACAAATGAGGTGTCAAACGAATCAGAACTCTGAGCTGATCAAGAATCATCAACAAAATTCCGACATTTTTATATCCTACGGCCATTAGCCACGCCCAAACAATGGCCAAATTTCGCCCATTTTGGTCTGACGGCTATAACTTGGCAATTCCTTGGCCTACCTTGACCAAATTTGAAATCCTACCTCGCAACACCATCCTGGGGACACGGTCCAAGGCGGGCCGCATTTCGTCAATAGGGGGCGCTACAACTAAAAACTGGCAGTATCTCCTGACTGCCTTGGCCAATCTAACTGAAATTTGGCAGATATGTACTAGGACGCAGCCTGTGGTCAGTCACATACAATGGCAGTAATTCGTCCTTAAAGAGTGGCCGCCATCGTCCAATCAAAATCAAGCAGCCATTTGACAGGCCTATCAATGACCAATCTAAATCAAATTTGGGTGATACATTTGTGCTCTCGCCCTCTTCCTACCCTGTAAAGGACACCTCACTCGGCCAGATGGGGGCGCTACAGTGACAACTTTTGCGTTTCTGCCTATTTCTCGAGAATGGTGAAGCCTACAATCAACATTTACTGCCAGGTCAATTCAGTACGACATGCCAAATCAAACAACATGTAGAACTTGCTTCTGCACCTTAGCATTTTTGCATAATTCATATTGGTCTGAAAACAAGACATTTCGTTAGCCTCCTAGGATTTTCACCAAACCTACACAAATCTGGTATCATTTAAATCAGGAGACAGTCATAATAAATAAATATTAAAAAAATCCTAAACTTTCCATGAGGTTCGGCCACCAGCCACACCCAAACCATACAGGTGCCATGGCCATTTCAGTCAGACAGCTATATCTCAGGCATGCCTCAGCCAATCATCACCAAACTTTAATATGTTGTGTAGGATACTACTCCGGAAGGCCCCTCCAAATTTGGTGCCAATCAGTCAAACGGGGGCGCTACAGCAATATAACATGTCTGTATAAACCTGAAAAATCAATTCAACTTACATTTATCTCATTTTTGATCAATTGACATATTACTGGTTAAAATCATTTGTGCTGCAATTTCTTTGTGTCATGTCAAATCAAGCTATATGCAATGCTCAATGATAGTCATTTGCATTGACTTGTGATGTTTAAAAACCTAATAAATGACATATTACTGTAACTCCTACAATGTCCAGCCCAAGTAGCTCATTCTGGTAGTAGATCAATCAGCACACTGCCCTTATGTATGATTCATAAAAATATCTTGACCTACCTGTATGCTATGGCCACCAGCTACACCCAACCTGCACCATTTCTATGTTCATTTCAATCAACCATCTAAATCTCAGCCGTGCTTCAACCAATCCTCACTAAATTTGACCGCTTAATATAGCACTGCACCCCAGAGAGACCCTCCAACTTTAGTGCCAAACGGTCAAATGTGGGCACTACAGCCACTGTCCATATATTTCTAAGACCCACCTTAGCAACTTCAGCTGAAATGTACTTATTTCTCATCAAACATTAAATCTGTTGTTCCCATTCCCTTTACCTAGGTCCATATTTTAAATTTCCTTTCATTTTCCACCGATTTGCCTCATAGAACATTATCAGAATTCATTTACACATGAGAAGGCCTAAAAGTATTAAATAGCCTTTCTAAAATGGAGCGTTGACTCCACCTGCTGGCCACACCATTTCCATTTCCATTTCATTCAAACAGCTAAATCTCAGGCATGCTTCACGCAATCCTCACAAAATTTGACTCACTCCTGCAGCACTGGACTACAGACAGACCTTCTAAGTTTGGTGGTGATCAGTCAAACGGGGGCACTACAGCCAATGTTGTATTATGTCTAAGAGCCACCTTAGCAGATTCAGCTGAAATGTCCTTCTTTCTCATAAAACCTTCAAAGAATTGTTACCTTTCCCTTCACCTTAGTCCATATTTTTAATTTCCTTTCATTTTTCACCAATTTGCCTCATACAACATTATGAGACTTCATTTACACATGAGAAGGCCTGAAATTATTAAATAGTATTTCTAAAATGGAGTGCTGACTCAACCTCCTGGCCAAACCATTTCCATGCCCATTTCAATCAAACAGTTATATCTCTGGCATGCTTCATCCAATCCTCTCAAAAATTGACCGACTGATTTATCTCTGGCCCACAGACAGACCCTCCACCTTTTGTGCTGATTGGTCAAAGGGGGGCGCTACAGCTACTCTCTAAATATGTCTAAGACCAACATTGGCTAATGCAGCTGAAATTACCTTATTTCTCATCAAATATTTAAAGATTAATCACCATTACCTTGATCTCAGTTAATATTTTTAAATTGCTTTAATTTTCCTGCCATTAGACTTTTAGAAATGTATCAAACTTCAGTGATACTTCAGGCTCTGTACATTGCAGCAATTGCAATTTCTTTGAACAGCTAGTCACCACATTTCCCTTCTGTTTCTCATCTACCGATTTCCTTTTATTGTACCTTAATCAACATTTCTACGGTAATGTTCAAATGTCAGGTATCATCTTATAGTAGCATTTCCTACTTTCTGACCATTTAAATGCATTGGCCATCAGTTACAGTTTGTACTTCATTTACAATTTAGCCACTGTCATAATATTTCTAAGACCAACCTTGGTTAATGCAACTGAAATTAGCTTATTTCTCATCAAATATTGAAATATTAATCACCATTCCCTTCACCTCAGTCAATATTAATAAATTGGTTTCATTATCCTGCCATTTGACTTTTAGAAATGTATCAAACTTCAGTGATGTACACTGCAGCAATTTCAATTTTTTCCAACAGCTAGTCACCACATTTCCCTTCTGTTTCTTATCTACCATTTTCATACTTTCTGACTATTTCAATGCATTGGCCATCAGTTACAGTCTGCACTTCATTTCCAATTTAGCCACTGTCCTAATATGTCTAACAACAACCTTGGTTAATGCAGCTGACATCTCCTTATTGTTAATTTAAACATTTAAATATTAATCACCTTTCCCTTCATCTAAGTCCATATTTTTAATCTGCTTATATATTTCTGCCATTTAAGTTTTAGAAATCTATCAAACATCAATGTTACTTCAGCCTGTGTACACTGCAGCAATTGCAATATTTCTCCAACAGCTAGTCACCACATTTCCCTTCTGTTTCTCTTCTACCCTTTTCCCTTTATCGTACCTTGATAAACATTTCCACAGTAATGTTCAAATGTTAGGTATCATCTCATAGTAGCATTTCCTATTTTCTGCTGATTTAAATGCATTGCTCATCAATTACAGTCTGTACTTCATTTCAAATAATTAGTGAACTTCTAATTTTATGCCATTCACTTCTTTCCTCTTCATTGCTTCTTTCCATTAGCTTTGGACCCGATTGTCACTGCTTGCAGTTATCTTTAAGGGTCCAAAGGACGAAGTCCTTATGGACCATTATTGTTTTTCTTAGGATTTTTCTCTTTTATTATTATTATTATTATTATTTTTCGCGCCCTAAAACTGAATGCACAGCCTAAACCGTAAGTGCTAGACCAACCAAAATTGGTAATATGATGTCAATTCCTACCCGCTACTCAGATTCTCTGACCCAGGCCTGTCAGCCAGATGGGGGCGCTCTAGCGCCCCCCAACGCGTTTCAATCCATAGCTCCTGTCCTATTAGTCCTATAATTGAAATTATTTTTTCTGCTGATACAGACAGCTTTGCTCTACCAACTTGCTATTTGGACTATGAAGCTCCGCCTACTTAGATTTTTTGCTAATTTGCATAATTTGTGAAACTGACTTCTGCCTTCAAGTCCTACAATATTGGACCAAATCAGACAAATGAGGTGTCAAACCGATCAGTCCACTTAGCTGATCAAAATAGATTCAAGAAAGTCTGACATTTGTCTATTTTATGGCCACTACCCATGCCCAAATCCCACCTAAATTTGGCCTATTTCAGTCTGAATGCTATAACTTCTCCATACCTTAGCCTACCTGAACCAAACTTACAATCCAACCTCCCTGCTCTATCATGGGGTCAACATACAATGCGGCCCACATTTCGTCAATAGGGGGCGCTACAACTAATAACTGCCAATATCTCCTGAATGCCTTAACCAATCTAATTGAAATTTGGCAGATATGTACTATGTACAAGCCTGAGGTCAGAGAAGTAAAATGGCAGTCATTAGTTGTAAAATCCTGGCCACCATTAGCCAATCAAAATCAAGCAGCCATTTGACCAGCTAAACAATGAGCAATCCAAACCAAATTTTGGTTATACATTTGTATTGTGACCCTGAGCCCACCCTGTAAAGGACATGTCAATCTGCCATATGGGGGCGCTACAGCACATTTCTGCCTATTTCTCCTGAACTGTTAATTATAAAATTGACAATTGTTGCTTAAGCTATCCACTAGCTCATGACAAATTTAATCGTATAAAGAACTTCATCATATCTCTTGCCATTTTTGCCTATTTTGTAAAAGTCTTAAAACAGTACTTTTTTCTTATCCTCCTAGGATTTTCACCAAACCTACACAAATCTGGTATCATTTAAATCAGGAGACAGTCCCTATATAAAATTATTAAAAAAATCATAAACTTTCCATGAGGTATGGCCACCAGCCACACCCAAACCATAGTGGTGCCACACCCATTTCAATCAGACAGCTATATCTCAGGCCTGCCTCAACCAATCATCATCAAACTTAAATATATAATGTAGGATATTACTGGAGAAGGGCCCTCCAAATTTGGTGCCGATCAGTCAAACGGGGGTGCTACAGCAATATAACATCACTGTATAAACTGCAAAATCAGCTCAACTTACATTTATCTCATTTTTGATCCAGTGACATATTACTGGTTAAAATCTTTTGCCCTGCAAGTTCTGTGAGTCATGTCAAATCAAGAAATATGCAATGTCCCATGATAGTCATTTGCATTCCCTTGTCATATTTAAAAACTTAATAAATAACATATTACTGTAACTACTGCAATGTCCATCCTAAGTAGGTCAATCTGGTAGTATACAAATCAGGACACTGCCCATATGTATAATTTATAAAGATAACTTCACTTGCCTGTACAGTATAGCCACCAGCCACACTGAACCTACAGCATTTCCATGATCATTTCAATCAAACAGCTAAATCAGAGGAATACTTCATCTGATCATCACCAAATTTGACCCACTAATGTACCACTGCACCTCAGACAGACCGTCCAAATTTGGTGCTGATCGGTCAAATGGGGGCGTGACAGCCACTGTCCATATATGTGTAAGACCCACCTTAGCAGATTCAGCTGAAATGTCCTTATTCCTCATGAAACCTTCAAATAATTGTTACCTTTCCCTTCAGCTGAGTCCATATTTTTAATTTCCTTTCATTTTTCACCAATTTGCCTTATACAACATTATCAGACTTCATTTACAAATGAGAAGGTCAGAAAGCATTTAATATCATTTCTAAAATGGAGCGCTGACTCCACCTGCTGGCCACACCATTTCCATTCCCATTTCATTCAAACAGCTAAATCTCAGGCATGCTTCATCCGATCCTTACAAAATTTGATTCACTACCTTGGGTAATTCAGCTGAAATATCCTTCATAATACTTTCAAGGAATTAACTTTCCCTTCACCTCAGTCCATATTTTTAAGCTCCTTTCATTTTTCTGCTATTTGACTCATAGAAAATTATCAGATTTTATTTATAAGCCAGGCAGTATATATTGCAGATTTTTCGCTTTTTTGTATTAAATTGGCCAGTAGGTGGAGATGGTGCTCTATTTATATTGCAGTTTTTTAGATTTTTTTTTATAGATTAGCCAGCAGGTGTAGTTCGTCCTGTATTTCATTAATGGCATTAAATTCTTTCAGGGCTTCTTATGTCTAGAATACTTTACAAATGCAATAAGCCAGTTGTTTTTTTTAATATACAAGACAGCATGTGTTCACTGAGGTACTATAAAGTAAGCTTAACTTGTATGATCTAGACTTAAAATATTAGGTATGCAGGTGCCTATTTCTACCGTCTACTTAGACCATCTGACACAAAAAACAAATTCTTTTGGGCTGAGGCACTTCAGCAAATGGTTATATATTGTATCTTATATTGTTGTACTAAGGCTGCTTCTGCTAATGGCAGTAGTCAAACTGCCACACCAGGGACTGCATGCTACCAATTATCAAATGTAGCGCTAACTCCACCTGCTGGCCTCACTATTTCCATACCGAATTCATCAAGTCTGCTAAACCTCATTGATACTTCATCGAATTCGCACAAAATTTGACTCACTTCTGTAGCACTGGACTATGAATAGACCATCTAACTTTGGTGACATTCGGTTAAATGGGGGCGCTTCTGCCACTGTCAAAATGTATTAATAGTTAATGCAGCTGAAATTTATTTTTCATCAAACCTTCAAAGATTATTGACATTTTCATTTCATTTCACTTTTAGAAATGTATCAAAGTTCAGAGATACTTCAGGCTGTGTACAGTGCAACAATTGCAATTTCTTCCAACAGCTAGTCACCACATGTCCCTTCTGTTTCTGATCTACCCTCTTCCGTTTATCGTACCTTAATCAACATATCAAAGTCAATGTTCAAAATATCAGGTATTATCTTATCATAGAAGCATTTTCTACTTTTTCTGACTATTTAAAAACATTGGCCATCAGTTACAGTCTGTACTTCATTTCCAATTTAGCCAATGTCATAACATGTCTAAGACCAACCTTCGATAATGCAGCTGAAATTAGCTTATTTCTCATGAAATATTAAAAATTAATCATCTTTCCCCTCATCTCAGTCCATATTATTAAATTGCTTTCATTTTCCAGCCATTTCACTTTTAGAAATCTATCAAACTTCAGTGATGTACACTGCAGCAATTTCAATTTTTTCCAACAACTAGTCACCACATGTCCGTTCTTTCTCATCTACCATTTTCCTACTTTCTGTCTATTTAAATGCATTGGCCATCCGTTACAGTCTGTACTTCATTTCCAATTTAGCCACCGTCATAATATGTCTAAGACCAACCTTGGTTAATGCAGCTGACATCTCCTTATTGTTTATTTAAACATTTAAATATTAATCACCTTTCCCTTCATCTAAGTCCATATTTTTAATCTCATATATTACTGCCATTTAACTTTTAGAAATCTATCAAACTTCAATGTTACTTCAGCCTATGTACACTGCAGCAATTGCAATATTTCTCCAACAACTAGTCACCACATATCCCTTCTATTTCTCATCTACCCTTTTCCCTTTATTGTACCTTGATAAACATTTCTACAGTAATGTTCAAATGTTAGTTATCATCTCATAGTAGCATTTCCTATTTTCTGATTATTTAAATGCATTGCTCATCAATTACAGTCTGTACTTCATTTACAATAATTAGTGAACTTCTAATCTTATGCCATTCACTTCATTCCTCTTCATTGCTTCTGTCCATTTGCTTTGGACCCGATTGTCACTGCTTGCAGTTATCTTTATTATTATTTTTCTGCCCTAAAACTGAATGCCCAGCCTAAACCGTAAGTCCTAGGCTGACCAAACTTGGTAAGGTGCTTGCAATTCCTACCCACTACTCAGGTTGTCCGACCCGTCCGACTCAGCCAGAGGGGGGTGCCGTAGCGCCCCCCAACACGTTTTGGACGATATCTCCTGTCCTGTTTGTCCTACCATCGAAATTCTTTTTTCTCCTGATGCAGACAGCCTTGCCCTACCAAAAAGTCAATGGGACCATGAAGCTCCGCCTACTTAGATTTTTTGCTAATTTGCATAATTTGCAAATCATACTTTTTCCTTAAAGTCCTGGCTTGTCCTACCAAATCAGACAAATGAGGTGTCAGACGAATCAGAATTCTCAGCTGATCAAGAAACATTAACAAAATTGAGACATTTTTATATCCTACGGCCATTAGCCACGCCCAAACAATGTCCAAATTTGGCCCGTTTTGGTCTGATGGCTATAACTTGGCCGTGCCTTGGCCTACCTAGACCAAATTTGAAATCCTACCTTCCGACACCATTCTGGGGACACGGTCCAAGGCGGGCTGCATTTCGTCCATAGGGGGCGCTACAACTAAAAACTGCCAATATCTCCTGACTGCCTTGGCCAATCCAACTGAAATTTTGCTGACATATACTACGACCTAGCCTGAGGACAGTCACATACAATGCCAGTCATCAATCATAAAAGCTTGGCTGCCATTAGCCAATCAACATCAAGCAGCCATTTGACAGGCTTAACAATGACCAATCAAACCAAAATTTGGCTGCTACATTCACCTTCTGACCCTCTGCACATCCTGTAAAGGACAACTCACTAGGCCAGATGGGGGCGCTACAGTGGCCCCATTTGCATTTCTGCCTATTTCTACAAAACTGTCAAGCCTACAGTTAAAATTGATTGCCAGTCTAATTCAATATGTCATGGCAAATCTAAACACATATGTAACTTGGTTATATATCATTGCATTTTTGCATAATTTATAATTGTCTGTAAACAGGCTTTTTCGTTGCCCTCCTAGAATTTTTGCCGCACCTACTTAAATCTGCTGTCATTAAAATCAGGAGACAGTCCATTTAATGATTTACAGAAAAAATCTTATGCTTTCAGTAAGGTACGGCCAAAAGCCAAACCATGACCATACTGGTGCCACGTACATTTCAATCAGACAGCTATATCTCAGGCATGCTTCAGCCAATCATTACCAAATTTCTCTCACTAATGTAGTGCTATACCACCGAGCGACCCTCCAAATTTTGTGTCGATCAGTCAAACGGGAGCGCTACGGCCACTGTTTATATGTTACTAAGACCAACCTAGGCCAATTCAGGTATAATGAGTTACCAGATCAGTTATGAAAGTGTCTACTGATCTCACCCATCTTACCATCAGAAGCGGGTGGCTCAGTGGGCTAAACCTGTGTGCTTGTAATCAGAGGGTCACCGGTTCAAACCCAGCTTCGGTTGGTACTTGAGCTAGGCAGCCCGATGTGCACAGCATGCTCTCTGTAAAGCAAGCTGGGGAGACATATAGGCATTTTCCCCATGATGGTCAATGAAGCTTCTATTTTTGTTATTAACCCAGCCATTCAGACGGGCTTAGGCACTCCTCCAGAGGGTTCGATTATAATTATTTTTCTTCCCTAAAACTGAATGCCCAGCCAAAACCATAAGTCCTAGGCCGACCAAATTTGGCAGTAAGATTCCTATTGCTATCCACTACTGAGCCTCTCTGACCCATCCCAGTCAGTCAGAGGGGGGCACCGTTGCGCCCCACAACATGTTTTGGTCGATATCTCCTGTCCTACTTGTCCTACACTTAAATTTTATTGGCAGTCAAATTTACTATGTCGTACCAAATCCAGGAACATATATAGTCATATCGCATTAGACCTATGCCAAAATTTCCATCATGTTATGGCTGACTAATTCTGTCTGACTTTCTACTACCCTGGCCGCCAGATCTCTGCCCTTATTCCTCTACTGTCCTACCAGTCCGATTGTCCTACGCTTTGGACCCTTTAGTAACTGCTTGCAGTTTCTAGTTAAGGGTCCAAAGCATGAAATGCTTATGGACCATTATTGTTTTTCTTAGGATTATTATTAAGGGTCCAAAGGACGAAGTCCTTATGGACCATTATTGTTTTTCTTAGGATTTTTCTCTTTTATTATTATTAAGGGTCCAAAGCATGAAATGCTTATGGACCATTATTGTTTTTCTTAGGATTATTATTAAGGGTCCAAAGGACGAAGTCCTTATGGACCATTATTGTTTTTCTTAGGATTATTATTATTAAGGGTCCAAAGGACGAAGTCCTTATGGACCATTATTGTTTTTCTTAGGATTATTATTATTATTATTATTATTATTATTTTTCTGCCCTAAAACTGAATGTACAGCCTAAACTGTAAGAGCTAGACCAACCAAACTTGGTCAGATGATGTCAATTCCTACCCACTACTCAGGTTGTCCTACCCAGTCCTGCCAGCCAGATGGGGGCGCCTTAGCGCCCCCCAACACGTTTCGGTCGATATCTCCTGTCCTGTTAGACCTACAATCGAAATTCTTTGTTCTACATATACAGACAGCAAAGCCCTACCAACTTGCCATTTGGACTATGAAGCTCCGCCTACTTAGATTTTTTGCTAATTTGCATAATTTGCCAATCCTACTTTTTCCTTAAAGTCCTGGCTTGTCCTACCAAATCAGACAAATGAGGTGTCAGACGAATCAGAATTCTCTGCTGATCAAGAATTATCCACAAAATTCAGACATTTTTATATCCTACGGCCATTAGCCACGCCCAAACAATGTCCAAATTTGGCCCGTTTTGGTCTGACGGCTATAACTTGGCCGTGCCTTGGCCTACCTTGACCAAATTTGAAATGCTACCTCCCTACACCATTCTGGGGACACGGTCCGAGGCGGGCCGCATTTCGTCAATAGGGGGCGCTACAACTAAAAACTGGCAATATCTCCTGACTGCCTTTGCCAATCTAACTGAAATTTGGTAGATATGTACTAGGAAGCAGCCTGTGGTCAGTCACCTACAATGGCAGTAATTATTCCTTAAAGAGTGGCCGCCATCAGCCAATCAAAATCAAGCAGGCATTTCACAGGCTTCTCAATGACCAATCTAAATCAAATTTGGGTGATACATTTGTGCTCTGACCCTCTGCCTAAACTGTAAAGGACACCTCACTCGGCCAGATGGGGGCGCAACAGTGACAACTTTTGCATTTCTGCCTATTTCTCGAGAACGGTGAAGCCTACAATCGACATTTCTTGCCAGGTCAATTCAGTACGACATGCCAAATCAAACAACATGTAGAACTTGCTTCTGCATCTTTGCGTTTTTGCATAATTCATATTGGTCTGAAAACAAGACATTTCGTTAACCTCCTAGGATTTTCACCAAACCTACACAAATCTGGTATCATTTAAATCAGGAGACAGTCATAATAAATAATTCATAAAAAAAATCATAAACTTTCCATGAGGTATAGTCACCAGCCACACACAAACCATACAGGTGCCATGCCCAATTCAATCAGACAGCTATATCTCAGGCCTGCCTCAGCCAATCATCACCAAACTTTAATATATCCTGTAGAATAGTAGTCCGGAAGGGCCCTCCAAATTTGGTGCCGATCGGTCAAACGGGGGCGCTACAACAACATAACATGTCTGTATAAACCTTGAAAATCAGTTCAACTTACATTTATCTCATTTCTGTTCTAGTGACATGTTACTGGTTAAAATATTTTGTACTGCCAGTTCTGTGAGTCATGCCAAATCAAGACATATGCAATGCCCAATGATAGTCATTTTCATTCCCTTGTGATGTTTAAAAACTTAATAAATAACATATTACTGTAACTTCTACAATGTTCAGCCCAAGTAGGTCATTCTGGTAGTACATCAATCAGGACATTGCCATTATGGATAATTCATAAAAATATCTTAACCTGTACGCTATGGCCACCAGCTACAACAAACCTGCACCATATCCATGCTCATTTCAATCAACCATCTAAAGCTCAGCTGTGCTTCAGCCAATCCTCATCAAATTTGACGGCCTAATGTAGTAAGGGACCTCAGACAGACCCTCCAATTTTGGTTCCAATCGGTCAAATGGGGGCGCTACAGCCACTGTCCATATATTTCTAAGACCCACCTTAGCAAATTCAGCTGAAATGTCCTTATTTCTCATAAAACCTTGAAAGAATTGTTACCTTTCCCTTCACCTGAGTCCATATTTCTTATTCACTTTCATTTTTCACCGATTTGCCTCATAGAACATTATCAGACTTAATTTACACATAAGAAGGCCTGAAAGTATTGAATACAATTTCTAAAATGGAGCGCTGACTCCACCTGCTGGCCACACTGTTTCCATGCCCATTTCATTAAAATAGCTATATCTCTGGCATGCTTCATCCAATCCTCACAAAATTTGACGCACATCTGTGTTACTAGACTTCAGAAAGACCTTCCAAGTTTGGTGGCAATCGGTCAAACGGGGGCACTACAGCCACTGTCCTAATATGTCTAAGACCAACCTTGGTTAATGCAGCTGAAATCTGCTTATCGTTTATTTAAAAATTAAAAAATTAATCACCTTTCCCTTCATCTAAGTCCATATTTTTAATCTGCTTATATTTTCCTGCCATTTGACTTTTACAAATCTTTCAAACTTCAATCTTTCTTCAGGCTGTGTACACTGCAGCAATTACAATTTTATAATAAATTGGCCAGCAGGTGGAGTCAGCGCTCCATTTCAATAATGCCTTCAATACTTTTAGCCTTTCTCCTGTCTAAATGTATAACCTAGAATATGATACAGCATGATATTACTGCTGTTACATGTCACAATACGCAACTCAGCACTTTGTTAAGAATATGCAACACAGCCTATGTTTACACAGGCAGTATAAAAAAGAAAACTGTAATATCTAGACTTACCAGACCAGGTATGAAGGTCCCTAAATCTACCAACTAGTCAGGCCATCTGACCCAAACCATGCATTCAGTCAGGCTAAGGCACTCCACCACAGGGTTCTACATTCTGTCCTACATTTGCTGACCTGTTAGACCGATACTAACTAATCTATATCCTGATTTCTACCTACTACTGAGACCATCTGACCAAAACAATGCATTCAGTCAGGTTCAGGCACTACACCACAGGGTTCTACATTCTGTCCTACATTTCCTGACCTGTTAGACCGACACTCAACAATCTACATCATGATTTCTACCTTCTACTCAAACCATCTGACCTAAACAAGTTCTGTTCTGTCTGACATCTGCTGACCTGTAGTTCTGTCTGACTTTTTAGTATCCTCCTCTACGGTTTGCCCTACATCTCCTGTCACATTAGAGCTACGCTAAATCTCCATCCTGTTATGGCAGTCTAATTGTTGCCCGGTCAATTAAGTACGACATGCCAAATCAAACAACATGTAGAACTTGCTTCTGCATCTTTGCGTTTTTGCATAATTCATATTGGTCTGAAAACAAGACATTTCGTTAACCTCCTAGGATTTTCACCAAACCTACACAAATCTGGTATCATTTAAATCAGGAGACAGTCATAATAAATAATTCATAAAAAAATCATAAACTTTCCATGAGGTATAGTCACCAGCCACACACAAACCATACAGGTGCCATGCCCAATTCAATCAGACAGCTATATCTCAGGCCTGCCTCAGCCAATCATCACCAAACTTTAATATATCCTGTAGAATAGTAGTCCGGAAGGGCCCTCCAAATTTGGTGCCGATCGGTCAAACGGGGGCGCTACAACAATATAACATGTCTGTATAAACCTTGAAAATCAGTTCAACTTACATTTATCTCATTTCTGTTCTAGTGACATATTACTGGTTAAAATATTTTGTACTGCCAGTTCTGTGAGTCATGCCAAATCAAGACATATGCAATGCCCAATGATAGTCATTTTCATTCCCTTGTGATGTTTAATAACTTAATAAATAACATATTACTGTAACTTCTACAATATCCAGCCCAAGTAGGTCATTCTGGTAGTACATCAATCAGGACATTGCCCTTATGGATAATTCATAAAAATATCTTGACCTGTATGCTATGGCCACCAGCTACAACAAACCTGCACCATATCCATGCTCATTTCAATCAACCATCTGAATCTCAGCCGTGCTTCAGCCAATCCTCATCAAATTTGACGGCCTAATGTAGTAAGGGACCTCAGACAGACCCTCCAATATTGGTGCCAATCGGTCAAACAGGGGCGCTACAGCCACTGTCCATATATGTCTAAGACCCACCTTAGCAAATTCAGCTGAAATGTCCTTATTTCTCATAAAACCTTGAAAGAATTGTTACCTTTCCCTTCACCTGAGTCCATATTTTTTATTCACTTTCATTTTTCACCAATTTGCCTCATAGAACATTATCAGACTTAATTTACACATAAGAAGGCCTGAAAGTATTGAATACAATTTCTAAAATGGAGCGCTGACTCCACCTGCTGGCCACACTGTTTCCATGCCTATTTCATTCAAATAGCTATATCTCTGGCATGCTTCATCCAATCCTCACAAAATTTGATGCACGGCTGTGTTACTAGACTGCCTCAGCCAAGCTGCAAAAGACCTTCCAAGTTTGGTGGCAATCAGTCAAACGGGGGCACTACAGCCACTGTCATAATATGTCTAAGACCAACCTTGGTTAATGCAGCTGAAATCTGCTTATTGTTTATTTAAAAATTAAAATATTAATCACCTTAACCTTCATCTAAGTCCATATTTTTAATCTGCTTATATTCTCCTGCCATTTGACTTTTACAAATCTTTCAAACTTTAATCTTTCTTCAGGCTGTGTACACTACAGCAATTACAATTTTATAATAAATTGGCCAGCAGGTGGAGTCAGCGCTCCATTTCAATAATGCCTTCAATACTTTTAGCCTTTCTCCTGTCTAAATATACATCCTAGAATAGCATACAGCATGATATTACTGCTGTTACATGTCACACTCCCGCAACTCAGCACTTTGTTAAGAATATGCAACACAGCCTATGTTTACACAGGCAGTATAAAAAAGCAACTATGTAATATCTACACTTACCAGACCAGGTATGAAGGTCCCTAAATCTACCAACTAGTCAGGCCATCTGACCCAAAACATGTATTAAGTCAGGCTAAGGCACTCCACCACAGGGTTCTACATTCTGTCCTGCATTTGCTGACCTGTTAGACCGATACTAACTAGTCTATATCCTGATTTCTACCTACTACTCAGACTATCTCACCAAAACATTACATTCAGTCAGGTTCAGGCACTACACCACAGGGTCCTACATTCTGTCCTACATTTCCTGACCTGTTAGACGGACACTCAACAATCTCCATCCTGATTTCTACCTTCTACTCAAACCATCTGTTGTCCTACCTGTCCTACCTGTCCTACTTGTCATACCCTTTGGACCCTTCAGTAACTGCCTGCAGTTTCTAGTTATTAAGGGTCCAAAGGACGAAGTCCTTATGGACCATTATTGTTTTTCTTAGGATTATTATTATTATTATTATTATTATTATTTTTCTGCCCTAAAACTGAATGTACAGCCTAAACTGTAAGAGCTAGACCAACCAAACTTGGTCAGATGATGTCAATTCCTACCCACTACTCAGGTTGTCCTACCCAGTCCTGCCAGCCAGATGGGGGCGCCTTAGCGCCCCCCAACACGTTTCGGTCGATATCTCCTGTCCTGTTAGACCTACAATCGAAATTCTTTGTTCTACATATACAGACAGCAAAGCCCTACCAACTTGCCATTTGGACTATGAAGCTCCGCCTACTTAGATTTTTTGCTAATTTGCATAATTTGCCAATCCTACTTTTTCCTTAAAGTCCTGGCTTGTCCTACCAAATCAGACAAATGAGGTGTCAGACGAATCAGAATTCTCTGCTGATCAAGAATTATCCACAAAATTCAGACATTTTTATATCCTACGGCCATTAGCCACGCCCAAACAATGTCCAAATTTGGCCCGTTTTGGTCTGACGGCTATAACTTGGCCGTGCCTTGGCCTACCTTGACCAAATTTGAAATGCTACCTCCCTACACCATTCTGGGGACACGGTCCGAGGCGGGCCGCATTTCGTCAATAGGGGGCGCTACAACTAAAAACTGGCAATATCTCCTGACTGCCTTTGCCAATCTAACTGAAATTTGGTAGATATGTACTAGGAAGCAGCCTGTGGTCAGTCACCTACAATGGCAGTAATTATTCCTTAAAGAGTGGCCGCCATCAGCCAATCAAAATCAAGCAGGCATTTCACAGGCTTCTCAATGACCAATCTAAATCAAATTTGGGTGATACATTTGTGCTCTGACCCTCTGCCTAAACTGTAAAGGACACCTCACTCGGCCAGATGGGGGCGCAACAGTGACAACTTTTGCATTTCTGCCTATTTCTCGAGAACGGTGAAGCCTACAATCGACATTTCTTGCCAGGTCAATTCAGTACGACATGCCAAATCAAACAACATGTAGAACTTGCTTCTGCATCTTTGCGTTTTTGCATAATTCATATTGGTCTGAAAACAAGACATTTCGTTAACCTCCTAGGATTTTCACCAAACCTACACAAATCTGGTATCATTTAAATCAGGAGACAGTCATAATAAATAATTCATAAAAAAAATCATAAACTTTCCATGAGGTATAGTCACCAGCCACACACAAACCATACAGGTGCCATGCCCAATTCAATCAGACAGCTATATCTCAGGCCTGCCTCAGCCAATCATCACCAAACTTTAATATATCCTGTAGAATAGTAGTCCGGAAGGGCCCTCCAAATTTGGTGCCGATCGGTCAAACGGGGGCGCTACAACAACATAACATGTCTGTATAAACCTTGAAAATCAGTTCAACTTACATTTATCTCATTTCTGTTCTAGTGACATGTTACTGGTTAAAATATTTTGTACTGCCAGTTCTGTGAGTCATGCCAAATCAAGACATATGCAATGCCCAATGATAGTCATTTTCATTCCCTTGTGATGTTTAAAAACTTAATAAATAACATATTACTGTAACTTCTACAATGTTCAGCCCAAGTAGGTCATTCTGGTAGTACATCAATCAGGACATTGCCATTATGGATAATTCATAAAAATATCTTAACCTGTACGCTATGGCCACCAGCTACAACAAACCTGCACCATATCCATGCTCATTTCAATCAACCATCTAAAGCTCAGCTGTGCTTCAGCCAATCCTCATCAAATTTGACGGCCTAATGTAGTAAGGGACCTCAGACAGACCCTCCAATTTTGGTTCCAATCGGTCAAATGGGGGCGCTACAGCCACTGTCCATATATTTCTAAGACCCACCTTAGCAAATTCAGCTGAAATGTCCTTATTTCTCATAAAACCTTGAAAGAATTGTTACCTTTCCCTTCACCTGAGTCCATATTTCTTATTCACTTTCATTTTTCACCGATTTGCCTCATAGAACATTATCAGACTTAATTTACACATAAGAAGGCCTGAAAGTATTGAATACAATTTCTAAAATGGAGCGCTGACTCCACCTGCTGGCCACACTGTTTCCATGCCCATTTCATTAAAATAGCTATATCTCTGGCATGCTTCATCCAATCCTCACAAAATTTGACGCACATCTGTGTTACTAGACTTCAGAAAGACCTTCCAAGTTTGGTGGCAATCGGTCAAACGGGGGCACTACAGCCACTGTCCTAATATGTCTAAGACCAACCTTGGTTAATGCAGCTGAAATCTGCTTATCGTTTATTTAAAAATTAAAAAATTAATCACCTTTCCCTTCATCTAAGTCCATATTTTTAATCTGCTTATATTTTCCTGCCATTTGACTTTTACAAATCTTTCAAACTTCAATCTTTCTTCAGGCTGTGTACACTGCAGCAATTACAATTTTATAATAAATTGGCCAGCAGGTGGAGTCAGCGCTCCATTTCAATAATGCCTTCAATACTTTTAGCCTTTCTCCTGTCTAAATGTATAACCTAGAATATGATACAGCATGATATTACTGCTGTTACATGTCACAATACGCAACTCAGCACTTTGTTAAGAATATGCAACACAGCCTATGTTTACACAGGCAGTATAAAAAAGAAAACTGTAATATCTAGACTTACCAGACCAGGTATGAAGGTCCCTAAATCTACCAACTAGTCAGGCCATCTGACCCAAACCATGCATTCAGTCAGGCTAAGGCACTCCACCACAGGGTTCTACATTCTGTCCTACATTTGCTGACCTGTTAGACCGATACTAACTAATCTATATCCTGATTTCTACCTACTACTGAGACCATCTGACCAAAACAATGCATTCAGTCAGGTTCAGGCACTACACCACAGGGTTCTACATTCTGTCCTACATTTCCTGACCTGTTAGACCGACACTCAACAATCTACATCATGATTTCTACCTTCTACTCAAACCATCTGACCTAAACAAGTTCTGTTCTGTCTGACATCTGCTGACCTGTAGTTCTGTCTGACTTTTTAGTATCCTCCTCTACGGTTTGCCCTACATCTCCTGTCACATTAGAGCTACGCTAAATCTCCATCCTGTTATGGCAGTCTAATTGTTGCCCGGTCAATTAAGTACGACATGCCAAATCAAACAACATGTAGAACTTGCTTCTGCATCTTTGCGTTTTTGCATAATTCATATTGGTCTGAAAACAAGACATTTCGTTAACCTCCTAGGATTTTCACCAAACCTACACAAATCTGGTATCATTTAAATCAGGAGACAGTCATAATAAATAATTCATAAAAAAATCATAAACTTTCCATGAGGTATAGTCACCAGCCACACACAAACCATACAGGTGCCATGCCCAATTCAATCAGACAGCTATATCTCAGGCCTGCCTCAGCCAATCATCACCAAACTTTAATATATCCTGTAGAATAGTAGTCCGGAAGGGCCCTCCAAATTTGGTGCCGATCGGTCAAACGGGGGCGCTACAACAATATAACATGTCTGTATAAACCTTGAAAATCAGTTCAACTTACATTTATCTCATTTCTGTTCTAGTGACATATTACTGGTTAAAATATTTTGTACTGCCAGTTCTGTGAGTCATGCCAAATCAAGACATATGCAATGCCCAATGATAGTCATTTTCATTCCCTTGTGATGTTTAATAACTTAATAAATAACATATTACTGTAACTTCTACAATATCCAGCCCAAGTAGGTCATTCTGGTAGTACATCAATCAGGACATTGCCCTTATGGATAATTCATAAAAATATCTTGACCTGTATGCTATGGCCACCAGCTACAACAAACCTGCACCATATCCATGCTCATTTCAATCAACCATCTGAATCTCAGCCGTGCTTCAGCCAATCCTCATCAAATTTGACGGCCTAATGTAGTAAGGGACCTCAGACAGACCCTCCAATATTGGTGCCAATCGGTCAAACAGGGGCGCTACAGCCACTGTCCATATATGTCTAAGACCCACCTTAGCAAATTCAGCTGAAATGTCCTTATTTCTCATAAAACCTTGAAAGAATTGTTACCTTTCCCTTCACCTGAGTCCATATTTTTTATTCACTTTCATTTTTCACCAATTTGCCTCATAGAACATTATCAGACTTAATTTACACATAAGAAGGCCTGAAAGTATTGAATACAATTTCTAAAATGGAGCGCTGACTCCACCTGCTGGCCACACTGTTTCCATGCCTATTTCATTCAAATAGCTATATCTCTGGCATGCTTCATCCAATCCTCACAAAATTTGATGCACGGCTGTGTTACTAGACTGCCTCAGCCAAGCTGCAAAAGACCTTCCAAGTTTGGTGGCAATCAGTCAAACGGGGGCACTACAGCCACTGTCATAATATGTCTAAGACCAACCTTGGTTAATGCAGCTGAAATCTGCTTATTGTTTATTTAAAAATTAAAATATTAATCACCTTAACCTTCATCTAAGTCCATATTTTTAATCTGCTTATATTCTCCTGCCATTTGACTTTTACAAATCTTTCAAACTTTAATCTTTCTTCAGGCTGTGTACACTACAGCAATTACAATTTTATAATAAATTGGCCAGCAGGTGGAGTCAGCGCTCCATTTCAATAATGCCTTCAATACTTTTAGCCTTTCTCCTGTCTAAATATACATCCTAGAATAGCATACAGCATGATATTACTGCTGTTACATGTCACACTCCCGCAACTCAGCACTTTGTTAAGAATATGCAACACAGCCTATGTTTACACAGGCAGTATAAAAAAGCAACTATGTAATATCTACACTTACCAGACCAGGTATGAAGGTCCCTAAATCTACCAACTAGTCAGGCCATCTGACCCAAAACATGTATTAAGTCAGGCTAAGGCACTCCACCACAGGGTTCTACATTCTGTCCTGCATTTGCTGACCTGTTAGACCGATACTAACTAGTCTATATCCTGATTTCTACCTACTACTCAGACTATCTCACCAAAACATTACATTCAGTCAGGTTCAGGCACTACACCACAGGGTCCTACATTCTGTCCTACATTTCCTGACCTGTTAGACGGACACTCAACAATCTCCATCCTGATTTCTACCTTCTACTCAAACCATCTGTTGTCCTACCTGTCCTACCTGTCCTACTTGTCATACCCTTTGGACCCTTCAGTAACTGCCTGCAGTTTCTAGTTATTAAGGGTCCAAAGGACGAAGTCCTTATGGACCATTATTGTTTTTCTTAGGATTATTATTAAGGGTCCAAAGCATGAAATGCTTTTGGACCATTATTGTTTTTCTTAGGATTATTATTATTATTTTTTTCCTGCCCTAAAACTGAATGTACAGCCTAAACCGTAAGAGCTAGACCAACCAAACTTGGTAAGATGATGTCAATTCCTACCCGCTACTCAGATTCTCTGACCCAGTCCTGTCAGCCAGATGGGGGCGCCTTAGCACCCCCCAACACGTTTCGGTCGATATCTCCTGTCCTGTTAGTCCTACAATCGAAATTCTTTGTTCTACATATACAGACAGCAAAGCCCTACCAACTTGCCATTTGGACTATGAAGCTCCGCCTACTTAGATTTTTTGCTAATTTGCATAATTTGCAAATCCTACTTTTCCCTTCAAGTCCTAGCTTGTTCTACCAAATCAGACAAATGAGGTGTCAAACGAATCAGAACTCTGAGCTGATCAAGAATCATCAACAAAATTCAGACATTTTTATATACTACGGCCATTAGCCACGCCCAAACAATGGCCAAATTTCGCCCATTTTGGTCTGACGGCTATAACTTGGCTATTCCTTGGCCTACCTTGACCAAATTTGAAATGCTACCTCGCAACACCATCCTGGGGACACGGTCCAAGGCGGGCCGCATTTCGTCAATAGGGGGCGCTACAACTAAAAACTGGCAGTATCTCCTGACTGCCTTGGCCAATCTAACTGAAATTTGGCAGATATGTACTAGGACGCAGCCTGTGGTCAGTCACATACAATGGCAGTAATTCGTCCTTAAAGAGTGGCCGCCATCGTCCAATCAAAATCAAGCAGCCATTTGACAGGCTTATCAATGACCAATCTAAATCAAATTTGGGTGATACATTTGTGCTCTCACCCTCTGCCTACCCTGTAAAGGACACCTCACTCGGCCAGATGGGGGCGCTACAGTGACAACTTTTGCGTTTCTGCCTATTTCTCGAGAATGGTGAAGCCTACAACCAACATTTACTGCCAGGTCAATTCAGTACGACATGCCAAATCAAACAACATGTAGAACTTGCTTCTGCACCTTAGCATTTTTGCATAATTAATATTGGTCTGAAAACAAGACATTTCGTTAGCCTCCTAGGATTTTCACCAAACCTACACAAATCTGGTATCATTTAAATCAGGAGACAGTCCTTATATATAATTATCCAAAAAAACCTAAACTTTCAATGAGGATCGGCCACCAGCCACACCCAAACCATATAGGTGCCATGGCCAATTCAATCAGACAGCTATATCTTAGGCGTGCCTCAACCAATCATCACCAAACTTAAATATATAATGTAGGACATTACTCGGAAAGGGCCCTCCAAATTTTGTGCCGATCGGTCAAACGGGGGCGCTACAGCAATATAACATGTCTGTATAAACCTGGAAAATCAGTTCAATTTACATTGTTCTTATTTCTGTTCCAGTCACATATTACTGATAAAAATCATTTGTCCTGCAAGTTCTGTGTGTCATTCCAAATCAAGATATATGCAATGCCTAATGATAGTCATTTCCATTCCCTTGTGATATTTAAAAACTTTAAAAATTACATATTGCTATAACTACTACAATATCCAGCTGAAGTACGTCATTCTGGTAGTAGATCAATCAGGAGATGGCCTTTATGGATAATTTATAAAAATAACTTGACCTACCTGTATGCTATGGCCACCAGCTACACCTAACCTGCAACATTTAAATGCTCATTTCAATCAAACAGATAAATCTAAGGCATACTTTATCTGATCATCACCAAATTTGACCCACTAATGTACCACTGCACCTCAGACAGACCCTCCAAATTTGGTGCCGATTGGTCAAATGGGGGTGCTACAGCTACTGTCCATATATGTCTAAGACCCACCTTAGCAAATTCAGCTGAAATGTCCTTCTTTCTCATAAATCCTTCAAAGAATTTTTACCTTTCCCTACACCTTAGTCCATATTTTTAAGTTCCTTTCATTTTTCACCAATTTGCCTTATACAACATTATCAGACTTCATTTACAAATGAGAAGGTCAGAAAGCATTTAATATCATTTCTAAAATGGAGCGCTGACTCCACCTGCTGGCCACAACATTTCCATTCCCATTTCATTCAAACAGCTAAATCTCAGGCATGCTTCATCCGATCCTTACAAAATTTGATTCACTTCTGTATGACTGGACTACAGACAGATCTTCCAAGTTTGGTGGCGATCAGTCAATCTGGAGCGGTACAGCCACTGTCCTATTATGTTTAATACCTACCTTGGCTAATTCAGCTGAAATATCCTTCATAATACTTTCAAGGAATTAACTTTCCCTTCACCTCAGTCCATATTTTTAAGCTCCTTTCATTTTTATGCTATTTGACTTATAGAAAATTATCAGATTTTATTTATAAGCCAGGCAGTATATATTGCAGATTTTTGGCTTTTTTGTATTAAATTGGCCAGTAGGTGGAGATGGTGCTCTATTTATATTGCAGTTTTTTTGATTTTTTTTTATACATTAGCCAGCAGGTGGTGTTCGTCCTGTATTTCCTTAATGGCATTAAATTCTTTCAGGGCTTCTTATGTCTAGAAGAATACTTTACAAATGCAGTAAGCCACTGTTGTTTTTTTTTAATATACAAGACAGCATGTGTTCACTGAGGTACTATAAAGTAAGCTTAATTTGTATGATCTAGACTTAAAATATTAGGTATGCAGGTGCCTATTTCTACCATCTACTTAGACCATCTGACACAAACCACACATTCTTTTGGGCTGAGGCACTTCACCAAAGGGTTCTATTTTATATCATATATTGGTGTACTAAGGCTGCTTCTGCTAATGGCAGTAGTCAAACTGCCACACCAGGGACTGCATGCTACCATTTATCAAATGTAGTGCTAACTCCACCTGCTGGCCACACTATTTCCATACCGAATTCATTCAGTCTGCTAAATCTCATTCATACTTCATCAAATTCTCATAAAATTTGACTCACTTCTATAGCACTGGACTACGAATAGACCATCCAACTTTGGTGACATTCGGTTAAACGGGGGCGCTACTGCCACTGTCAAAATATGTCTAAAACTCATAGTTAATGCAGCTGAAATTTCTTTATTTTTCATCAAACCTTCAGAGATTAATCACATATTCATTTACTTTCATATTCCGGCCATTTCACTTTTAGAAATGTATCAAAGTTCAGTGATACTTCAGGCTGTGTACACTGCAGCAATTGCAATTTCTTTGAACAGCTAGTCACCACATTTCCCTTCTTTTTCTCATCTACCATCTTTCCTTTATCGTACCTTAATCAACATTTCTACGGTAATGTTAAAATGTCAAGTATCATCTTATCATAGTAGCATTTGCAACATTTTGACTATTTAAATGCATTGGTCATCAGTTACAATCTGTACTTCATTTCCAATTTAGCCACTGTCCTAATATGTCTAACAACAACCTTGGTTAATGCAGCTGACATGTCCTTATTGTTTATTTAAATATTTAAATATTAATCACCTTTCCCTTCATCTAAGACCATATTATTAATCTGCTTACATATTCCTGCCATTTGACTTTTAGAAATCTATCAAACTTCAATGTTACTTCAGCCTGTGTACACTGCAGCAATTGCAATATTTCTACCAACAGCTAGTCACCACATTTCCCTTCTGTTTCTCATCTTCCCTTTTCCTTTTATCAAACATTGATGAACATTTCTACAATAATGTTTAAAGGTTAGATATATCATTTTAGCATGTCATATTTTCTGACTATTTAAATGCATTGGCCATCAATTACAGTCTGTACTTCATATACAATAATTAGTGAACTTTTAAGTTTATGTCATTCACTTCATTCCTATTCATTGCTTCTGTCCATTTGCTTTGGACCCGATTGTCACTGCTTGCAGTTATCTTTATTATTATTATTATTATTATTTTTCTGCCCTAAAACTGAATGTACAGCCTAAACTGTAAGAGCTAGACCAACCAAACTTGGTCAGATGATGTCAATTCCTACCCACTACTCAGGTTGTCCTACCCAGTCCTGCCAGCCAGATGGGGGCGCCTTAGCGCCCCCCAACACGTTTCGGTCGATATCTCCTGTCCTGTTAGACCTACAATCGAAATTCTTTGTTCTACATATACAGACAGCAAAGCCCTACCAACTTGCCATTTGGACTATGAAGCTCCGCCTACTTAGATTTTTTGCTAATTTGCATAATTTGCCAATCCTACTTTTTCCTTAAAGTCCTGGCTTGTCCTACCAAATCAGACAAATGAGGTGTCAGACGAATCAGAATTCTCTGCTGATCAAGAATTATCCACAAAATTCAGACATTTTTATATCCTACGGCCATTAGCCACGCCCAAACAATGTCCAAATTTGGCCCGTTTTGGTCTGACGGCTATAACTTGGCCGTGCCTTGGCCTACCTTGACCAAATTTGAAATGCTACCTCCCTACACCATTCTGGGGACACGGTCCGAGGCGGGCCGCATTTCGTCAATAGGGGGCGCTACAACTAAAAACTGGCAATATCTCCTGACTGCCTTTGCCAATCTAACTGAAATTTGGTAGATATGTACTAGGAAGCAGCCTGTGGTCAGTCACCTACAATGGCAGTAATTATTCCTTAAAGAGTGGCCGCCATCAGCCAATCAAAATCAAGCAGGCATTTCACAGGCTTCTCAATGACCAATCTAAATCAAATTTGGGTGATACATTTGTGCTCTGACCCTCTGCCTAAACTGTAAAGGACACCTCACTCGGCCAGATGGGGGCGCAACAGTGACAACTTTTGCATTTCTGCCTATTTCTCGAGAACGGTGAAGCCTACAATCGACATTTCTTGCCAGGTCAATTCAGTACGACATGCCAAATCAAACAACATGTAGAACTTGCTTCTGCATCTTTGCGTTTTTGCATAATTCATATTGGTCTGAAAACAAGACATTTCGTTAACCTCCTAGGATTTTCACCAAACCTACACAAATCTGGTATCATTTAAATCAGGAGACAGTCATAATAAATAATTCATAAAAAAAATCATAAACTTTCCATGAGGTATAGTCACCAGCCACACACAAACCATACAGGTGCCATGCCCAATTCAATCAGACAGCTATATCTCAGGCCTGCCTCAGCCAATCATCACCAAACTTTAATATATCCTGTAGAATAGTAGTCCGGAAGGGCCCTCCAAATTTGGTGCCGATCGGTCAAACGGGGGCGCTACAACAACATAACATGTCTGTATAAACCTTGAAAATCAGTTCAACTTACATTTATCTCATTTCTGTTCTAGTGACATGTTACTGGTTAAAATATTTTGTACTGCCAGTTCTGTGAGTCATGCCAAATCAAGACATATGCAATGCCCAATGATAGTCATTTTCATTCCCTTGTGATGTTTAAAAACTTAATAAATAACATATTACTGTAACTTCTACAATGTTCAGCCCAAGTAGGTCATTCTGGTAGTACATCAATCAGGACATTGCCATTATGGATAATTCATAAAAATATCTTAACCTGTACGCTATGGCCACCAGCTACAACAAACCTGCACCATATCCATGCTCATTTCAATCAACCATCTAAAGCTCAGCTGTGCTTCAGCCAATCCTCATCAAATTTGACGGCCTAATGTAGTAAGGGACCTCAGACAGACCCTCCAATTTTGGTTCCAATCGGTCAAATGGGGGCGCTACAGCCACTGTCCATATATTTCTAAGACCCACCTTAGCAAATTCAGCTGAAATGTCCTTATTTCTCATAAAACCTTGAAAGAATTGTTACCTTTCCCTTCACCTGAGTCCATATTTCTTATTCACTTTCATTTTTCACCGATTTGCCTCATAGAACATTATCAGACTTAATTTACACATAAGAAGGCCTGAAAGTATTGAATACAATTTCTAAAATGGAGCGCTGACTCCACCTGCTGGCCACACTGTTTCCATGCCCATTTCATTAAAATAGCTATATCTCTGGCATGCTTCATCCAATCCTCACAAAATTTGACGCACATCTGTGTTACTAGACTTCAGAAAGACCTTCCAAGTTTGGTGGCAATCGGTCAAACGGGGGCACTACAGCCACTGTCCTAATATGTCTAAGACCAACCTTGGTTAATGCAGCTGAAATCTGCTTATCGTTTATTTAAAAATTAAAAAATTAATCACCTTTCCCTTCATCTAAGTCCATATTTTTAATCTGCTTATATTTTCCTGCCATTTGACTTTTACAAATCTTTCAAACTTCAATCTTTCTTCAGGCTGTGTACACTGCAGCAATTACAATTTTATAATAAATTGGCCAGCAGGTGGAGTCAGCGCTCCATTTCAATAATGCCTTCAATACTTTTAGCCTTTCTCCTGTCTAAATGTATAACCTAGAATATGATACAGCATGATATTACTGCTGTTACATGTCACAATACGCAACTCAGCACTTTGTTAAGAATATGCAACACAGCCTATGTTTACACAGGCAGTATAAAAAAGAAAACTCTGTAATATCTAGACTTACCAGACCAGGTATGAAGGTCCCTAAATCTACCAACTAGTCAGGCCATCTGACCCAAACCATGCATTCAGTCAGGCTAAGGCACTCCACCACAGGGTTCTACATTCTGTCCTACATTTGCTGACCTGTTAGACCGATACTAACTAATCTATATCCTGATTTCTACCTACTACTGAGACCATCTGACCAAAACAATGCATTCAGTCAGGTTCAGGCACTACACCACAGGGTTCTACATTCTGTCCTACATTTCCTGACCTGTTAGACCGACACTCAACAATCTACATCATGATTTCTACCTTCTACTCAAACCATCTGACCTAAACAAGTTCTGTTCTGTCTGACATCTGCTGACCTGTAGTTCTGTCTGACTTTTTAGTATCCTCCTCTACGGTTTGCCCTACATCTCCTGTCACATTAGAGCTACGCTAAATCTCCATCCTGTTATGGCAGTCTAATTGTTGCCCGGTCAATTAAGTACGACATGCCAAATCAAACAACATGTAGAACTTGCTTCTGCATCTTTGCGTTTTTGCATAATTCATATTGGTCTGAAAACAAGACATTTCGTTAACCTCCTAGGATTTTCACCAAACCTACACAAATCTGGTATCATTTAAATCAGGAGACAGTCATAATAAATAATTCATAAAAAAATCATAAACTTTCCATGAGGTATAGTCACCAGCCACACACAAACCATACAGGTGCCATGCCCAATTCAATCAGACAGCTATATCTCAGGCCTGCCTCAGCCAATCATCACCAAACTTTAATATATCCTGTAGAATAGTAGTCCGGAAGGGCCCTCCAAATTTGGTGCCGATCGGTCAAACGGGGGCGCTACAACAATATAACATGTCTGTATAAACCTTGAAAATCAGTTCAACTTACATTTATCTCATTTCTGTTCTAGTGACATATTACTGGTTAAAATATTTTGTACTGCCAGTTCTGTGAGTCATGCCAAATCAAGACATATGCAATGCCCAATGATAGTCATTTTCATTCCCTTGTGATGTTTAATAACTTAATAAATAACATATTACTGTAACTTCTACAATATCCAGCCCAAGTAGGTCATTCTGGTAGTACATCAATCAGGACATTGCCCTTATGGATAATTCATAAAAATATCTTGACCTGTATGCTATGGCCACCAGCTACAACAAACCTGCACCATATCCATGCTCATTTCAATCAACCATCTGAATCTCAGCCGTGCTTCAGCCAATCCTCATCAAATTTGACGGCCTAATGTAGTAAGGGACCTCAGACAGACCCTCCAATATTGGTGCCAATCGGTCAAACAGGGGCGCTACAGCCACTGTCCATATATGTCTAAGACCCACCTTAGCAAATTCAGCTGAAATGTCCTTATTTCTCATAAAACCTTGAAAGAATTGTTACCTTTCCCTTCACCTGAGTCCATATTTTTTATTCACTTTCATTTTTCACCAATTTGCCTCATAGAACATTATCAGACTTAATTTACACATAAGAAGGCCTGAAAGTATTGAATACAATTTCTAAAATGGAGCGCTGACTCCACCTGCTGGCCACACTGTTTCCATGCCTATTTCATTCAAATAGCTATATCTCTGGCATGCTTCATCCAATCCTCACAAAATTTGATGCACGGCTGTGTTACTAGACTGCCTCAGCCAAGCTGCAAAAGACCTTCCAAGTTTGGTGGCAATCAGTCAAACGGGGGCACTACAGCCACTGTCATAATATGTCTAAGACCAACCTTGGTTAATGCAGCTGAAATCTGCTTATTGTTTATTTAAAAATTAAAATATTAATCACCTTAACCTTCATCTAAGTCCATATTTTTAATCTGCTTATATTCTCCTGCCATTTGACTTTTACAAATCTTTCAAACTTTAATCTTTCTTCAGGCTGTGTACACTACAGCAATTACAATTTTATAATAAATTGGCCAGCAGGTGGAGTCAGCGCTCCATTTCAATAATGCCTTCAATACTTTTAGCCTTTCTCCTGTCTAAATATACATCCTAGAATAGCATACAGCATGATATTACTGCTGTTACATGTCACACTCCCGCAACTCAGCACTTTGTTAAGAATATGCAACACAGCCTATGTTTACACAGGCAGTATAAAAAAGCAACTATGTAATATCTACACTTACCAGACCAGGTATGAAGGTCCCTAAATCTACCAACTAGTCAGGCCATCTGACCCAAAACATGTATTAAGTCAGGCTAAGGCACTCCACCACAGGGTTCTACATTCTGTCCTGCATTTGCTGACCTGTTAGACCGATACTAACTAGTCTATATCCTGATTTCTACCTACTACTCAGACTATCTCACCAAAACATTACATTCAGTCAGGTTCAGGCACTACACCACAGGGTCCTACATTCTGTCCTACATTTCCTGACCTGTTAGACGGACACTCAACAATCTCCATCCTGATTTCTACCTTCTACTCAAACCATCTGTTGTCCTACCTGTCCTACCTGTCCTACTTGTCATACCCTTTGGACCCTTCAGTAACTGCCTGCAGTTTCTAGTTATTATTATTATTTTTCTGCCCTAAAACTGAATGTACAGCCTAAACTGTAAGAGCTAGACCAACCAAACTTGGTCAGATGATGTCAATTCCTACCCACTACTCAGGTTGTCCTACCCAGTCCTGCCAGCCAGATGGGGGCGCCTTAGCGCCCCCCAACACGTTTCGGTCGATATCTCCTGTCCTGTTAGACCTACAATCGAAATTCTTTGTTCTACATATACAGACAGCAAAGCCCTACCAACTTGCCATTTGGACTATGAAGCTCCGCCTACTTAGATTTTTTGCTAATTTGCATAATTTGCCAATCCTACTTTTTCCTTAAAGTCCTGGCTTGTCCTACCAAATCAGACAAATGAGGTGTCAGACGAATCAGAATTCTCTGCTGATCAAGAATTATCCACAAAATTCAGACATTTTTATATCCTACGGCCATTAGCCACGCCCAAACAATGTCCAAATTTGGCCCGTTTTGGTCTGACGGCTATAACTTGGCCGTGCCTTGGCCTACCTTGACCAAATTTGAAATGCTACCTCCCTACACCATTCTGGGGACACGGTCCGAGGCGGGCCGCATTTCGTCAATAGGGGGCGCTACAACTAAAAACTGGCAATATCTCCTGACTGCCTTTGCCAATCTAACTGAAATTTGGTAGATATGTACTAGGAAGCAGCCTGTGGTCAGTCACCTACAATGGCAGTAATTATTCCTTAAAGAGTGGCCGCCATCAGCCAATCAAAATCAAGCAGGCATTTCACAGGCTTCTCAATGACCAATCTAAATCAAATTTGGGTGATACATTTGTGCTCTGACCCTCTGCCTAAACTGTAAAGGACACCTCACTCGGCCAGATGGGGGCGCAACAGTGACAACTTTTGCATTTCTGCCTATTTCTCGAGAACGGTGAAGCCTACAATCGACATTTCTTGCCAGGTCAATTCAGTACGACATGCCAAATCAAACAACATGTAGAACTTGCTTCTGCATCTTTGCGTTTTTGCATAATTCATATTGGTCTGAAAACAAGACATTTCGTTAACCTCCTAGGATTTTCACCAAACCTACACAAATCTGGTATCATTTAAATCAGGAGACAGTCATAATAAATAATTCATAAAAAAATCATAAACTTTCCATGAGGTATAGTCACCAGCCACACACAAACCATACAGGTGCCATGCCCAATTCAATCAGACAGCTATATCTCAGGCCTGCCTCAGCCAATCATCACCAAACTTTAATATATCCTGTAGAATAGTAGTCCGGAAGGGCCCTCCAAATTTGGTGCCGATCGGTCAAACGGGGGCGCTACAACAACATAACATGTCTGTATAAACCTTGAAAATCAGTTCAACTTACATTTATCTCATTTCTGTTCTAGTGACATGTTACTGGTTAAAATATTTTGTACTGCCAGTTCTGTGAGTCATGCCAAATCAAGACATATGCAATGCCCAATGATAGTCATTTTCATTCCCTTGTGATGTTTAAAAACTTAATAAATAACATATTACTGTAACTTCTACAATGTTCAGCCCAAGTAGGTCATTCTGGTAGTACATCAATCAGGACATTGCCATTATGGATAATTCATAAAAATATCTTAACCTGTACGCTATGGCCACCAGCTACAACAAACCTGCACCATATCCATGCTCATTTCAATCAACCATCTAAAGCTCAGCTGTGCTTCAGCCAATCCTCATCAAATTTGACGGCCTAATGTAGTAAGGGACCTCAGACAGACCCTCCAATTTTGGTTCCAATCGGTCAAATGGGGGCGCTACAGCCACTGTCCATATATTTCTAAGACCCACCTTAGCAAATTCAGCTGAAATGTCCTTATTTCTCATAAAACCTTGAAAGAATTGTTACCTTTCCCTTCACCTGAGTCCATATTTCTTATTCACTTTCATTTTTCACCGATTTGCCTCATAGAACATTATCAGACTTAATTTACACATAAGAAGGCCTGAAAGTATTGAATACAATTTCTAAAATGGAGCGCTGACTCCACCTGCTGGCCACACTGTTTCCATGCCCATTTTATTAAAATAGCTATATCTCTGGCATGCTTCATCCAATCCTCACAAAATTTGACGCACATCTGTGTTACTAGACTTCAGAAAGACCTTCCAAGTTTGGTGGCAATCGGTCAAACGGGGGCACTACAGCCACTGTCCTAATATGTCTAAGACCAACCTTGGTTAATGCAGCTGAAATCTGCTTATCGTTTATTTAAAAATTAAAAAATTAATCACCTTTCCCTTCATCTAAGTCCATATTTTTAATCTGCTTATATTTTCCTGCCATTTGACTTTTACAAATCTTTCAAACTTCAATCTTTCTTCAGGCTGTGTACACTGCAGCAATTACAATTTTATAATAAATTGGCCAGCAGGTGGAGTCAGCGCTCCATTTCAATAATGCCTTCAATACTTTTAGCCTTTCTCCTGTCTAAATGTATAACCTAGAATATGATACAGCATGATATTACTGCTGTTACATGTCACAATACGCAACTCAGCACTTTGTTAAGAATATGCAACACAGCCTATGTTTACACAGGCAGTATAAAAAAGAAAACTCTGTAATATCTAGACTTACCAGACCAGGTATGAAGGTCCCTAAATCTACCAACTAGTCAGGCCATCTGACCCAAACCATGCATTCAGTCAGGCTAAGGCACTCCACCACAGGGTTCTACATTCTGTCCTACATTTGCTGACCTGTTAGACCGATACTAACTAATCTATATCCTGATTTCTACCTACTACTGAGACCATCTGACCAAAACAATGCATTCAGTCAGGTTCAGGCACTACACCACAGGGTTCTACATTCTGTCCTACATTTCCTGACCTGTTAGACCGACACTCAACAATCTACATCATGATTTCTACCTTCTACTCAAACCATCTGACCTAAACAAGTTCTGTTCTGTCTGACATCTGCTGACCTGTAGTTCTGTCTGACTTTTTAGTATCCTCCTCTACGGTTTGCCCTACATCTCCTGTCACATTAGAGCTACGCTAAATCTCCATCCTGTTATGGCAGTCTAATTGTTGCCCGGTCAATTAAGTACGACATGCCAAATCAAACAACATGTAGAACTTGCTTCTGCATCTTTGCGTTTTTGCATAATTCATATTGGTCTGAAAACAAGACATTTCGTTAACCTCCTAGGATTTTCACCAAACCTACACAAATCTGGTATCATTTAAATCAGGAGACAGTCATAATAAATAATTCATAAAAAAATCATAAACTTTCCATGAGGTATAGTCACCAGCCACACACAAACCATACAGGTGCCATGCCCAATTCAATCAGACAGCTATATCTCAGGCCTGCCTCAGCCAATCATCACCAAACTTTAATATATCCTGTAGAATAGTAGTCCGGAAGGGCCCTCCAAATTTGGTGCCGATCGGTCAAACGGGGGCGCTACAACAATATAACATGTCTGTATAAACCTTGAAAATCAGTTCAACTTACATTTATCTCATTTCTGTTCTAGTGACATATTACTGGTTAAAATATTTTGTACTGCCAGTTCTGTGAGTCATGCCAAATCAAGACATATGCAATGCCCAATGATAGTCATTTTCATTCCCTTGTGATGTTTAATAACTTAATAAATAACATATTACTGTAACTTCTACAATATCCAGCCCAAGTAGGTCATTCTGGTAGTACATCAATCAGGACATTGCCCTTATGGATAATTCATAAAAATATCTTGACCTGTATGCTATGGCCACCAGCTACAACAAACCTGCACCATATCCATGCTCATTTCAATCAACCATCTAAATCTCAGCCGTGCTTCAGCCAATCCTCATCAAATTTGACGGCCTAATGTAGTAAGGGACCTCAGACAGACCCTCCAATATTGGTGCCAATCGGTCAAACAGGGGCGCTACAGCCACTGTCCATATATGTCTAAGACCCACCTTAGCAAATTCAGCTGAAATGTCCTTATTTCTCATAAAACCTTGAAAGAATTGTTACCTTTCCCTTCACCTGAGTCCATATTTTTTATTCACTTTCATTTTTCACCAATTTGCCTCATAGAACATTATCAGACTTAATTTACACATAAGAAGGCCTGAAAGTATTGAATACAATTTCTAAAATGGAGCGCTGACTCCACCTGCTGGCCACACTGTTTCCATGCCTATTTCATTCAAATAGCTATATCTCTGGCATGCTTCATCCAATCCTCACAAAATTTGATGCACGGCTGTGTTACTAGACTGCCTCAGCCAAGCTGCAAAAGACCTTCCAAGTTTGGTGGCAATCAGTCAAACGGGGGCACTACAGCCACTGTCATAATATGTCTAAGACCAACCTTGGTTAATGCAGCTGAAATCTGCTTATTGTTTATTTAAAAATTAAAATATTAATCACCTTTCCCTTCATCTAAGTCCATATTTTTAATCTGCTTATATTCTCCTGCCATTTGACTTTTACAAATCTTTCAAACTTTAATCTTTCTTCAGGCTGTGTACACTACAGCAATTACAATTTTATAATAAATTGGCCAGCAGGTGGAGTCAGCGCTCCATTTCAATAATGCCTTCAATACTTTTAGCCTTTCTCCTGTCTAAATATACATCCTAGAATAGCATACAGCATGATATTACTGCTGTTACATGTCACACTCCCGCAACTCAGCACTTTGTTAAGAATATGCAACACAGCCTATGTTTACACAGGCAGTATAAAAAAGCAACTATGTAATATCTACACTTACCAGACCAGGTATGAAGGTCCCTAAATCTACCAACTAGTCAGGCCATCTGACCCAAAACATGTATTAAGTCAGGCTAAGGCACTCCACCACAGGGTTCTACATTCTGTCCTGCATTTGCTGACCTGTTAGACCGATACTAACTAGTCTATATCCTGATTTCTACCTACTACTCAGACTATCTCACCAAAACATTGCATTCAGTCAGGTTCAGGCACTACACCACAGGGTCCTACATTCTGTCCTACATTTCCTGACCTGTTAGACGGACACTCAACAATCTCCATCCTGATTTCTACCTTCTACTCAAACCATCTGTTGTCCTACCTGTCCTACCTGTCCTACTTGTCATACCCTTTGGACCCTTCAGTAACTGCCTGCAGTTTCTAGTTATTATTAAGGGTCCAAAGGACGAAGTCCTTATGGACCATTATTGTTTTTCTTAGGATTATTATTATTATTAAGGGTCCAAAGGACGAAGTCCTTATGGACCATTATTGTTTTTCTTAGGATTATTATTATTAAGGGTCCAAAGGACGAAGTCCTTATGGACCATTATTGTTTTTCTTAGGATTATTATTATTATTATTATTATTATTATTTTTCTGCCCTAAAACTGAATGTACAGCCTAAACTGTAAGAGCTAGACCAACCAAACTTGGTCAGATGATGTCAATTCCTACCCACTACTCAGGTTGTCCTACCCAGTCCTGCCAGCCAGATGGGGGCGCCTTAGCGCCCCCCAACACGTTTCGGTCGATATCTCCTGTCCTGTTAGACCTACAATCGAAATTCTTTGTTCTACATATACAGACAGCAAAGCCCTACCAACTTGCCATTTGGACTATGAAGCTCCGCCTACTTAGATTTTTTGCTAATTTGCATAATTTGCCAATCCTACTTTTTCCTTAAAGTCCTGGCTTGTCCTACCAAATCAGACAAATGAGGTGTCAGACGAATCAGAATTCTCTGCTGATCAAGAATTATCCACAAAATTCAGACATTTTTATATCCTACGGCCATTAGCCACGCCCAAACAATGTCCAAATTTGGCCCGTTTTGGTCTGACGGCTATAACTTGGCCGTGCCTTGGCCTACCTTGACCAAATTTGAAATGCTACCTCCCTACACCATTCTGGGGACACGGTCCGAGGCGGGCCGCATTTCGTCAATAGGGGGCGCTACAACTAAAAACTGGCAATATCTCCTGACTGCCTTTGCCAATCTAACTGAAATTTGGTAGATATGTACTAGGAAGCAGCCTGTGGTCAGTCACCTACAATGGCAGTAATTATTCCTTAAAGAGTGGCCGCCATCAGCCAATCAAAATCAAGCAGGCATTTCACAGGCTTCTCAATGACCAATCTAAATCAAATTTGGGTGATACATTTGTGCTCTGACCCTCTGCCTAAACTGTAAAGGACACCTCACTCGGCCAGATGGGGGCGCAACAGTGACAACTTTTGCATTTCTGCCTATTTCTCGAGAACGGTGAAGCCTACAATCGACATTTCTTGCCAGGTCAATTCAGTACGACATGCCAAATCAAACAACATGTAGAACTTGCTTCTGCATCTTTGCGTTTTTGCATAATTCATATTGGTCTGAAAACAAGACATTTCGTTAACCTCCTAGGATTTTCACCAAACCTACACAAATCTGGTATCATTTAAATCAGGAGACAGTCATAATAAATAATTCATAAAAAAAATCATAAACTTTCCATGAGGTATAGTCACCAGCCACACACAAACCATACAGGTGCCATGCCCAATTCAATCAGACAGCTATATCTCAGGCCTGCCTCAGCCAATCATCACCAAACTTTAATATATCCTGTAGAATAGTAGTCCGGAAGGGCCCTCCAAATTTGGTGCCGATCGGTCAAACGGGGGCGCTACAACAACATAACATGTCTGTATAAACCTTGAAAATCAGTTCAACTTACATTTATCTCATTTCTGTTCTAGTGACATGTTACTGGTTAAAATATTTTGTACTGCCAGTTCTGTGAGTCATGCCAAATCAAGACATATGCAATGCCCAATGATAGTCATTTTCATTCCCTTGTGATGTTTAAAAACTTAATAAATAACATATTACTGTAACTTCTACAATGTTCAGCCCAAGTAGGTCATTCTGGTAGTACATCAATCAGGACATTGCCATTATGGATAATTCATAAAAATATCTTAACCTGTACGCTATGGCCACCAGCTACAACAAACCTGCACCATATCCATGCTCATTTCAATCAACCATCTAAAGCTCAGCTGTGCTTCAGCCAATCCTCATCAAATTTGACGGCCTAATGTAGTAAGGGACCTCAGACAGACCCTCCAATTTTGGTTCCAATCGGTCAAATGGGGGCGCTACAGCCACTGTCCATATATTTCTAAGACCCACCTTAGCAAATTCAGCTGAAATGTCCTTATTTCTCATAAAACCTTGAAAGAATTGTTACCTTTCCCTTCACCTGAGTCCATATTTCTTATTCACTTTCATTTTTCACCGATTTGCCTCATAGAACATTATCAGACTTAATTTACACATAAGAAGGCCTGAAAGTATTGAATACAATTTCTAAAATGGAGCGCTGACTCCACCTGCTGGCCACACTGTTTCCATGCCCATTTCATTAAAATAGCTATATCTCTGGCATGCTTCATCCAATCCTCACAAAATTTGACGCACATCTGTGTTACTAGACTTCAGAAAGACCTTCCAAGTTTGGTGGCAATCGGTCAAACGGGGGCACTACAGCCACTGTCCTAATATGTCTAAGACCAACCTTGGTTAATGCAGCTGAAATCTGCTTATCGTTTATTTAAAAATTAAAAAATTAATCACCTTTCCCTTCATCTAAGTCCATATTTTTAATCTGCTTATATTTTCCTGCCATTTGACTTTTACAAATCTTTCAAACTTCAATCTTTCTTCAGGCTGTGTACACTGCAGCAATTACAATTTTATAATAAATTGGCCAGCAGGTGGAGTCAGCGCTCCATTTCAATAATGCCTTCAATACTTTTAGCCTTTCTCCTGTCTAAATGTATAACCTAGAATATGATACAGCATGATATTACTGCTGTTACATGTCACAATACGCAACTCAGCACTTTGTTAAGAATATGCAACACAGCCTATGTTTACACAGGCAGTATAAAAAAGAAAACTCTGTAATATCTAGACTTACCAGACCAGGTATGAAGGTCCCTAAATCTACCAACTAGTCAGGCCATCTGACCCAAACCATGCATTCAGTCAGGCTAAGGCACTCCACCACAGGGTTCTACATTCTGTCCTACATTTGCTGACCTGTTAGACCGATACTAACTAATCTATATCCTGATTTCTACCTACTACTGAGACCATCTGACCAAAACAATGCATTCAGTCAGGTTCAGGCACTACACCACAGGGTTCTACATTCTGTCCTACATTTCCTGACCTGTTAGACCGACACTCAACAATCTACATCATGATTTCTACCTTCTACTCAAACCATCTGACCTAAACAAGTTCTGTTCTGTCTGACATCTGCTGACCTGTAGTTCTGTCTGACTTTTTAGTATCCTCCTCTACGGTTTGCCCTACATCTCCTGTCACATTAGAGCTACGCTAAATCTCCATCCTGTTATGGCAGTCTAATTGTTGCCCGGTCAATTAAGTACGACATGCCAAATCAAACAACATGTAGAACTTGCTTCTGCATCTTTGCGTTTTTGCATAATTCATATTGGTCTGAAAACAAGACATTTCGTTAACCTCCTAGGATTTTCACCAAACCTACACAAATCTGGTATCATTTAAATCAGGAGACAGTCATAATAAATAATTCATAAAAAAATCATAAACTTTCCATGAGGTATAGTCACCAGCCACACACAAACCATACAGGTGCCATGCCCAATTCAATCAGACAGCTATATCTCAGGCCTGCCTCAGCCAATCATCACCAAACTTTAATATATCCTGTAGAATAGTAGTCCGGAAGGGCCCTCCAAATTTGGTGCCGATCGGTCAAACGGGGGCGCTACAACAATATAACATGTCTGTATAAACCTTGAAAATCAGTTCAACTTACATTTATCTCATTTCTGTTCTAGTGACATATTACTGGTTAAAATATTTTGTACTGCCAGTTCTGTGAGTCATGCCAAATCAAGACATATGCAATGCCCAATGATAGTCATTTTCATTCCCTTGTGATGTTTAATAACTTAATAAATAACATATTACTGTAACTTCTACAATATCCAGCCCAAGTAGGTCATTCTGGTAGTACATCAATCAGGACATTGCCCTTATGGATAATTCATAAAAATATCTTGACCTGTATGCTATGGCCACCAGCTACAACAAACCTGCACCATATCCATGCTCATTTCAATCAACCATCTGAATCTCAGCCGTGCTTCAGCCAATCCTCATCAAATTTGACGGCCTAATGTAGTAAGGGACCTCAGACAGACCCTCCAATATTGGTGCCAATCGGTCAAACAGGGGCGCTACAGCCACTGTCCATATATGTCTAAGACCCACCTTAGCAAATTCAGCTGAAATGTCCTTATTTCTCATAAAACCTTGAAAGAATTGTTACCTTTCCCTTCACCTGAGTCCATATTTTTTATTCACTTTCATTTTTCACCAATTTGCCTCATAGAACATTATCAGACTTAATTTACACATAAGAAGGCCTGAAAGTATTGAATACAATTTCTAAAATGGAGCGCTGACTCCACCTGCTGGCCACACTGTTTCCATGCCTATTTCATTCAAATAGCTATATCTCTGGCATGCTTCATCCAATCCTCACAAAATTTGATGCACGGCTGTGTTACTAGACTGCCTCAGCCAAGCTGCAAAAGACCTTCCAAGTTTGGTGGCAATCAGTCAAACGGGGGCACTACAGCCACTGTCATAATATGTCTAAGACCAACCTTGGTTAATGCAGCTGAAATCTGCTTATTGTTTATTTAAAAATTAAAATATTAATCACCTTAACCTTCATCTAAGTCCATATTTTTAATCTGCTTATATTCTCCTGCCATTTGACTTTTACAAATCTTTCAAACTTTAATCTTTCTTCAGGCTGTGTACACTACAGCAATTACAATTTTATAATAAATTGGCCAGCAGGTGGAGTCAGCGCTCCATTTCAATAATGCCTTCAATACTTTTAGCCTTTCTCCTGTCTAAATATACATCCTAGAATAGCATACAGCATGATATTACTGCTGTTACATGTCACACTCCCGCAACTCAGCACTTTGTTAAGAATATGCAACACAGCCTATGTTTACACAGGCAGTATAAAAAAGCAACTATGTAATATCTACACTTACCAGACCAGGTATGAAGGTCCCTAAATCTACCAACTAGTCAGGCCATCTGACCCAAAACATGTATTAAGTCAGGCTAAGGCACTCCACCACAGGGTTCTACATTCTGTCCTGCATTTGCTGACCTGTTAGACCGATACTAACTAGTCTATATCCTGATTTCTACCTACTACTCAGACTATCTCACCAAAACATTACATTCAGTCAGGTTCAGGCACTACACCACAGGGTCCTACATTCTGTCCTACATTTCCTGACCTGTTAGACGGACACTCAACAATCTCCATCCTGATTTCTACCTTCTACTCAAACCATCTGTTGTCCTACCTGTCCTACCTGTCCTACTTGTCATACCCTTTGGACCCTTCAGTAACTGCCTGCAGTTTCTAGTTATTATTATTATTATTATTTTTCTGCCCTAAAACTGAATGTACAGCCTAAACTGTAAGAGCTAGACCAACCAAACTTGGTCAGATGATGTCAATTCCTACCCACTACTCAGGTTGTCCTACCCAGTCCTGCCAGCCAGATGGGGGCGCCTTAGCGCCCCCCAACACGTTTCGGTCGATATCTCCTGTCCTGTTAGACCTACAATCGAAATTCTTTGTTCTACATATACAGACAGCAAAGCCCTACCAACTTGCCATTTGGACTATGAAGCTCCGCCTACTTAGATTTTTTGCTAATTTGCATAATTTGCCAATCCTACTTTTTCCTTAAAGTCCTGGCTTGTCCTACCAAATCAGACAAATGAGGTGTCAGACGAATCAGAATTCTCTGCTGATCAAGAATTATCCACAAAATTCAGACATTTTTATATCCTACGGCCATTAGCCACGCCCAAACAATGTCCAAATTTGGCCCGTTTTGGTCTGACGGCTATAACTTGGCCGTGCCTTGGCCTACCTTGACCAAATTTGAAATGCTACCTCCCTACACCATTCTGGGGACACGGTCCGAGGCGGGCCGCATTTCGTCAATAGGGGGCGCTACAACTAAAAACTGGCAATATCTCCTGACTGCCTTTGCCAATCTAACTGAAATTTGGTAGATATGTACTAGGAAGCAGCCTGTGGTCAGTCACCTACAATGGCAGTAATTATTCCTTAAAGAGTGGCCGCCATCAGCCAATCAAAATCAAGCAGGCATTTCACAGGCTTCTCAATGACCAATCTAAATCAAATTTGGGTGATACATTTGTGCTCTGACCCTCTGCCTAAACTGTAAAGGACACCTCACTCGGCCAGATGGGGGCGCAACAGTGACAACTTTTGCATTTCTGCCTATTTCTCGAGAACGGTGAAGCCTACAATCGACATTTCTTGCCAGGTCAATTCAGTACGACATGCCAAATCAAACAACATGTAGAACTTGCTTCTGCATCTTTGCGTTTTTGCATAATTCATATTGGTCTGAAAACAAGACATTTCGTTAACCTCCTAGGATTTTCACCAAACCTACACAAATCTGGTATCATTTAAATCAGGAGACAGTCATAATAAATAATTCATAAAAAAAATCATAAACTTTCCATGAGGTATAGTCACCAGCCACACACAAACCATACAGGTGCCATGCCCAATTCAATCAGACAGCTATATCTCAGGCCTGCCTCAGCCAATCATCACCAAACTTTAATATATCCTGTAGAATAGTAGTCCGGAAGGGCCCTCCAAATTTGGTGCCGATCGGTCAAACGGGGGCGCTACAACAACATAACATGTCTGTATAAACCTTGAAAATCAGTTCAACTTACATTTATCTCATTTCTGTTCTAGTGACATGTTACTGGTTAAAATATTTTGTACTGCCAGTTCTGTGAGTCATGCCAAATCAAGACATATGCAATGCCCAATGATAGTCATTTTCATTCCCTTGTGATGTTTAAAAACTTAATAAATAACATATTACTGTAACTTCTACAATGTTCAGCCCAAGTAGGTCATTCTGGTAGTACATCAATCAGGACATTGCCATTATGGATAATTCATAAAAATATCTTAACCTGTACGCTATGGCCACCAGCTACAACAAACCTGCACCATATCCATGCTCATTTCAATCAACCATCTAAAGCTCAGCTGTGCTTCAGCCAATCCTCATCAAATTTGACGGCCTAATGTAGTAAGGGACCTCAGACAGACCCTCCAATTTTGGTTCCAATCGGTCAAATGGGGGCGCTACAGCCACTGTCCATATATTTCTAAGACCCACCTTAGCAAATTCAGCTGAAATGTCCTTATTTCTCATAAAACCTTGAAAGAATTGTTACCTTTCCCTTCACCTGAGTCCATATTTCTTATTCACTTTCATTTTTCACCGATTTGCCTCATAGAACATTATCAGACTTAATTTACACATAAGAAGGCCTGAAAGTATTGAATACAATTTCTAAAATGGAGCGCTGACTCCACCTGCTGGCCACACTGTTTCCATGCCCATTTCATTAAAATAGCTATATCTCTGGCATGCTTCATCCAATCCTCACAAAATTTGACGCACATCTGTGTTACTAGACTTCAGAAAGACCTTCCAAGTTTGGTGGCAATCGGTCAAACGGGGGCACTACAGCCACTGTCCTAATATGTCTAAGACCAACCTTGGTTAATGCAGCTGAAATCTGCTTATCGTTTATTTAAAAATTAAAAAATTAATCACCTTTCCCTTCATCTAAGTCCATATTTTTAATCTGCTTATATTTTCCTGCCATTTGACTTTTACAAATCTTTCAAACTTCAATCTTTCTTCAGGCTGTGTACACTGCAGCAATTACAATTTTATAATAAATTGGCCAGCAGGTGGAGTCAGCGCTCCATTTCAATAATGCCTTCAATACTTTTAGCCTTTCTCCTGTCTAAATGTATAACCTAGAATATGATACAGCATGATATTACTGCTGTTACATGTCACAATACGCAACTCAGCACTTTGTTAAGAATATGCAACACAGCCTATGTTTACACAGGCAGTATAAAAAAGAAAACTCTGTAATATCTAGACTTACCAGACCAGGTATGAAGGTCCCTAAATCTACCAACTAGTCAGGCCATCTGACCCAAACCATGCATTCAGTCAGGCTAAGGCACTCCACCACAGGGTTCTACATTCTGTCCTACATTTGCTGACCTGTTAGACCGATACTAACTAATCTATATCCTGATTTCTACCTACTACTGAGACCATCTGACCAAAACAATGCATTCAGTCAGGTTCAGGCACTACACCACAGGGTTCTACATTCTGTCCTACATTTCCTGACCTGTTAGACCGACACTCAACAATCTACATCATGATTTCTACCTTCTACTCAAACCATCTGACCTAAACAAGTTCTGTTCTGTCTGACATCTGCTGACCTGTAGTTCTGTCTGACTTTTTAGTATCCTCCTCTACGGTTTGCCCTACATCTCCTGTCACATTAGAGCTACGCTAAATCTCCATCCTGTTATGGCAGTCTAATTGTTGCCCGGTCAATTAAGTACGACATGCCAAATCAAACAACATGTAGAACTTGCTTCTGCATCTTTGCGTTTTTGCATAATTCATATTGGTCTGAAAACAAGACATTTCGTTAACCTCCTAGGATTTTCACCAAACCTACACAAATCTGGTATCATTTAAATCAGGAGACAGTCATAATAAATAATTCATAAAAAAATCATAAACTTTCCATGAGGTATAGTCACCAGCCACACACAAACCATACAGGTGCCATGCCCAATTCAATCAGACAGCTATATCTCAGGCCTGCCTCAGCCAATCATCACCAAACTTTAATATATCCTGTAGAATAGTAGTCCGGAAGGGCCCTCCAAATTTGGTGCCGATCGGTCAAACGGGGGCGCTACAACAATATAACATGTCTGTATAAACCTTGAAAATCAGTTCAACTTACATTTATCTCATTTCTGTTCTAGTGACATATTACTGGTTAAAATATTTTGTACTGCCAGTTCTGTGAGTCATGCCAAATCAAGACATATGCAATGCCCAATGATAGTCATTTTCATTCCCTTGTGATGTTTAATAACTTAATAAATAACATATTACTGTAACTTCTACAATATCCAGCCCAAGTAGGTCATTCTGGTAGTACATCAATCAGGACATTGCCCTTATGGATAATTCATAAAAATATCTTGACCTGTATGCTATGGCCACCAGCTACAACAAACCTGCACCATATCCATGCTCATTTCAATCAACCATCTGAATCTCAGCCGTGCTTCAGCCAATCCTCATCAAATTTGACGGCCTAATGTAGTAAGGGACCTCAGACAGACCCTCCAATATTGGTGCCAATCGGTCAAACAGGGGCGCTACAGCCACTGTCCATATATGTCTAAGACCCACCTTAGCAAATTCAGCTGAAATGTCCTTATTTCTCATAAAACCTTGAAAGAATTGTTACCTTTCCCTTCACCTGAGTCCATATTTTTTATTCACTTTCATTTTTCACCAATTTGCCTCATAGAACATTATCAGACTTAATTTACACATAAGAAGGCCTGAAAGTATTGAATACAATTTCTAAAATGGAGCGCTGACTCCACCTGCTGGCCACACTGTTTCCATGCCTATTTCATTCAAATAGCTATATCTCTGGCATGCTTCATCCAATCCTCACAAAATTTGATGCACGGCTGTGTTACTAGACTGCCTCAGCCAAGCTGCAAAAGACCTTCCAAGTTTGGTGGCAATCAGTCAAACGGGGGCACTACAGCCACTGTCATAATATGTCTAAGACCAACCTTGGTTAATGCAGCTGAAATCTGCTTATTGTTTATTTAAAAATTAAAATATTAATCACCTTAACCTTCATCTAAGTCCATATTTTTAATCTGCTTATATTCTCCTGCCATTTGACTTTTACAAATCTTTCAAACTTTAATCTTTCTTCAGGCTGTGTACACTACAGCAATTACAATTTTATAATAAATTGGCCAGCAGGTGGAGTCAGCGCTCCATTTCAATAATGCCTTCAATACTTTTAGCCTTTCTCCTGTCTAAATATACATCCTAGAATAGCATACAGCATGATATTACTGCTGTTACATGTCACACTCCCGCAACTCAGCACTTTGTTAAGAATATGCAACACAGCCTATGTTTACACAGGCAGTATAAAAAAGCAACTATGTAATATCTACACTTACCAGACCAGGTATGAAGGTCCCTAAATCTACCAACTAGTCAGGCCATCTGACCCAAAACATGTATTAAGTCAGGCTAAGGCACTCCACCACAGGGTTCTACATTCTGTCCTGCATTTGCTGACCTGTTAGACCGATACTAACTAGTCTATATCCTGATTTCTACCTACTACTCAGACTATCTCACCAAAACATTACATTCAGTCAGGTTCAGGCACTACACCACAGGGTCCTACATTCTGTCCTACATTTCCTGACCTGTTAGACGGACACTCAACAATCTCCATCCTGATTTCTACCTTCTACTCAAACCATCTGTTGTCCTACCTGTCCTACCTGTCCTACTTGTCATACCCTTTGGACCCTTCAGTAACTGCCTGCAGTTTCTAGTTATTATTATTATTATTTTTCTGCCCTAAAACTGAATGTACAGCCTAAACTGTAAGAGCTAGACCAACCAAACTTGGTCAGATGATGTCAATTCCTACCCACTACTCAGGTTGTCCTACCCAGTCCTGCCAGCCAGATGGGGGCGCCTTAGCGCCCCCCAACACGTTTCGGTCGATATCTCCTGTCCTGTTAGACCTACAATCGAAATTCTTTGTTCTACATATACAGACAGCAAAGCCCTACCAACTTGCCATTTGGACTATGAAGCTCCGCCTACTTAGATTTTTTGCTAATTTGCATAATTTGCCAATCCTACTTTTTCCTTAAAGTCCTGGCTTGTCCTACCAAATCAGACAAATGAGGTGTCAGACGAATCAGAATTCTCTGCTGATCAAGAATTATCCACAAAATTCAGACATTTTTATATCCTACGGCCATTAGCCACGCCCAAACAATGTCCAAATTTGGCCCGTTTTGGTCTGACGGCTATAACTTGGCCGTGCCTTGGCCTACCTTGACCAAATTTGAAATGCTACCTCCCTACACCATTCTGGGGACACGGTCCGAGGCGGGCCGCATTTCGTCAATAGGGGGCGCTACAACTAAAAACTGGCAATATCTCCTGACTGCCTTTGCCAATCTAACTGAAATTTGGTAGATATGTACTAGGAAGCAGCCTGTGGTCAGTCACCTACAATGGCAGTAATTATTCCTTAAAGAGTGGCCGCCATCAGCCAATCAAAATCAAGCAGGCATTTCACAGGCTTCTCAATGACCAATCTAAATCAAATTTGGGTGATACATTTGTGCTCTGACCCTCTGCCTAAACTGTAAAGGACACCTCACTCGGCCAGATGGGGGCGCAACAGTGACAACTTTTGCATTTCTGCCTATTTCTCGAGAACGGTGAAGCCTACAATCGACATTTCTTGCCAGGTCAATTCAGTACGACATGCCAAATCAAACAACATGTAGAACTTGCTTCTGCATCTTTGCGTTTTTGCATAATTCATATTGGTCTGAAAACAAGACATTTCGTTAACCTCCTAGGATTTTCACCAAACCTACACAAATCTGGTATCATTTAAATCAGGAGACAGTCATAATAAATAATTCATAAAAAAAATCATAAACTTTCCATGAGGTATAGTCACCAGCCACACACAAACCATACAGGTGCCATGCCCAATTCAATCAGACAGCTATATCTCAGGCCTGCCTCAGCCAATCATCACCAAACTTTAATATATCCTGTAGAATAGTAGTCCGGAAGGGCCCTCCAAATTTGGTGCCGATCGGTCAAACGGGGGCGCTACAACAACATAACATGTCTGTATAAACCTTGAAAATCAGTTCAACTTACATTTATCTCATTTCTGTTCTAGTGACATGTTACTGGTTAAAATATTTTGTACTGCCAGTTCTGTGAGTCATGCCAAATCAAGACATATGCAATGCCCAATGATAGTCATTTTCATTCCCTTGTGATGTTTAAAAACTTAATAAATAACATATTACTGTAACTTCTACAATGTTCAGCCCAAGTAGGTCATTCTGGTAGTACATCAATCAGGACATTGCCATTATGGATAATTCATAAAAATATCTTAACCTGTACGCTATGGCCACCAGCTACAACAAACCTGCACCATATCCATGCTCATTTCAATCAACCATCTAAAGCTCAGCTGTGCTTCAGCCAATCCTCATCAAATTTGACGGCCTAATGTAGTAAGGGACCTCAGACAGACCCTCCAATTTTGGTTCCAATCGGTCAAATGGGGGCGCTACAGCCACTGTCCATATATTTCTAAGACCCACCTTAGCAAATTCAGCTGAAATGTCCTTATTTCTCATAAAACCTTGAAAGAATTGTTACCTTTCCCTTCACCTGAGTCCATATTTCTTATTCACTTTCATTTTTCACCGATTTGCCTCATAGAACATTATCAGACTTAATTTACACATAAGAAGGCCTGAAAGTATTGAATACAATTTCTAAAATGGAGCGCTGACTCCACCTGCTGGCCACACTGTTTCCATGCCCATTTCATTAAAATAGCTATATCTCTGGCATGCTTCATCCAATCCTCACAAAATTTGACGCACATCTGTGTTACTAGACTTCAGAAAGACCTTCCAAGTTTGGTGGCAATCGGTCAAACGGGGGCACTACAGCCACTGTCCTAATATGTCTAAGACCAACCTTGGTTAATGCAGCTGAAATCTGCTTATCGTTTATTTAAAAATTAAAAAATTAATCACCTTTCCCTTCATCTAAGTCCATATTTTTAATCTGCTTATATTTTCCTGCCATTTGACTTTTACAAATCTTTCAAACTTCAATCTTTCTTCAGGCTGTGTACACTGCAGCAATTACAATTTTATAATAAATTGGCCAGCAGGTGGAGTCAGCGCTCCATTTCAATAATGCCTTCAATACTTTTAGCCTTTCTCCTGTCTAAATGTATAACCTAGAATATGATACAGCATGATATTACTGCTGTTACATGTCACAATACGCAACTCAGCACTTTGTTAAGAATATGCAACACAGCCTATGTTTACACAGGCAGTATAAAAAAGAAAACTCTGTAATATCTAGACTTACCAGACCAGGTATGAAGGTCCCTAAATCTACCAACTAGTCAGGCCATCTGACCCAAACCATGCATTCAGTCAGGCTAAGGCACTCCACCACAGGGTTCTACATTCTGTCCTACATTTGCTGACCTGTTAGACCGATACTAACTAATCTATATCCTGATTTCTACCTACTACTGAGACCATCTGACCAAAACAATGCATTCAGTCAGGTTCAGGCACTACACCACAGGGTTCTACATTCTGTCCTACATTTCCTGACCTGTTAGACCGACACTCAACAATCTACATCATGATTTCTACCTTCTACTCAAACCATCTGACCTAAACAAGTTCTGTTCTGTCTGACATCTGCTGACCTGTAGTTCTGTCTGACTTTTTAGTATCCTCCTCTACGGTTTGCCCTACATCTCCTGTCACATTAGAGCTACGCTAAATCTCCATCCTGTTATGGCAGTCTAATTGTTGCCCGGTCAATTAAGTACGACATGCCAAATCAAACAACATGTAGAACTTGCTTCTGCATCTTTGCGTTTTTGCATAATTCATATTGGTCTGAAAACAAGACATTTCGTTAACCTCCTAGGATTTTCACCAAACCTACACAAATCTGGTATCATTTAAATCAGGAGACAGTCATAATAAATAATTCATAAAAAAATCATAAACTTTCCATGAGGTATAGTCACCAGCCACACACAAACCATACAGGTGCCATGCCCAATTCAATCAGACAGCTATATCTCAGGCCTGCCTCAGCCAATCATCACCAAACTTTAATATATCCTGTAGAATAGTAGTCCGGAAGGGCCCTCCAAATTTGGTGCCGATCGGTCAAACGGGGGCGCTACAACAATATAACATGTCTGTATAAACCTTGAAAATCAGTTCAACTTACATTTATCTCATTTCTGTTCTAGTGACATATTACTGGTTAAAATATTTTGTACTGCCAGTTCTGTGAGTCATGCCAAATCAAGACATATGCAATGCCCAATGATAGTCATTTTCATTCCCTTGTGATGTTTAATAACTTAATAAATAACATATTACTGTAACTTCTACAATATCCAGCCCAAGTAGGTCATTCTGGTAGTACATCAATCAGGACATTGCCCTTATGGATAATTCATAAAAATATCTTGACCTGTATGCTATGGCCACCAGCTACAACAAACCTGCACCATATCCATGCTCATTTCAATCAACCATCTGAATCTCAGCCGTGCTTCAGCCAATCCTCATCAAATTTGACGGCCTAATGTAGTAAGGGACCTCAGACAGACCCTCCAATATTGGTGCCAATCGGTCAAACAGGGGCGCTACAGCCACTGTCCATATATGTCTAAGACCCACCTTAGCAAATTCAGCTGAAATGTCCTTATTTCTCATAAAACCTTGAAAGAATTGTTACCTTTCCCTTCACCTGAGTCCATATTTTTTATTCACTTTCATTTTTCACCAATTTGCCTCATAGAACATTATCAGACTTAATTTACACATAAGAAGGCCTGAAAGTATTGAATACAATTTCTAAAATGGAGCGCTGACTCCACCTGCTGGCCACACTGTTTCCATGCCTATTTCATTCAAATAGCTATATCTCTGGCATGCTTCATCCAATCCTCACAAAATTTGATGCACGGCTGTGTTACTAGACTGCCTCAGCCAAGCTGCAAAAGACCTTCCAAGTTTGGTGGCAATCAGTCAAACGGGGGCACTACAGCCACTGTCATAATATGTCTAAGACCAACCTTGGTTAATGCAGCTGAAATCTGCTTATTGTTTATTTAAAAATTAAAATATTAATCACCTTAACCTTCATCTAAGTCCATATTTTTAATCTGCTTATATTCTCCTGCCATTTGACTTTTACAAATCTTTCAAACTTTAATCTTTCTTCAGGCTGTGTACACTACAGCAATTACAATTTTATAATAAATTGGCCAGCAGGTGGAGTCAGCGCTCCATTTCAATAATGCCTTCAATACTTTTAGCCTTTCTCCTGTCTAAATATACATCCTAGAATAGCATACAGCATGATATTACTGCTGTTACATGTCACACTCCCGCAACTCAGCACTTTGTTAAGAATATGCAACACAGCCTATGTTTACACAGGCAGTATAAAAAAGCAACTATGTAATATCTACACTTACCAGACCAGGTATGAAGGTCCCTAAATCTACCAACTAGTCAGGCCATCTGACCCAAAACATGTATTAAGTCAGGCTAAGGCACTCCACCACAGGGTTCTACATTCTGTCCTGCATTTGCTGACCTGTTAGACCGATACTAACTAGTCTATATCCTGATTTCTACCTACTACTCAGACTATCTCACCAAAACATTACATTCAGTCAGGTTCAGGCACTACACCACAGGGTCCTACATTCTGTCCTACATTTCCTGACCTGTTAGACGGACACTCAACAATCTCCATCCTGATTTCTACCTTCTACTCAAACCATCTGTTGTCCTACCTGTCCTACCTGTCCTACTTGTCATACCCTTTGGACCCTTCAGTAACTGCCTGCAGTTTCTAGTTATTATTATTATTTTTCTGCCCTAAAACTGAATGTACAGCCTAAACTGTAAGAGCTAGACCAACCAAACTTGGTCAGATGATGTCAATTCCTACCCACTACTCAGGTTGTCCTACCCAGTCCTGCCAGCCAGATGGGGGCGCCTTAGCGCCCCCCAACACGTTTCGGTCGATATCTCCTGTCCTGTTAGACCTACAATCGAAATTCTTTGTTCTACATATACAGACAGCAAAGCCCTACCAACTTGCCATTTGGACTATGAAGCTCCGCCTACTTAGATTTTTTGCTAATTTGCATAATTTGCCAATCCTACTTTTTCCTTAAAGTCCTGGCTTGTCCTACCAAATCAGACAAATGAGGTGTCAGACGAATCAGAATTCTCTGCTGATCAAGAATTATCCACAAAATTCAGACATTTTTATATCCTACGGCCATTAGCCACGCCCAAACAATGTCCAAATTTGGCCCGTTTTGGTCTGACGGCTATAACTTGGCCGTGCCTTGGCCTACCTTGACCAAATTTGAAATGCTACCTCCCTACACCATTCTGGGGACACGGTCCGAGGCGGGCCGCATTTCGTCAATAGGGGGCGCTACAACTAAAAACTGGCAATATCTCCTGACTGCCTTTGCCAATCTAACTGAAATTTGGTAGATATGTACTAGGAAGCAGCCTGTGGTCAGTCACCTACAATGGCAGTAATTATTCCTTAAAGAGTGGCCGCCATCAGCCAATCAAAATCAAGCAGGCATTTCACAGGCTTCTCAATGACCAATCTAAATCAAATTTGGGTGATACATTTGTGCTCTGACCCTCTGCCTAAACTGTAAAGGACACCTCACTCGGCCAGATGGGGGCGCAACAGTGACAACTTTTGCATTTCTGCCTATTTCTCGAGAACGGTGAAGCCTACAATCGACATTTCTTGCCAGGTCAATTCAGTACGACATGCCAAATCAAACAACATGTAGAACTTGCTTCTGCATCTTTGCGTTTTTGCATAATTCATATTGGTCTGAAAACAAGACATTTCGTTAACCTCCTAGGATTTTCACCAAACCTACACAAATCTGGTATCATTTAAATCAGGAGACAGTCATAATAAATAATTCATAAAAAAATCATAAACTTTCCATGAGGTATAGTCACCAGCCACACACAAACCATACAGGTGCCATGCCCAATTCAATCAGACAGCTATATCTCAGGCCTGCCTCAGCCAATCATCACCAAACTTTAATATATCCTGTAGAATAGTAGTCCGGAAGGGCCCTCCAAATTTGGTGCCGATCGGTCAAACGGGGGCGCTACAACAACATAACATGTCTGTATAAACCTTGAAAATCAGTTCAACTTACATTTATCTCATTTCTGTTCTAGTGACATGTTACTGGTTAAAATATTTTGTACTGCCAGTTCTGTGAGTCATGCCAAATCAAGACATATGCAATGCCCAATGATAGTCATTTTCATTCCCTTGTGATGTTTAAAAACTTAATAAATAACATATTACTGTAACTTCTACAATGTTCAGCCCAAGTAGGTCATTCTGGTAGTACATCAATCAGGACATTGCCATTATGGATAATTCATAAAAATATCTTAACCTGTACGCTATGGCCACCAGCTACAACAAACCTGCACCATATCCATGCTCATTTCAATCAACCATCTAAAGCTCAGCTGTGCTTCAGCCAATCCTCATCAAATTTGACGGCCTAATGTAGTAAGGGACCTCAGACAGACCCTCCAATTTTGGTGCCAATCGGTCAAACGGGGGCGCTACAGCCACTGTCCATATATTTCTAAGACCCACCTTAGCAAATTCAGCTGAAATGTCCTTATTTCTCATAAAACCTTGAAAGAATTGTTACCTTTCCCTTCACCTGAGTCCATATTTTTTAATCACTTTCATTTTTCACCGATTTGCCTCATAGAACATTATCAGACTTAATTTACACATAAGAAGGCCTGAAAGTATTGAATACAATTTCTAAAATGGAGCGCTGACTCCACCTGCTGGCCACTCTGTTTCCATGCCCATTTCATTCAAATAGCTATATCTCTGGCATGCTTCATCCAATCCTCACAAAATTTGGCGCACATCTGTGTTACTAGACTTCAGAAAGACCTTCCAAGTTTGGTGGCAATCGGTCAAACGGGGGCACTACAGCCACTGTCATAATATGTCTAAGACCAACCTTGGTTAATGCAGCTGAAATCTGCTTATTGTTTATTTAAAAATTAAAATATTAATCACCTTTCCCTTCATCTAAGTCCATATTTTTAATCTGCTTATATTTTCCTGCCATTTGACTTTTACAAATCTTTCAAACTTCAATCTTTCTTCAGGCTGTGTACACTACAGCAATTACAATTTTATAATAAATTGGCCAGCAGGTGGAGTCAGCGCTCCATTTCAATAATGCCTTCAATACTTTTAGCCTTTCTCCTGTCTAAATATACAACCTAGAATAGCATACAGCATGATATTACTGCTGTTACATGTCACACTACGCAACTCAGCACTTGGTTAAGAATATGCAACACAGCCTATGTTTACACAGGCAGTATAAAAAAGCAACCCTGTAATATCTAGATTTACCAGACCAGGTTTGAAGGTGCCTAAATCTACCAACTAGTCAGGCCATCTGACCAAAACCATGCATTAAGTCAGGCTAAGGCACTCCACCACAGGGTTCTACATTCTGTCCTACATTTGCTGACCTGTTAGACCGATACTAACTAATCTATATCCTGATTTCTACCTACTACTCAGACCATCTGACCAAAACAATGCATTCAGTCAGGTTCAGGCACTACACCACAGGGTTCTACATTCTGTCCTACATTTCCTGACCTGTTAGACCGACACTCAACAATCTACATCATGATTTCTTCCTTCTACTCAAACCATCTGACCCAATCAACCATCTAAATCTCAGCCGTGCTTCAGCCAATCCTCATCAAATTTGACGGCCTAATGTAGTAAGGGACCTCAGACAGACCCTCCAATTTTGGTGCCAATCGGTCAAACGGGGGCGCTACAGCCACTGTCCATATATGTCTAAGACCCACCTTAGCAAATTCAGCTGAAATGTCCTTATTTCTCATAAAACCTTGAAAGAATTGTTACCTTTCCCTTCACCTGAGTCCATATTTTTTATTCACTTTCATTTTTCACCCATTTGCCTCATAGAACATTATCAGACTTAATTTACACATAAGAAGGCCTGAAAGTATTGAATACAATTTCTAAAATGGAGCGCTGACTCCACCTGCTGGCCACACCATTTCCCTGCCCATTTCAATCAAACAGCTATATCTCTGGCATGCTTCATCCAATCCTTACAAAATTTGACTCGCTTCTGTATCACTGGACTACAGACAGACCTTCCAAGTTTGGTGGCAATCTGTCAAACGGGGGTGCTACAGCCGCTGTCCTAATATGTCTAAGACCTACCTTGGCTAATTCATCTGAAATATCCTTCATAATACCTTCAAAGACTTGTTGACTTTCCCTTCACCTCAGTCCATATTTTAAGCTCCTTTCATTTTTCTGCTATTTGACTCAGAAAATTATCAGATTTTATTTATAAACCAGGCAGTGTATATTGCAGATTTTTCGCTTTTTTGTATTCAATTGGCCAGTAGGTGGAGATGGTGCTCTACTTATATTGTACTTTTTTGGATTTTTTTTATAGATTGGCCAGTAGTTCGTCCTGTATTTCATTAATGCATGCATACAGCAGGTTCATATTATACATTATGGCCAGTCACTATAGAATGTCATTATAGTGTAGTGTGTTTTTTCTTAAATGTTGCTCAGGGCATTGTAATACTGTCGAACCCACTTATCTCGACCTCGGCTAACTCGCCAACCCTATTAAGTCGATGTTTTTGAAGTGCAATCACCAAAATTCCCTCTTTGCATTAGCATTTCTCATCGGTTATGTCGATTCTTTTATGTCGCTGAACCCTAATATCTCGAGCCCGAAAGAGGGCCAAAATCGCCACTTAACATCGGTTATCTCGATCCCTGTGACTAATCGCCGGCTTTTTAAAATGTATCTCACGTGCTAAACAGCGCGTACTCAAATCCCATTCGCATGGTAATTTGCTGAACAACGCAGCGGTTAAACGCGATCTAGGTAAATCCCCATCAAAACCAAAGCCAAGCATATCCGCATGCGGCAATGACAACGAAGATGAAGAAGATGCGGACGAAGATTTGGAACAAATTCCCTCTGCCAGTGAGGTGATAAAAATGCTACAAAAAATCGACGGTATGGTTCTTTTGCAGGGGATGAAACTGTTTTAGACAGCATAAGTAATATCGAAGCATTTATTTTCAAGTAGACTGTCAAAGGCAAAAAGCAACAAAGCATTTTAGACTTTGTAAAGAAACCATATTAATTGCGTGTACGATACTTTTCAGAGCTGTCAGAGCGAAATTACTTGTGAATTTGATTTTGACACTGGTTTGCTTTTTGTGACAACGAACTACACCCCACAGGTTTTTATGTGATTTTGTGAGCGATCTTTGTGTTTGCAATGTTGGATGATATAATTAAAGGCTTCTATCGAGAATCGACGGTGGTTTATATTATATACTGGTAAATGTCTGCTTTTGGTTGGTGCACATATGCCTTTTGTTGTTAGCCAACATGTATGTACATTTATATAACATGCCGATCGCGTCAGCAAACAAATCGCGGCAACGCTGTTGTGTAAAAAAACACCAAAAACCAGTGCATGTACATTCTCATTTATTAACGCACATAAATAAATTTCAAGCATATGTCAACATGGTATATTGCCCCCATATTGGTTTTCTGTTATCTCGATCATCGGTTATCTCGACGCTTTTTGGCAACCACCTAGGCCGGCAACATAACCGGGTTCAACTGCACTTTTTGTATGCGTATTTTCTTCACTGCCTGTTTCACCTATACGCTAATTAAAATTTATTCTGACATTTACATGTGTATTTAACATGCTTAAGAATGATGACTGTATTAATGATTATAATATTTATTATTATTCATTAGAGACATAATATAAAACACATTATACACATTGTAAAATTGCAATTGACTACATTTGTCTTAACCAAACATTTAGGTTTGTGTCATTGTTTGAGGAGGCTGAAAAAGTACATTGAGGCCACAATAGTTGAGCCAGCACAATTGACATAATATTTCGCATATGATGTGTATGCCATTCTTACATACACAGTGTACAAAGACCACAAAGTGTGATAGTAGCACTCATACTGTATATATATACTACACAACTCCCTACATGGCAATATTCTTTTGAATATACAATTTGGTGTAAGTCAACACAGGCATCACAAACAAAGCTGGATCGTTATTTTGACATCAATTTAACCATGGCATCATGACTGTAAATTACATGACATATTATGTACTACAGAACTGTCACAACACATCATTAATGTTTTGTTATTGCAGAGTAAAAGTGAAAATAACTCAATAAATACTACAAGAAAAATTGTGAGACATTATAGCAATAAACATCCACAAGCAGCAGCACATTTCACTCAAAGTACCTTTGCTGTCAGACTATAGTGTGTGGAGATGATTTCTGGTGCATTTCACTTCAGGCATCTGTGTGTAGTTCATACTGTCTGTGTCCAGTCTCTGAGTCCTTTAGAGAACGCTTTGGTTGTCGACAACATGGGCGCAGGGAAACTTGATGTGGTGAGTACGGTGTCACTGATATGAAGATAAGGCACTGGAAAAGAGAGTAAAACCAGAAAGCTGCATGTCAGCCAATCAGACACTTGCAGTTGTAAAGTGAAACTACTTCACAGACAAAATAATCCATCAAAGAGGCAAACTCACCAGGCCAGCCCATCTCATTGTTCCAACGTACCAGGCAGTGTGATGTGTTAACGAAAGTTGATGTGGTGGGCATGGGGTCAGTGTCATCAACAGCAGGCGCTGGAAAAGATTAAAAGATTAAAAGCATGAACTGGCATGTAAGTTAGACAAACACTGACAGAGTAAAACTAGAACTACACCAAAGAGGAAGAAATGTCTGAAAAAGGCAAACTCACAAGGTCAGCGCCTGCTCCTCTGGCTATGCAGCATTCAGTGTGATGTGTCACACTCCCAATGTACAGCTGTATGACGGAGGATGCAGTATAGCAGAGCTTCAACAGACAGATGTGTGTTGGCTTGATCATCAGGGAAGCACATGACAGTTGTGCCTTAGTAACCTGAGGTTATACATAGGAGAAGGCAGGTTAAAACATGGAATATAACAATGTAGTAGGGATTTCTGACAATACTTAGTTACCCAATTTATAAGCTCATACACTGCAAACTGGTATGTCTTAACTAGCATGCTCATGTTAAGTGAGAAACTGTCACTCACGTACCTTTGCTTTGCCCACCCAGTCATGGCACATCCACTGTGTCTAGATGAATGTCTCACACACACTGCCCAGCTTTCCCACTTAGATTTTAGGTCATCCACATGTATGACTGTTTAGTGTTACTTCATTTTAGCTGTTTCAAGAAACACACAAAACATACACATTACTCCAAAAATTACATCATATACATAATGCCATAATACAGTCAGTGTACATATGTCCATTTCCTTTTACAGTGTGAAAGTACACTCTACGACACTATACAGAGACATGTCAGTATATGGTCTTACCTTTGCCCATAGATGTCTGTGCCTCTTCACCCTCTCACCATTCTTTTCAATCAAAGCCTTGCTTTGTGAAATTCTGTGTCTTTTCAGCACGTTTTGTGGTACAAGACATTAGTTTGGTAGTGTCTACATCTGATGGTACTTCTTCATCTCCTTACATTTAATTCATTGTAATTATATATTCTACGTTACATAAGCAACTATACATTTACATTTTCCAAGTGTGTGGTGCTTTGTAAAGAGGTTCAGTGCACTGTACTGGCCCACAACACAAAATTTCTATATAGGCAACAATGCATTTAATAAATACTGAATTATATCACAGGACATCTAAAATTGTTTATTTTTTTGTGGAAAATTCATGACATTAACAAGTTTGGCATACTGCTGTTGTGAGGTACTTGACAGAGCACATTACCTCCCTTTTCAAAGACCACATTGCTTGCTCTGTCCTAAACTTCCCCTAGCCCCCACACCAACCCCCAGTGCCATGTGCCCCATCCTAGCCCCCTTATGCCTAGCCCTAGTGACCCTCCCGTAACCTTAGTCCTATGCCTAGTGGTAACCCAAGCAGCCCACCTCAGACTTATCCCCAGCAACAGGCCGCCATGTCCAGCTTTAGTACCCCCTGCCTCAGCCCCAGTGCCAGCTTCCTGAAGCCCAGCCGCAGCCCCCAAAAGCATGGTGCCAGCCCCAGGCCCAGCAGCAGCCCCCTCAAGGTCGACCCCAACCCCCAAAGCCCAACATCAGCCTCAGGCTAAATGCCAAGCCCTGGAACACCAGCTCCACTGCCAACCTCTGAGGCCTAGTTGCAGCCTTCTGAAGGCCAGCCCTAGTCCTAGCCCCCCACAGCCTACCGGCAACCCCAGTGGTAGCAGCTGACGGCCAGCCCCAGGCCTAACCCCCAAAGCTTGGCACCAGGCCAAGCCTCCCTGCCAATCCCCCCTAGTACAGCCATAGCCCCAGTCGCAGTGCCAGCCTCCCGAGGCTGACGCACCCCAGAAAACTATCACTGCAGCAAAAAATTTATGTTTCTTACTCATAATGTCTTTTATACAGTTTCTTACAGATAATGTGGCACTACACATTCATGATGGCTGAAATACATCTACATTGCTGAAATAAAAATTCTATTAGTCAAAATATTTTTCGCATACACATGATCAATCAAAGTGCCTTTCCCAGTGGTTGCTTCTTTGACAAGTTGAGCATACCCATGTTCTTCCATAAAATTAGCAATTGTACTTACTGTCAAATGATTTACTGCATGACAAATTTTTTCATATTTTTTTATACAGTTTCTTATACATGATGTAGCACTATACATTCATGATGGCTGAAATACGTCGGCATTACTGAAACAGAGATGCTGTTAGTCACAATGTCTTTCACATACACATGATCAATCAAAGTGCCTTTCCCAGTGGTTGCTTCTTTCACAAGTTGAGCATACCCATGTTCTTCCATAAAATTAGCAATTGTACTTACTGCCAAATGATTTACTGCATGACAAATTTTTTTTTTGTTTTTTTATACAGTTTCTTACAGATAATGTAGCACTACACATTCATGATGGCTGAAATACGTCGGCATTACTGAAACAGAGATGCTGTTAGTCACAATGTCTTTCACATACACATGATCAATCAAAGTGCCTTTCCCAGTGGTTGCTTCTTTCACAAGTTGAGCATACCCATGTTCTTCCATGAAATTAGCAATTGTACTTACTGCCAGAAGATTTTCATTGAAGTCGCCCATGATGATTTTCCCACCTTCCACACTGTCCAACTGAGTGATCAACTGCATCAGGTTCTTCTGAAAGATTGTTAGATTATACAAGGGTGGTCTGTATAGTACCAAGACTGTTGTTCTTAGTAGGCCCACACTGAACTGCACACACTCAATGTTGACACACTGCACATCAGTCACAGTACAGTTGGTATGTTCTTTATAATACAAACCCACACCACCATGTTGTTGCTTCTTCAGTTCAGCAGAGATAGCATCACTACCATCATATGCCTGATGTCTGGGCTTCCCATGGTATGAAAATCCAGGCAGCTGTACACCTTCTGTGTCTTCCTTTGAATTTAACCATGTCTCTGTCAAGCAGATGATATCAGCTTCCATATACCTTCTGTCTTGCTTTAGGTCATCCAGGTGACATGTAAGTCCTTCAACATTGTGCAGTAAAATCTTACATAATGATGGCACTTCCATGACGGGCTCAATAAATGCAGGCATGCTTTGCATTGCAGTCTCAATGTCTTGTTTTGCATATATAGCAGTCTCCTTAAAGTCTTCTATTATAAGGCCTTCCAGAGAAGTGACACGGCTTAATGCTACATATGCCTGTCCAGCTGCAAATATCTTCTTTAGTGATACAACAGCCTTATCTACTGTCAGACCTTGTACCTTGTGTACTGTACAAGCCCAAGCCAATTTCAATGGAAACTGCCGTCGTGTTCCACCACTGTTTGTCACTCTCTCCTCCTCTGCTTTGATTTGTGTAGCTTTGTCCAACCCTGCTTTTAGGCATGGCTTCTTTCCCCTGAGTGACTTTCCAGCTGCTTCGTTGTCAAATGTGATGTATATCTCTGATGGAAAATCCTCATCAGTATCAAAGCAGATGTCACTAACTGTACCAAATGCACCATTTACCAAGCCGTCTGAAACGTCAATATTTTTCAGAAGTATTACTCGTGCATTGACACCTACATGTAGTGATTCGGGGAGACATGTCTTCTGAACATTAGCATGATGTCCATGTTTCTTTTCCAGTCTGCCAGTTGCAGCAACCCTTTGAAAATCCTGAGCATGAATGATGACATGGTCTGAGCAGATCTTCCGCAGCATATGGTAGTTATGTTGATCAACTTCATCATTGGTTGCATAAATATGAAGACCAGTACTGTCTTGTCCTTCACCTGTCACACGTAGTTTCAGCATAGCAATGTCTTCCTCCAGCATTGCATCACCCCTTTTGCGTTTCCTTAGCCGATTCAGCAACTGTGCAAACTGCATGTCTTTCTGTCTCATAATTTCAGTCAGCTCCACCATAGCGAAATGATTCTGCCATAGATCAACAGCTTTACCCTCAGTATACAAAGCTTTCCCTTTCACAGGACAAAGCTGGTAGAAATCTCCAACAGCAATGATTGAGACATTTCCAAAAGCAGAATAATCTCCAATTTGTTTGATTTGTCTTAATCTGCCATGAATACATGCAAGCAGCTTGTGATCAACCATTGAAATTTCATCTATGATCAATATTTGCAGGTTTCCCAGTTCAGCTCTCAATGAATTTATTTTTTCATCTCCAAGTGGTTCATATGGCAGCTTTGCGTCCGTTGCAATATGGAAACAGGCGTGTATTGTTGCAGCTTTGATGTTGTAAGCACTAACCCCAGTTGGAGCAGTCAGTAACACGTGTGTCTCATCTGGATTTTGTGACAACTGACGCAAGATACGAGCTGCCTCATAATGTATTGCTTTGATCAAGACTGACTTGCCCACACCTCCAGGTCCAGATATGAATACATGAAATGGTTCTGGGTTTTCACCACGTGCCTTCTGTAAACACCAGTTTCGTATTTTGTAAAAAGTCTCAGACTGCTTGTTATTCAGTGAGCGAAGCAAAGCCAGTGCTTCCTGCCTGGACATACCACAAGGATTGTCATGCAACATATAGCGCCTCGGCCTTGGTAACAAATCTGGTATCTCATCACGTTGTTCTCTCATTTCTGGTGTAGTGTTGGATTTGCTAGCAAGACACTCTAGCCGTTCACGTTCAGTTTCCGGACAAATCTCTGCCCAGGCATCTTCCATTACACCATGCTGCTGTAAGTCTTCTTCAGCTTTGTCAATTGCATGTGATTCCTTTTCAAAACTTGACATGTTTGACTGCACAACCAGTTTTACTGAATGCAATTCATCATCAAAGAACTTGACACAACCAGTCTCATAGAATTCCTGGTAACTGCCAAAAGTAGAAGGTTTTAATTGTGCATCGAAATAATGTGGCAGAAAAAGTTGCAAAATGCTGTGGTAATATTTTTCTGGGTCCTTTGTGGGTGAAAAGCGAGCATACCGAACAACGGCTGCCTCTGTGCGTGTCCTTTTCTTCACAAATCCTAATTTTCTGTCCAACTGCACACTTCCAGGGCATGAGCTCTGAGACTTACATAGTATTCTGTACTCAGATGCAAATCTCGCCAGGCACATTACTGCAAACTCTTTTGTTTCTGGTCTGGCTTTATATCTATCAGTGATACTGTTCATCCAAATACCTTGTTCATCCTCATTCTCACACTCAGCTTTCTTCCGTATGATGTTCAATGGAAGGCTCATTTTTACCACATTTTCTCCGGTTGGGATAAACTGCACCTTTCGTGATCCCTCTTTCAACCTCATGTTAGTCAGACGATAAACACTTTCCTGGGCCGAAACTTCACGATTGTGCAGGAAAACACTGCCAAGTTGGCGAAGAGCTTCTTTTGCATCAAGGTTACCTTGCTGGGAGGCCTCTTTCTGAGCATTTGCCAGTAGCAGTCCCATCTCTCTCTCAGCTTTGGAAATGTAGGAAATGATGTACACAATACATGAATATGCATCAACCACAAACTGAATGTCCATGTTTGCATTCCAACAGCGTAAAAGGTCTCTGTTATATTGGTTGACCCACACTTCACATGGTCTCCTCTTAAGAACAATGGTAGTTTTCTTTGTGATTCTTGAGTACGCAGCCTGAAATATGTCCTGACTGATACCAATTGTACTAAATAAGGAATCAACAGAGTCATAGTTGGCCTCAGGGTTTAGTACAGCATCCTTCACTTTTTTCATGATAGCGTCTGCTACTTCTTTTTTCAGGGGCTGTCCGTCTGTCTCACCATCTCCAACTTTGCATGATGACACAAATGTTCTGTTGCTTGGAGGACGTGGGAAATTGAATCTACAAGTTTTCCCTTTTTTCTTGCATGTTTTTGAGTGCCTCTTACTATGTTGCTGTACACTACATACAATTTCATGCATTTCATCGTCACCCTCTGGCATTTCACATGTCACATATTGATCAATGAAAGCTGATACCTCATCTTCATCATCTTTGCCAACCTTAGGCGCATCTTCCACCCAAAACAAACAGTGAGTGTGAGGTGATCCTCGTTGCTGAAATTCTACTCTGTAGAAATAATCAACTATTTTGCCAATGGGTTGTGCTTCTGACATGATGACATCTTTTAGGAAGCAGTGGAATCGATAATCAAACATTCTGGCAGCTGTCACAGGATTGTTTTTCAACAGTGCACACCTTTCTGACCAGTCAAGCTCAGCACTTGATGCATCTATGCCATCTTGTTTGAAGATTGCTGTCATAAGTTCTCTCCAGCGTAAATCAGCAGAAGAAAATGAGCAAAACCATGTGGGAATACCAAGCTGTCTTACCATTGCAAACAGATCTTTCTGAACACTTTGCCAAAAAACAGGGGTGCCTCTGATTGGTCTTAGAAATTTATAACCTTCATCAAAATTGAACATCTTTTGTAGAGACTCCTTATTTGTCAAAGTTTCTGATGTGACAGGACACTTATCCCGTGCATCATAGCCCTTTCTCACAGCAATTGACACATTTGACACAACCTGCTGAAGCTCAGACAAATACTGCCCATAAAATATATAGTCCAAGTTTTTCCCAAAACGTCCATCTGCATTAAGAATTCTTGTATTTAAATACCTACACAGTGTCAGTTTTCCCTTCCTTCTGTCATGAAAAGTGCCTGTTCCTTTTGGGAAAAGGACTGGAAAACATTTAGCTTCATTTGACTCATCAGTTAGAAGCCTCACTGGGTTGTTTCCTTCTGCAGGTGCCATAGACATGATTCCATCAAAGTGTTGATCCAACACCTCTTGTGCTATGTCGACAGGTTGAAGACACGTATCCATGTGCATGCCATGTTGTTGTCTATCATGCAGAGTTTCATCCATCTCCTCATCCTCCATGTTATTTTCATTACGCTCTTCATCTGCATGTATGTCACTTACATCACCAGGCACTTCAGTTTTCTGCAGGGGATTAATCCAGTCATCATTGAACTGCACATTGCTATAAAATTTGTTATTCTCTGTAAGATACACCAAAGCCTTCTTTATTTTTTCTGGATGCACAAATTCATATTTGTAATGCCCTTTGTAAGTTAACTTCCGCTTCAACTTCACACGGATCATAAGGTCATCATTATTCACTCTTGGTAAAGATTCAGCTACATTCGAAATGCTTGACGGGACACAAGTCACAGGACCATGAACACCATTTTGTCCACCTTTTGGCAAAGACACAATTCTCATAAAAGGAATATGAATACCAATCAGATGTTGTTCCAGAGTATTTAGACACTGCAACTCAGGAGGAACTGGGTCTAGAGCTAGACAGTTTCCAACGCTCTCTGCTGGCATTTTCCCATCAAGAATCTTTCTATGACATGTGTGACAAATCCATAATGAACCTGTAGGGCCCAACAGACTGCTACAATCATCAGAACAAGTATCTATACATTTGTGTAAGTATGTGTCAGTTATGCACTGCATTGCCAGTAATGCAACTCCTTGTGATTTTTTTAGGTATTCATCTTTTCTGCATATCACAACTTGGTATTTAAACAACATTCGATGACAAACTGAGCAAATGTATACAGGGCCTGTATTTATTTTCTCTCCAAATTGTTCGATCACATACGCAATATCTGTTCTTTTATCCTTCTGCTTAGTTCGTTTCTCAACATTTCTCTTTTTTACTGCAGTAGCAAAATCGCTGTTTGTTTTGTATTTATCAACACTTAACTGCTTCGCACGTTGCTGGTGTTCAATGTCTGTGGCATATTTACTTACACTTGACTGCTTCGCACGTTGCTGGTGTTCAATGTCTGTGGCATATTTACTTACACTTGACTGCTTCGCACGTTGCTGGTGTTCAATGTCTGTGGCATATTTACTTACACTTGACTGCTTCACACGTTGCTGGTGTTCAACATTTGTGGCATATTTCCTAACACTTGACTGCTTCACACATTGCTGGTGTTCAACATTTGTGGCATATTTCCTAACACTCGACTGCTTCACACGTTGCTGGTGTTCAACGTCTGTCGCATACTTGCTCACACTCAACTGCTTTACACGTTGCTGGTGTCTATCATCTGTTGCATATTTGCTCACACTTGACTGCTGTACATATTTGCGGTGCCCCATATCTGTTGCATACTTACTTATACTTGACTGTTTAACATGTTCTCTGTACACTTCATCCTCACGGTAGCGCTTTATGCTTCTCTCAAGTTGTTCCTCCTTGTACACCATACTTACTTCATACCGTCTTTTTTCTCGTTCAAGTTTTCGTCGACTTGATGCCATTTCAGATGGTGTGTTATCGATTTCAGAGCATTGTGTTGCACAACCCTCAGTGTCATGCCCTTTCACACAAATTACAACCTCATAATGTGACTCATTACAATGTTTCAGGTATATACCTCTCTGATCAGAACCAATACATGTGGAGTACTTCAACCATTTGTTGTCAGAGTATGTGAAAATATCCACACCAAGCAGATCAGCGGCAGCTTGAATCTCTACCTCAGATGCCCAAGTACCAACATATTTCATCCGTGATGCAGTGACATACTCAGTGACAGAAGAGTGACCATCTCTAAGACAAGCAACATACCTGGATTCATTTCTTAGTATGTGAGCAACAATAGCACACCTAATTTTCCTGTGTTCTTTCTCATTTCCAGTAATAGCAAAAGCCAGAGATCTGAAAAAGCAGTTGCCATCACCAGTGATTGGCACCATTCTGCAAGGATCACCCATTGGAAACTCTGCATCCATGTTTACATGGCCATGATCAATGTACACCACACCAAGCTTACAGGAAAGCCTTCTTTGCTGCTGGATTGTCAAAGGACTGAACAGAAACTGCTCACTGCGTAGCTCACTGATAAAAACTACATCACCTTCATTGTTCACACGGACATCAACCTCAGGGTCTGTACCATGTGTCACATTTGGCCTTACCACACCATATTGGCTGTCTGACATTCTGGCAAACTGCTGGACTCTGGTCACTGAGGAGTTGTCGTCTGGATGGTCTGATATGTTGGTACGCTGGTTGACACTGGTGACTGAGGACTTACCGTCTGGATGGCCTGACATGCTGGTAAGCTGGTTGACGCTGGTGGCTGGGCAGTTGCCATCTGGATGCTGGTGCAGGATGCTTCGACTAGTCACACTCACAGCTGTAATCTCAAACTGTTCCCCTGTTGCATCTAAAGATAGTCCTAGGGTATCCACATGGTCTAGCAAAGAATCTATGGTAGAGTGGCACACCAATATACTTCTGCCTGATGCGTCGCTTGCTCCATCTCCTCGTCGGGAATGGGAGTCGATCACCACATACCATGACCCTTGCTTAATGATGGCACATGTATTTACTTTAAGAGTAAAAAGACACGCATCATACTGTGAGAATACTCTTCTTACCGCTGCATCAGCTGACATGAAAATGTCACCCATATCTCCATATTCACTGACACCAAACAAGCCAACAAACATGTCATCATGGTAGTTTATTTCATATTTATCACCATTCAATGTGTACTCTGTTGGTAGATCTCTAACTAACAGATACCCAGAAGCATCTCCAATTCTCCTAGCATCTCTGATGGTAGTGTAGAGGTCATCTCCTTTCAGCAGCACTTGATCAATGTCTGTGACTGACCAGGTTAAAACATTCTTTACCTTACACGTTACTATAGCAATCAAACTATTAGCAACACATTGCTTGTTACTGTTGACTCCAAATCGTGGGTGTCCTTGATGGAATGAGCCTCTCACTGCACGTGCCTGAGGAAAATGAGGAGATACACAGATAGTTACAGGGTTCACATGCTGTTGTTGATCCACGGTTGGGTAATAGTTTGGCACTGCCAGGGTATTTCTCAGTTCAAGTTCACTTTCAAGTTCTGTTTCAAGTTCTGTTTCAAGTTTTGTTTCAAGTTTTGTTTCAAGTTCGCATGCTGGTTCACATTCTGGTTCACTTTTGGGGTCAGTCCACTTTGCAGCCTTTCTTTTATGAGGGGGCTGCAGTACCTCGTCCGTCCTTGCCTTATCTTTATCAAGAAAAGGCATACAGAACTCGTCGACGGTCCTACAAATGGCACCCAGGGCGGGAACCCGGTGGTCATGGCTCGTCGGAAAAGTCACAGTCATCGCCGTTTTGGTATTCCGAGAGGGGGGGAACGGGTTAACCCCGTCATCAGTCATAGCCATGACGGACACAGGCCGCTGCTGTGCGGCCTGCTCAGGTTGTTGGTCGTGGCTCGTCAGGAAAGTCACAGTCATCGCCGTTTTGGTATTCCGAGAGGGGGGAAACGGGTTAACCCCGTCATCAGTCATAGCCACGACATGGACGGCAGCAGCAGCGGGGTCAGTCCGTTGGTTGTGGCTCGTCCGATTAGTCACAGTCATCGCCGTTTTGGTATTCCGAGAGGGGGGAAACGGGTTAACCCCGTCATCAGTCATAGCCACATCAAAACTATCAGGAGCTCGCTGCCGGTCCAACAGCCTCTTCTTCGCTGCTGCGGAACGCCGGGAAGCCTTTGTGCGAGGCATCTGCAGATGAACGGGGGGGGGGGGGGAGAAGCACACCTGCTTGCAACTGTACTTTGCACTGATGTTGTCACAAAGCCATCAAATGTGTATACATAGTGCACATCAATCAGGAGCAGTTCCACTAACAGCTTTCTCACCACTTACAGTAAGTCAGTGATGCAGCTGACTCAGCAACTGTCTGGAAGTTACACAACCTACAAACTGAATTTTAACCATTACACTCATTATCCTAAAATAAATATGCCTCATGACTTATGTTTTTTTTTTAATCAGACAAAACACTTACCTGTCACATCTGCATTACACACAAAAGTTTCACCTCAACACTAACTGACCCACGTTTGTGATATGTACACTGTGTGCAGAATTAGGCATGTACTTTATTTGTATCTTGTCGACCAATGTTTTCAGTCCAGATGAACCTAAAACAGAATGTTTAAAAATGGCAAAATGTTTGGTTTTTGATCTGAGTACTTTGTTTTGATAACAGGAAAACATACTTTCCTATGCAGAATGAAGCATGTTTATGATTACTGAAATGGGCCAGAAAAGCACCTTGCAGACAGAAGAAAATCAAAATATTAAAGTGCCAGTCGAAATAACCAAACCTGCTAAACATTCAAAACATAATTATTGTACAATTGATTGTTTTGTGGGCAACACACAAAGAGGATGGAAGCAGCATATAGCGAGGCAACAAAATAACTGCCAAAGTTATGTGTTCAATTAAAAAGAAGACTTTAGAATCAAATGCCACCACTTTTAACAACTGCAATCTGAACGCTCTGGAAGCACTTTGTAGTGTGTTACATGAAATCACTAGGATCAGAATTGCTGTAATATAAGCTCTACGCAATAAAGGTATGCAAGCTAAAAAGTCAAGAATGCACACAGACATGTCAAGAATGATTTTATAAAGGTTTTGTGAAAAAAATCAGATGAGGTGAGAGTGACTCTTGTAGCAGATGGATAGGTCCATGGATGGTCATCTTCTTCGAGCACCCACAGGGCAGTGGAGAAGTGATGGTGTGGGCTGCAGTTATCAGTGATGAACTTGTTGGCTCTTTCAGACTTCCAGGTGGTATAAAATTAACTACTGCCAATTTCTAGAGGAAATTTCAGCAGCTTTCAAAAATGTTATGACATGCATGCAGAACACTGCCCCTTCCTATGATATTCATGCACAACAGTGCCTGTCTCCTTGATATGCATGCAAGACAGTGCCCCTTCCCATGCATCAAAGTATTCCATAGATTAGACAAAAAAGGTCACTGACTTATGACCAGGCTGTCATCATCGCCTGACTCAACGCCCATTAAGAGCTACACAGCCCGAGTGAAGTATGAGATTTACCAAGCAAGCAGGACACTTCTCAGATCAGCATCTGGGACACGGTCCTAGCTGACGTGGCTAATATAAGACAGGATCAAAACAAAGACTTCGGTGGTTCAATGGCAAACAGGCTGATGATGGTCATTCAGAATAAAGGTGACGATACAGGACAATAAACTTGGTGACGTTCGTTGTTCCTTATATAGACTTCAGACAATTTCATTATTATTTCTGTTGATAGTTAAGTGAAAAAAATCCACTTAGTTTCTGATTGCTTGATAATTGTGCCCACAGAAGTGCTTTTCTTTTATTTTCCTTTGTGAAACTATAATGTAACATTTTCTCTAAGTACATTTACTTAGAGCAAAAGAAAAACTTCAGAATGTATAATTCTGCCCAACTGTTGGCAAGAAATATCTCCGGAAATATTACTTGCCTAATTCTGCACACAGTGTATGTCAGTGTATGTTGTCTAAGTACACAAAGCATACCGTATATCACTTTCTCCTCAAGGGTGGCAGTCCAGCACAACTCTGCAGAGAAAAGTGACACACAAGTTTCATTTCATAAACATTTGCCAACAGTCACCTTCATTGAAAACACCATGTAAAGTTGATATACCTTTCAATGTTATTCAACTTAAGAAAACCTCAAACACGATTGCTGATAGACATCACCCTAAAAATATTTACTTTTGATTCCTGTGATATCACAGCCCTTCAGTCTACAAAGACAACATGCATCAGTTAATGATTGACAGGTGCATTTGTACATACATTTCATTAGTATATGCAGCTGCATGATAAACTTCCCATAAACGTACAGACAGATTTTGCACTGTACCATTCTTAGTAGTGCAATGGCACAAAGACAATACTACATATATTCTTACCTCTTGCAACGCGAGCAGCAAAATCTAAAACACAAGCCTTGCTATAGCGGAGACCTGGAAGCGGTCACGTACGGCAGACAATCAGAACCGTAAAAACAAGTCCCCCTTTCGGCGAATGTCTACTGAGCGTAAAGAAAATGTCTGCCGCGAAAACAAAATGTCCGCCACAGAAAGGCGTCTTCGCCGCTATGCCGAATTAATGCTTTACCAGCTTATCCTTTTATAAAGTTAGTTGTTTAATCTAAATTAATATTCCACAGACTTAACTCTTAAAGCATATAGCAGCAAACCTTTAACATACAACTAAAAACACCTTCGGCTGACAATCACTTGTTGTAAACAATAACTACTAATCGAATTTTAATAACACAGAAGGATTTCAAACATCGCCAGGCTGTTTCAGAATACTTCGTTTTTGCTTAACTCGATAACATGTGTTATTGTAGGGAGTCCGGGCTAAATGTTAGTAGTTTCGGTTGCAAACCTACAATCGATTTGTACGACAGACACGCGTATTTAATAAATGCTTCCCAGCGATTATTAATTGCTTTTATAAAACCAAGACCGAACTGAGAATACTAAAAAAAAACCTTAGCACATCTTAAACCATCTAAAAACAGAAAACAGCAAATCGTCAACAAACAACAATTTAAACAACAATTAAAAAGATGTGTCGTCAGACAATATTACATATATTCTTACCTCTTGCAACGCTAGCAGCAAAATCAAAAAGACAAGCCTTGCTATGGCGGGGGGAAGCGGTCACGTACGGCAGCCAATCAGAACCCTAAAAACACATCCCCCTGTCGGCGAATGTCTATACTGAGCTTAAACAAAATGTCCGCCTCAGAAAGGCGTCTTCGCCGCTATGCCGAATTAATGCTTAACCAGCTTATCCCTTTATGAAGTTAGTTTAGTCTAAATTAATAAATTCCACAGACTTAGCTCTTAAAGCATATAGCAGCAAACCTTTAACATACAACTAAAAACACCTTCGGCTGACAAAGAGCATATGATAACCCAATTAAAAAAGTAATAAAGTACAAATCCGACACTGACCAAAAAGCAATCATTTGCGTGCCGTTTGCGGTAAATTCCTTGTTGTAAACAATAACTACTAATCGAATTTTAATAACACAGAAGGATTTCAAACATCGCCTGGCTGTTTCAGAATGCTTCGTTTTTGCTTAACCCGATAACATGTCTTATTGTAGGCAGTCCGGGCTAAATGTTAGTAAACGAAAATAAAGTTTATTTATTTAAAACTGAGGTACGCCTATCTAAAATCCAACAACAAGCAATCCAGCGAAAGAGGAAATGCTGCTTTCTGAAACTGACCGCAGCCGTTCGTAAAACTATTTATATTCATGGCTATATTTCACTGTTTGCCCGCTTTTTAGTCTTCACCGAGTAGGCCTATAGTCAATTAAACCGCAGATAATACCTAAGTAATAACAGGCGCTCTAAAACTACTAAAACGTTAAAACTGGACTGCATTATGCGTCTAGTTTCGGTCGCAAACCTACAATCGATTTGTACGACAGACACGCGTATTTAATAAATGCTTCCCAGCGATTATTAATTGCTTTTATAAAACAAAGACCGAACTGAGAATGATACTAAAAAAAACCTTAGCACAACTTAAACCATCTAAAAACAGAAAACAGCAAGTCGTCAACAAACTACAATTAAAAAGATGTGTCGTCAGACAATATTACATAGCCTATATTCTTACCTCTTGCAACGCGACCAGCAAAATCAAAAAGACAAGCCTTGCTATGGCGGGGGAATGTGGTCACGTACGGCAGCCAATCAGAACCGTAAAAACACGTCCCCCTGTCGGCGAATGTCTACTGAGCTTAAACAAGAGAAAGGCGTCTTCGCCTATGCCCAATTAATGCTTAACCAGTTTATCCCTTTATGAAGTTAGTTTAGTCTAAATTAATAAATTCCACAGACTTAGCTCTTAAAGCATATAGCAGCAAACCTTTAACATACAACTAAAAACACCTTCGGCTGACAAAGAGCATATGATAACCCAATTAAAAAAGTAATAAAGTACAACTCCGACACTGACCAAAAAGCAATCATTTGCGTGCCGTTTGCGGTAAATCCCTTGTTGTAAACAATAACTACTAATCGAATTTTAATAACACAGAAGGATTCAAAACATCAAGATTTCAAACATCGCCTGGCTGTTTCAGAATGCTTCGTTTTTGCTTAACCCGATAACATGTCTTATTGTAGGCAGTCCGGGCTAAATGTTAGTAAACGAAAATAAAGTTTATTTATTTAAAACTGAGGTACGCCTATCTAAAACATTAAAACTGGACTGCATTATGCGTTTAGTTTCGGTCGCAAACCTACAATCGATTTGTACGACAGACACGCGTATTTAATAAACGCTTCCCAGCGATTATTAATTGCTTTTGTAAAACCAAGACTGAACTGAGAATGATACTAAAGAAACCTTAGCACAACTTAAACCATCTAAAAACAGAAAACACCAAATCGTAAACAAACTACAGTTAAAAAGATCTGCCGTCAGACAATATTACAAATACACTTACCTCTTGCAACGCCAGCAGCAAAATCTAAAATACAAGCCTTGTATAGCGGACACCTGGAAGCGGTCACGTACAGTACGGCAGCCAATTAGAACCGTAAAAACACGTCCCCCTGTCGGCGAATGTGTGTCAATATGTTGTAATTACATATTCTAAACTACAAACATTTTCTGATATATTAGACTGTGAAACTAACATATTTGGCAAGCTTGTAATAAGTGTAGTCTAACAAAATACAATTAAGCAAATCGCCTGCACTGTTCATTAGCTCAGAAAATGCGGGCTTTGACACAATTTAATGTTATGAAAATGAGCTATACAAATGAACAGTATATTTTCATGAGAGGTCGATTTGGCTACATACAGTATGTATATGCTCTCCTCTCAATAAATAGAACATTTTAAATCATAATGAAGTTCACAAACAAACATTCCCATAGTACGATTTGCCTTTAAACCCAAACAACTTCAAAAACATGAAACATTCACAGTCAATTTGACGTGGTTTTACTTTATAACACATAAAACACAAACCAAAATACAACCGAATTCGCCCTTCTCATGTAATACAAACTGTCATGTCACAAACAAATAGGTCAAACAAGAAGTAATGTACAGTACAATTAGTAGTCCCATACTACTGCCATTTACACAAACTTTATACAAAAAACTTCAAAACTTCACGCTCACAGCAACAGTAATGTACAGTACAAGTAGCCCTATACACCTGCTATTTACACAAACTTTATACAAAAAACTTCAAAACGTCACGCTCACAGCAACAGTAATGTACAGTACAAGTAGTCATATACTACTGCTATTTACACAAACTTTATACAAAAAACATCAAAACTTCACGCTCAGACTGTCAGAGCAACACAACAAACATATTAAACTAAAAACAGATCACGCTAATACAAAACAAACTACTCCGGCGAGTCATCACATCTCTAGCTAGACGAAGGGACTGCGCTATCTGCAATGTCTACAATAGAAGAAACGTTGCATTCGTCGTCAAAAGAGAACTGAAGGCATTCCTCAAAAAGAAGATGCTCTTCAATAGCTTCCTCTTTGTCCATTAATGATGTTATATTCCGTCGTTTTAAATAGTCCACCAGAGTACAGTGTCCGACAGTCAATGTATAATCTGCGCCGTCATCATTTTTCACTTTTAAAGTTCCGCGTAATACTTTTGAAAATGCCCCCGATTTCTGCAGCATCCTGCAGCTCTGGCATCGTGCAAACCTGCTCTGGCTGTCCCAAGTATCCTGCCGGCTTCCACACAGGGCACACTTCAGGCTTGCCTTAATCTCAGCTCCACATATGGAAGCCTTCACCGTCACAACCGATTCCTCTTCTTGTACAGCGTCCGCGTCTCCCACATCCAAATCGCAGATCTTCTCAATCATGCTCTCTACGGTTGTTGTTAGTTCCACTTTCCCTTCAAAAACTCTAGTCGAAAGCTCCGTAAAGACGTAAGATGAGTCAACCTCCACGTCATGGATCAGTCTCTCCCAAACGCAAAGACTCATCTGGGCAGTTCCATCAAAGACTGTGAATCTCTTCACCTCTTTGTCGCTGCCTCTAATGCTTACAGTTTTCTGCAATGACGCTGCCACGACCTTGGCTTTCACCAAAGGCACCTATAGGAATGAACACCAGTCATTACTTTTCTAAACTTCTCATCCAGAAATAGCGAAATTTTACAAAAGGTGTACATTGTCATTGCAAACTTATTCTTAAACGCACCTTCTTGCCTGCCGGCAGAGCTGTGACATCAACCAGTGTCTGCCTAACGGGTGCTGCAGGTTTCCGAAAAGGAAACGTCACCTTCGTTACAGACAGCTCGGTCAACTGGTTCCCCATCACGTCGAAGTCAGACGTGCCTTTAAAACCTACCAAAAAAAAAAAACCCAACAGACATTAATACATACTCAGTAACAACCATGTCCTGGAAAACTGTGCTCTGTAAAGCAATACTTACTCAAAGCCTTTCTGACATGTGTCAGGCGTATTGCCGTGCCATTATCTGAAGCTTGGCTGAACAGCGCACGCTTTCTCGGACTGAAGATGGTCACATCGTGAAATTCTTCACGTCCAGTCTGTAGTACAGCATTAAAAAAACCTCTGTTTTTAGTGGTGAATTTTAATGCTGAGATAGAGTGGATATAGCCACTGACTACGTCTGTGTCCATCCTCATTTTCTTCGCTGGAGTCTCCATGTCGAAAAAGCAATTAGAAAAACATGCAAAACACCCCAATATATATACTGCTGGGACATGCCATTAACCTCCCCTTATTACACGACTCTCTGGAATGCTTGATTCTGATTGGTCAGGTGAGACATTTGCAGGTTTGTTCTTTTCAAATAATAACCGCTCTTTTCAAATAATAACCGCTCCAAAGTAATAACGCATAGCCGCTACTACTTGTATGTTTAAAATGTTAGTCACATCGTACTATATCGTTTCGCCGAAAGATAAAAATGTTAATTTAAAACAAATATGCCAAGAAAATGTTTCAAATTCATATTCATATATTGTCTCGTGTAGAGTTAATGTTGTCTACACTGACTATAATTTATGTTTTTGTATTTGGGTACATATGTTTGTTCCTTATTTTATTTTTCCTTATTTATATAATTCTCTATGTCCGACATGGGGACTGCACCTAATTTAGTTGTACTTGTTACAATGACAATAAAGTTATTCTGATATTCATGTCCAGTTTTTTTCCTTATGTGGCAAGTAGCCGTGTAATAAACTGGATAATGTACAGGCAGCCGGTAATTATCGCGAAATAAGCCCCGACAGTGTGATACAAGAAGCGGAGAGTCTTGTATCATACTGAAGGGGCTTATTTCGCGATAACTACCGGCTGCCTGTACATTATCCCGCTTATTACACGACTCTCTGGAATGCTTGATTCTGATTGGTCAGTTGAGACATTTGCAGGTTCGTTCTTTTCAAATAATAACCGCTCTTTTCAAATAATAACCGCTCCAAAGTAATAATGCATAGCCGCTACTACTTGTATGTTTAAAATGTTAGTCACGTCGTACTATATCGTTTCGCGGAAAGATAAAAATGTTAATTTAAAACAAATATGCCAAGAAAATGTTTCAAATTCATATTCATATATTGTCTCGTGTAGAGTTAATGTTGTCTACACTGACTATAATTTATGTTTTTGTATTTGGGTACATATGTTTGTTCCTTATTTTATTTTTCCTTATTTATATAATTTTCTATGTCCGACATGGGGACTGCACCTAATTTCATTGTACTTGTCACAATGACAATAAAGTTATTCTGATATTCATGTCCAGTTTTTTTCCTTATGTGGCAAGTAGCCGTGTAATAAACTGGATAATGTACAGGCAGCCGGTAGTTATCGCGAAATAAGCCCCGACAGTGTGATCAGGACCCGACGCCAATGTTTCAAATTCATATTCATGTCCAGTTTTTTTCCTTATGTGGCAAGTAGCCGTGTAAGTAAGGGATAATGTACAGGCAGCCGGTAGTTATCGCGAAATAAGCCCCTTCAGTGTGATACAAGACCCTCCGCTTCTTGTATCACACTGAAGGGGCTTATTTCGCGATAATTAGTACAACGTGACTAACATTTTAAACATACAAGTAGTAGCGGCTAGGGGTTATTACTTTGGAGCGGTTATTATTTGAAAAGAGCGGTTATTATTTGAAAAGAACGAACCTGCAAATGTCTCAACTGACCAATCAGAATCAAGCATTCCAGAGAGTCGTGTAATAAGCGGGATAATGTACAGGCAGCCGGTAGTTATCGCGAAATAAGCCCCGACCGTGTGATCAGGACCCGACGCCAATGTTTCAAATTCATATTCATGTCCAGTTTTTTTCCTTATGTGGCAAGTAGCCGTGTAAGTAAGGGATAATGTACAGGCAGCCAGTAATTATCGCGAAATAAGCCCCTTCAGTGTGATACAAGACTCTCCGCTTCTTGTATCACACTGTCGGGGCTTATTTCGCGATAATTACCGGCTGCCTGTACATTATCCAGTTTATTACATGGCTACTTGCCACATAAGGAAAAAAACTGGACATGAATATCAGAATAACTTTATTGTCATTGTAACAAGTACAACTAAATTAGGTGCAGTCCCCATGTCGGACATAGAGAATTATATAAATAAGGAAAAATAAAATAAGGAACAAACATATGTACCCAAATACAAAAACATAAATTATAGTCAGTGTAGACAACATTAACTCTACACGAGACAATATATGAATATGAATTTGAAACATTTTCTTGGCATATTTGTTTTAAATTAACATTTTTATCTTTCGGCGAAACGATATAGTACGACGTGACTAACATTTTAAACATACAAGTAGTAGCGGCTATGCGTTATTACTTTGGAGCGGTTATTATTTGAAAAGAGCGGTTATTATTTGAAAAGAACAAACCTGCAAATGTCTCACCTGACCAATCAGAATCAAGCATTCCAGAGAGTCGTGTAATAAGGGGAGGTTAATGGCATGTCCCAGCAGTATATATATTGGGGTGTTTTGCATGTTTTTCTAATTGCTTTTTCGACATGGAGACTCCAGCGAAGAAAATGAGGATGGACACAGACGTAGTCAGTGGCTATATCCACTCTATCTCAGCATTAAAATTCACCACTAAAAACAGAGGTTTTTTTAATGCTGTACTACAGACTGGACGTGAAGAATTTCACGATGTGACCATCTTCAGTCCGAGAAAGCGTGCGCTGTTCAGCCAAGCTTCAGATAATGGCACGGCAATACGCCTGACACATGTCAGAAAGGCTTTGAGTAAGTATTGCTTTACAGAGCACAGTTTTCCAGGACATGGTTGTTACTGAGTATGTATTAATGTCTGTTGGTTTTTTTTTTTTTTTGGTAGGTTTTAAAGGCACGTCTGACTTCGACGTGATGGGGAACCAGTTGACCGAGCTGTCTGTAACGAAGGTGACGTTTCCTTTTCGGAAACCTGCAGCACCCGTTAGGCAGACACTGGTTGATGTCACAGCTCTGCCGGCAGGCAAGAAGGTGCGTTTAAGAATAAGTTTGCAATGACAATGTACACCTTTTGTAAAATTTCGCTATTTCTGGATGAGAAGTTTAGAAAAGTAATGACTGGTGTTCATTCCTATAGGTGCCTTTGGTGAAAGCCAAGGTCGTGGCAGCGTCATTGCAGAAAACTGTAAGCATTAGAGGCAGCGACAAAGAGGTGAAGAGATTCACAGTCTTTGATGGAACTGCCCAGATGAGTCTTTGCGTTTGGGAGAGACTGATCCATGACGTGGAGGTTGACTCATCTTACGTCTTTACGGAGCTTTCGACTAGAGTTTTTGAAGGGAAAGTGGAACTAACAACAACCGTAGAGAGCATGATTGAGAAGATCTGCGATTTGGATGTGGGAGACGCGGACGCTGTACAAGAAGAGGAATCGGTTGTGACGGTGAAGGCTTCCATATGTGGAGCTGAGATTAAGGCAAGCCTGAAGTGTGCCCTGTGTGGAAGCCGGCAGGATACTTGGGACAGCCAGAGCAGGTTTGCACGATGCCAGAGCTGCAGGATGCTGCAGAAATCGGGGGCATTTTCAAAAGTATTACGCGGAACTTTAAAAGTGAAAAATGATGACGGCGCAGATTATACATTGACTGTCGGACACTGTACTCTGGTGGACTATTTAAAACGACGGAATATAACATCATTAATGGACAAAGAGGAAGCTATTGAAGAGCATCTTCTTTTTGAGGAATGCCTTCAGTTCTCTTTTGACGACGAATGCAACGTTTCTTCTATTGTAGACATTGCAGATAGCGCAGTCCCTTCGTCTAGCTAGAGATGTGATGACTCGCCGGAGTAGTTTGTTTTGTATTAGCGTGTTCTGTTTTTAGTTTAATATGTTTGTTGTGTTGCTCTGACAGTCTGAGCGTGAAGTTTTGAGGTTTTTTGTATAAAGTTTGTGTAAATAGCAGTAGTATATGACTACTTGTACTGTACATTACTGTTGCTGTGAGCGTGACGTTTTGAAGTTTTTTGTATAAAGTTTGTGTAAATAGCAGGTGTATAGGGCTACTTGTACTGTACATTACTGTTGCTGTGAGCGTGAAGTTTTGAAGTTTTTTGTATAAAGTTTGTGTAAATGGCAGTAGTATGGGACTACTAATTGTACTGTACATTACTTCTTGTTTGACCTATTTATTTGTGACATGACAGTTTGTATTACATGAGAAGGGCGAATTCGGTTGTATTTTGGTTTGTGTTTTATGTGTTATAAAGTAAAACCACGTCAAATTGACTGTGAATGTTTCATGTTTTTGAAGTTGTTTGGGTTTAAAGGCAAATCGTACTATGGGAATGTTTGTTTGTGAACTTCATTATGATTTAAAATGTTCTATTTATTGAGAGGAGAGCATATACATACTGTATGTAGCCAAATCGACCTCTCATGAAAATATACTGTTCATTTGTATAGCGCATTTTCATAACATTAAATTGTGTCAAAGCCCGCATTTTCTGAGCTAATGAACAGTGCAGGCGATTTGCTTAATTGTATTTTGTTAGACTACACTTATTACAAGCTTGCCAAATATGTTAGTTTCACAGTCTAATATATCAGAAAATGTTTGTAGTTTAGAATATGTAATTACAACATATTGACACACATTTGCCGACAGGGGGACGTGTTTTTACGGTTCTAATTGGCTGCCGTACTGTACGTGACCGCTTCCAGGTGTCCGCTATACAAGGCTTGTATTTTAGATTTTGCTGCTGGCGTTGCAAGAGGTAAGTGTATTTGTAATATTGTCTGACGGCAGATCTTTTTAACTGTAGTTTGTTTACGATTTGGTGTTTTCTGTTTTTAGATGGTTTAAGTTGTGCTAAGGTTTCTTTAGTATCATTCTCAGTTCAGTCTTGGTTTTACAAAAGCAATTAATAATCGCTGGGAAGCGTTTATTAAATACGCGTGTCTGTCGTACAAATCGATTGTAGGTTTGCGACCGAAACTAAACGCATAATGCAGTCCAGTTTTAATGTTTTAGATAGGCGTACCTCAGTTTTAAATAAATAAACTTTATTTTCGTTTACTAACATTTAGCCCGGACTGCCTACAATAAGACATGTTATCGGGTTAAGCAAAAACGAAGCATTCTGAAACAGCCAGGCGATGTTTGAAATCTTGATGTTTTGAATCCTTCTGTGTTATTAAAATTCGATTAGTAGTTATTGTTTACAACAAGGGATTTACCGCAAACGGACGCAAATGATTGCTTTTTGGTCAGTGTCGGAGTTGTACTTTATTACTTTTTTAATTGGGTTATCATATGCTCTTTGTCAGCCGAAGGTGTTTTTAGTTGTATGTTAAAGGTTTGCTGCTATATGCTTTAAGAGCTAAGTCTGTGGAATTTATTAATTTAGACTAAACTAACTTCATAAAGGGATAAGCTGGTTAAGCATTAATTCGGCATATCGGCGAAGACGCCTTTCTCTTGTTTAAGCTCAGTAGACATTCGCCGACAGGGGGATGTGTTTTTACGGTTCTGATTGGCTGCCGTACGTGACCACATTCCCCCGCCACAGCAAGGCTTGTCTTTTTGATTTTGCTGGTCGCGTTGCAAGAGGTAAGAATATATGTAATATTGTCTGACGACATATCTTTTTAATTGTAGTTTGTTGACGACTTGCTGTTTTCTGTTTTTAGATGGTTTAAGTTATGCTAAGGTTTTTTTTAGTATCATTCTCAGTTCGGTCTTTGTTTTATAAAAGCAATTAATAATCGCTGGGAAGCATTTATTAAATACGCGTGTCTGTCGTACAAATCGACTGTAGGTTTGCGACCGAAACTAGACGCATAATGCAGTCCAGTTTTAACGTTTTAGTAGTTTTAGAGCGCCTGTTATTACTTAGGTATTATCTGCGGTTTAATTGACTATAGGCCTACTCGGTGAAGACTAAAAAGCGGACAAACAGTGAAATATAGCCATGAATATAAATAGTTTTACGAACGGCTGGGGTCAGTTTCAGAAAGCAGCATTTCCTCTTTCGCTGGATTGCTTGTTGTTGGATTTTAGATAGGCGTACCTCAGTTTTAAATAAATAAACTTTATTTTCGTTTACTAACATTTAGCCCGGACTGCCTACAATAAGACATGTTATCGGGTTAAGCAAAAACGAAGCATTCTGAAACAGCCAGGCGATGTTTGAATCCTTCTGTGTTATTAAAATTCGATTAGTAGTTATTGTTTACAACAAGGGATTTACCGCAAACGGCACGCAAATGATTGCTTTTTGGTCAGTGTCGGAGTTGTACTTTATTACTTTTTTAATTGGGTTATCTAGGGTGACCAGATAATCCATGTCAGGGAGGACACATTGAGCTAGGACAGGATTTGTAAAATACCATTTAAATTAAAAGGACCTGGATCTCAGTTAAGCACCGAATTCTTGCTGTGTGCTGATTGATCAGTCTCCTATAATCATGCATATGCCACTAATGTTAATGTGTAACAGCTGGATGAGTTTTTCAATCAAACCAGTCAAAGCACAAGAAGAAGTGAGCTATTTAGCCAAACACAGGTGCCTTTCAGTTTTAAAGTAGTTTGTAAAACCTGGAGTAGCTTAAAGTGTCCTCCCTGACATGGATTATCTGGTCAGCCTAGGTTATCATATGCTCTTTGTCAGCCGAAGGTGTTTTTAGTTGTATGTTAAAGGTTTGCTGCTATATGCTTTAAGAGCTAAGTCTGTTGAATTTATTAATTTAGACTAAACTAACTTCATAAAGGGATAAACTGGTTAAGCATTAATTCGGCTTATTACATGGCTCTCTGGAATGCTTGATTCTGATTGGTCAGTTGAGACATTTGCAGGTTCGTTCTTTTCAAATAACCTCTCCAAAGTAATAACGCATGGTCACGTGGTACTATATCGTTTCGCGGAAGGGTAAAAATGCTAATTTAAAACAAATATGCCAATAAAATGTTTCAAATTTATATTGATGTCCAGGTTTTTTCCTTATGTGACAAATAGCTGTGTAATAAGCGGTATAATGTACAGGCAGCCGGTAGTCATCGCGAAATAAGCCCCTTCAGTGTGATACAAGGCCCTCCGCTTCGCGTCGGGTCCTGATCACACTGTCGGGGCTTATTTCTGCGATAACTACCGGCTGACTGTACATTATCCCTTACATAGCGGCGAAGACGCCTTTCTGTGGCGGACATTTTGTTTGTGCTCAGTAGACATTCGCCAAAAGGGGGACATGTTTTTACGGTTCTGATTGGCTGCCGTACGTGACCGCTTTCCGGTGTCCGCCATTGCAAGGCTTGTCTTTTAGATTTTGCTGCTGGCATTGCAAGAGGTAAGAATATCTGTAATATTGTCTGACGGCACATCTTTTTAATTGTAGTTTGTTGACGATTTGCTGTTTTCTGTTTTTAGATGGTTTAAGTTATGCTAATGTTTTTTTAGTATCATTCTCATTTAGGTCTTGGTTTTATAAAAGCAATTAATAATCGCTGGGAAGCAGCCACACCAGCCGCAATAATCGCTGGCCACCAGCCACACCCAAACCATACAGGTGCCATGGCCATTTCAATCAGACAGCTATATCTCAGGCATGCCTCAGCCAATCATCACCAAACTTTAATATGTCGTGTAGGATAGTACTCCGGAAGGGCCGTCCAAATTTGGTGCCGATCGGTCAAACGGGGGCGCTACAACCACTGTCCATATATTTCTAAGACCCACCTTAGCAAATTAAGCTGAAATGTCCTTATTTCTCATAAAACCTTGAAAGAAGTGTTACCTTTCCCTTCACCTGAGTCTATATTTTTTATTTGCTTTAATTTTTCACCAATTTGCCTCATAGAACATTATCAGACTTAATTTACACATAAGAAGGCCTGAAAGTATTGAATACAATTTCTAAAATGGAGCGCTGACTCCACCTGCTGGCCACACTATTTCCATGCCCATTTCATTCAAATAGCTATATCTCTGGCGTGCTTCATCCAATCCTCACAAAATTTGACGCACATCTGTGTTACTAGACTTCAGAAATACCTTCCAAGTTTGGTGGCAATCGGTCAAACGGGGGCACTACAGCCACTGTCCTACTATGTCTAAGACCAACCTTGGTTAATGCAGCTGAAATCTGCTTATTGTTTATTTAAAAATTAAAATATTAATCACCTTTCCCTTCATCTGAGTCCATATTTTTAATCTGCTTATATTTTCCTGCCATTTGACTTTTACAAATCTTTCAAACTTCAATCTTTCTTCAGGCTGTGTACACTGCAGCAATTACAATTTTATAATAAATTGGCCAGCAGGTGGAGTCAGCGCTCCATTTCAATAATGCCTTCAATACTTTTAGCCTTTCTCCTGTCTAAATGTACGACCTAGAATAGGATACAGCATGATATTACTGCTGTTACATGTCACACTACGCAACTCAGCACTTTGTTAAGAATATGCAACACAGCCTATGTTTACACAGGCAGTATAACAAAGCAACTCTGTAATATCTAGACTTACCAGACCAGGTATGAAGGTCCCTAAATCTACCAACTAGTCAGGCCATCTGACCCAAACCATGCATTCAGTCAGGCTAAGGCACTCCACCACAGGGTTCTACATTCTGTCCTACATTTGCTGACCTTTTAGACCGATAATATTTAATCTATATCCTGATTTCTACCTACTACTGAGACCATCTGACCAAAATAATGCATTCAGTCAGGTTCAGGCACTACACCACAGGGTTCTACATTCTTTCCTACATTTCCTGACCTGTTAGACCGACACTAAACAATCTCCATCCTGATTTCTACCTGCTACTCAAACCATCTGACTGAAACAAGTTCTGTTCTGTCTGACATCTGCTGACCTGTAGTTCTGTCTGACTTGTTAGTACCCTCCTCTACAGTTTGCCCTACATCTCCTGTCGCAATAGAGCTACACTAAATCTGCATCCTGTTATGGCAGTCTAATTCTGTCTGACTTTCTACTACCCTGGTCACCAGTCCTCTGCCGTTATTGCTCTATTACTTGTCCTACCTGTCCTACTTGTCCTACCTGTCCTACTTTTCATACCCTTTGGACCCTTCAGTAACTGCCTGCAGTTTCTAGTTATTATTATTATTTTTTTCCTGCCGTAAAACTGAATGTACAGCCTAAACCGTAAGAGCTAGACCAACCAAACTTGGTAAGATGATGTCAATTCTTACCCGCTACTCAGATTCTCTGACCCAGTCTTGTCAGCCAGATGGGGGCGCTCTAGCGCCCCCCAACGCGTTTCAGTCCATATCTCCTGTCCTATTAGTCCTACAATTGAAATTCTTTTTTCTGCTGATACAGACAGCCATTCCCTACCAACTTACCATTTGGACTATGAAGCTCCGCCTACTTAGATTTTTTGCTAATTTGCATAATTTGCAAATCCTACTTTTCCCTTCAAGTCCTAGCTTGTTCTACCAAATCAGACAAATGAGGTGTCAAACGAATCAGAACTCTGAGCTGATCAAGAATCATCAACAAAATTCCGACATTTTTATATCCTACGGCCATTAGCCACGCCCAAACAATGGCCAAATTTCGCCCATTTTGGTCTGACGGCTATAACTTGGCAATTCCTTGGCCTACCTTGACCAAATTTGAAATCCTACCTCGCAACACCATCCTGGGGACACGGTCCAAGGCGGGCCGCATTTCGTCAATAGGGGGCGCTATAACTAAAAACTGGCAGTATCTCCTGGCTGCCTTGGCCAATCTAACTGAAATTTGGCAGATATGTACTAGGACGCAGCCTGTGGTCAGTCACATACAATGGCAGTAATTCGTCCTTAAAGAGTGGCCGCCATCATCCAATCAAAATCAAGCAGCCATTTGACAGGCTTATCAATGACCAATCTAAATCAAATTTGGGTGATACATTTGTGCTCTCACCCTCTGCCTACCCTGTAAAGGACACCTCACTCGGCCAGATGGGGGCGCTACAGTGACAACTTTTGCGTTTCTGCCTATTTCTCGAGAATGGTGAAGCCTACAATCAACATTTACTGCCAGGTCAATTCAGTACGACATGCCAAATCAAACAACATGTAGAACTTGCTTCTGCACCTTAGCATTTTTACATAATTCATATTGGTCTGAAAACAAGACATTTCGTTAGCCTCCTAGGATTTTCACCAAACCTACACAAATCTGGTATCATTTAAATCAGGAGACAGTCATAATAAATAAATATTAAAAAAATCCTAAACTTTCCATGAGGTTGGGCCACCAGCCACACCCAAACCATACAGGTGCCATGGCCATTTCAGTCAGACAGCTATATCTCAGGCATGCCTCAGCCAATCATCACCAAACTTTAATATGTTGTGTAGGATACTACTCCGGAAGACCCCTCCAAATTTGGTGCCAATCAGTCAAACGGGGGCGCTACAGCAATATAACATGTCTGTATAAACCTGAAAAATCAATTCAACTTACATTTATCTCATTTTTGATCAATTGACATATTACTGGTTAAAATCATTTGTGCTGCAATTTCTTTGTGTCATGTCAAATCAAGATATATGCAATGCTCAATGATAGTCATTTGCATTGACTTGTGATGTTTAAAAACCTAATAAATGACATATTACTGTAACTCCTACAATGTCCAGCCCAAGTAGCTCATTCTGGTAGTAGATCAATCAGCACACTGCCCTTATGTATGATTCATAAAAATATCTTGACCTACCTGTATGCTATGGCCACCAGCTACACCCAACCTGCACCATTTCCATGTTCATTTCAATCAACCATCTAAAGGATTTAATTTTCCTGCCATTAGACTTTTAGAAATGTATCAAACTTCAGTGATACTTCAGGCTCTGTACATTGCAGCAATTGCAATTTCTTTGAACAGCTAGTCACCACATTTCCCTTCTGTTTCTCATCTACCGATTTCCATTTATTGTACCTTAATCAACATTTCTACGGTAATGTTCAAATGTCAGGTATCATCTCATAGTAGCATTTCCTATTTTCTGCTGATTTAAATGCATTGCTCATCAATTACAGTCTGTACTTCATTTCAAATAATTAGTGAACTTCTAATTTTATGCCATTCACTTCTTTCCTCTTCATTGGATTCATAGGATTGCTGGGATTGCTGCGAGGATTGCTGGGATTGCTGCGAGAGAGTGGTGTTGAGCTGCAGCGATTGTTTGGGATTGTTTTTTTGGAGTGTTTTGAGTGTTTGTGTGCTTTACCTGTTTACGTGGGTGGCTGTTTATTTCTATTTATTGTTCTTATTTCGGTCAGCGTGAGTGCTTGTCTGTCCTGTCTGTTAATCAACAGCGCGATTATTACCGACAGAGAGCTGCGGGTGTCGCGTGCGCGGCGTTTTTCTGTCCGCGTTTAAACTCCGTAACAAACACCCGCGGGGCGATTATAACTAATAACATCTAACGTCGGTATCGCTACCAAGCGTCGGAAAAGGACAGTTGCTCCTGAGCTTTGCTCGGTCGCCAGTCGGGGCCGGGAGGACATTTTCCACTTTTTTCCCGCTCCGGCAGTAGCCTGCTGTGAGGGGGTTTTTGTGGTTTTTCGACCTCCCAAGAGCAACTTCGATTTCGCCTTGTTTTTAGTTCATACTTGGTTCAGGCAGAAGTTCTTCTGGTAAGTAGTAGTAAGTTTATCAGGTTTAAAATTTTTTATAAAATAATAATTAAGTTCCGTTTTAACACAAGTAATAACTTATTTTAGTGTACTCCGCACGTTACTGCATTTATTGTTACGCAAATTAATCTTTATAGTTAAATACACTATATAAATTTACTGGGCTGGGAGTACGGGGTCATAGTGAGTTAGTTAATTATGGGGCCAGCTCAGTGTTGCGTTTGCAAGATGTTTGCCCTTCTGGACGTTAGTGTCCAGTCGGACTTCATCTGCGAGCGATGTAAGCTAGTGGACTCACTCATGGTCAAGGTTCGCGACCTTGAGGAGCAACTGGCTCGCATCCAATGCAACAGTGAGTTAGATGAGCTAGTTGATACGCCGTTTAGGGAGACGGTGTGTACGCCACTAACGGGGTGGAGGGAGAATGAAGAGCAGAGAGGTCGAGAGAGCTGGGTGACCGTAGGTCGTAGACGCAGGAAAAGGCGTACACACGTTACAGAGGCGGCATCACCTGAGGTGTCTGTGTCTAACAGGTTTCAGGTGCTTCCAGCTTTAGAGCCGGAAGGGACTGGGGAAGCAGGTGGGCCCTTGGGCACTGAGGAGCCCCCTCCCCCCAGAAAGAGGGAGGTTGTGGTAGTGGGGGATTCAATTATTAGGGGAGTAGACAGTTATGTGTGCACGCGTGATAGAGGGTCCCGTACGGTGTCTTGCCTGCCTGGTGCCCAGGTAGGAGACCTTCCAGATCGTGTGGACAAGCTTTTGGCCCCAGCTGGGGTGGATCCAGTTGTCGTGGTGCATGTTGGCACCAACGACATAGGCAAGGGTAGAAGGGCTGTTCTGCAGGATAAATTTATAGAAGTCGCCAATAAGCTTAGAAGCAGAACGTCCATGGTGGTATTTTCCGAAATACTCCCCGTGCCACGCGCAAGTGAGGCTAAGTTAGCTGAGATAAGGAGATTAAATGCGTGGCTAAAAGGATGGTGTAGGAAAGAGGGGTTTAGGTTTATGGGGCACTGGAGGACCTTCTGGAACAGGTGGGACCTGTTCAAGCCGGATGGGTTGCATCTGAACCGGAGGGGAACCAGTGTACTGGGAAGGCGTATTTGTAGAGTAGTTGAGGAATGTTTAAACTAGGGACTGGGGGGGCAGGGAGGTTAGTTAAGTATGTAACTGGGGGGAAACGGAAAGCCCAAAAAAATCATATTATAAGTAGGCACTGTAATAAGCCTACCCTTTGTTGTCTGTATTTAAACGCCAGGAGTATTAGGAATAAAATTCATGATTTAGAGGCTCTTATCTCATCGGACTCTTATGATATTATAGCAATAACTGAAACGTGGTTGAGTGATAAGGATGGACAAGAATATAATATGGATGGTTACACATTGTTCCGTAAAGACCGTATAGGTAAGAAGGGAGGTGGTGTTGCAGTATATGTAAAGGAAATCTTGCAGGCAAGGGAGCTTACTGATATAAGTAAAAGTACGGAAGCTATATGGGTAAAATTAGATGCTACAAACTCAAATAGCCTAATTGTCGGTGTTTGTTACAGAGCACCCAATGTAGCTGCTGAGGAAAGCAGATTGTTATACAGTGATATTAGGATTATGAGCAATAAAAATGATGTGGTAGTTATGGGTGATTTTAATCTACCGGGGATACAGTGGGACATTGTTGCTGGCTCTTCTGAAAATGAACTTGAGATGGTGGAATTAGTACAGGATTGTTTTTTTACTCAGTTTGTTAACACCCCTACCAGGGGAGATGCCATTCTTGATCTTGTTTTGTCTAATAACCAGGACAGGATTGGTAAATTAGATGTTTTAGAACCACTTGACAGTAGCGATCATAACATGGTTAAATTTGAGGTTAAGTTTAGTGCCCGAAGAGCAAAGTCCAAATCAAAAATATATAATGTTAGGAAGGCTAACTTCAATTGTATGAGATTAAAACTAGAAACCGTGAACTGGATGGAGTTAAATAACAAAACTGTTGAAGAGGCATGGGAATTTTTTAAAAGCACATTATTGCAAGTACAAGAGGACTTCATACCTGTTTCTAGCAAGAATAAATCTAGGAAATTGCAACCTAGGTGGTTTAATAGGGACATAAAGTATAAAGTAAGGAGGAAAAGGGCTTTGTTCCAGAGATGGAAAATAACTGATGATGACATAATAAAGCAAGAGTATCTAAATCTACAGGCTGAATTAAAAAATGACATTAGACGAGCTAAAAGGAATGTCGAAAGGAAGATCGCATTGGAGGCTAAGGATGACGTTAAAAGTTTCTTCCAGTATTTTAACTCTAAAAGAGCTCTAAAAGCTGAAATTACTAATCTGCAGGATAGTAAGGGTCTTATAATTGAAAACGACATTGACATAGTAAATGAGTTCAATGATAGTTTTGCACGGGTATTCACTGTCGAGGACACTAGTAACTTACCAGTTCTTATTACTAATTCAACATCGTCTATAACTAATATATATATAACTGAAGCTGATGTTTTGCAAAGCCTAGCTAAGCTCAAAATAAATAAATCACAGGGCCCTGATGGCATCTTACCTATAGTGTTAAAAGAGATGAGGGATATTATTTGCCGACCCTTAACATTACTGTTTCAAAAATCCTTATCTGAAGGTGTGGTACCTTCTGATTGGAAGCATGCCAACATAACGCCCATTTTCAAAAAAGGGGATAGAAGTAATTTGTCAAACTATAGGCCAATCAGTCTAACTTGTATAACTGGTAAAGTTATGGAGGCTATAATCAAAGAGAAAATGGTAGATTACCTGGACTCAAATAACATTTTGAGGGATAGCCAGCATGGATTTAGGAGAGGTAGATCCTGTTTAACAAATCTGTTGGAGTTTTTTGAGGAAGCTACTCAGGAAGTTGATGATAAGAAGGCCTATGATGTCATCTATTTAGATTTCCAAAAGGCTTTTGATGTTGTTCCCCACAAGAGGCTCTCACTTAAACTCAAAGCGACAGGTATTTTAGGAACTGTAGCGACTTGGATTGATAACTGGTTAACGGATAGGAAGCAGCGAGTAGTTATAAGAGGCTCGATGTCACAGTGGGCCTGCGTTCATAGTGGGGTACCGCAGGGTTCAATTTTAGGACCACTTTTGTTCCTAATTTACATAAATGATATAGACACCAATATATACAGTAAACTGGTGAAATTTGCAGATGACACCAAGGTGGGTGGTGTAGCAGATACTGACCTAGCGGCTCAGCAGCTACAGCGGGATCTTAATTTAATTAGTGACTGGGCTGACACCTGGCAGATGAAATTTAACATAGACAAATGTAAGGTACTCCATGTAGGGAGCAGAAATATAAAGTACAGGTATTTTATGGGACCTACTGAAATAAAGGTAGCTGATTATGAGAAAGACCTTGGTGTGTATGTTGATGCTTCCATGTCTCATTCTCGCCAGTGTGGGGAAGCAATAAAAAAGGCCAATAGGATGTTGGGGTACATCTCCAGGTGTGTGGAGTTTAAGTCAAGGGAGGTAATGCTAAGATTATACAATTCCTTGGTGAGACCTCACCTAGAATATTGTGTACAGGTTTGGTCACCATATCTTAAAAAGGACATAGCGGCCTTAGAAAAGGTGCAGCGTAGGGCCACAAGAATGATTCCTGGTCTTAGAGGAATGTCATACGAGGAAAGGTTATTTGAGCTAAATCTGTTCAGCCTCAAGCAAAGGAGACTGAGGGGGGACATGATCCAGGTCTATAAGATTCTAACAGGTTTGGATGCTGTTCAACCGAATAGTTACTTCAGCATTAGTTCCAATACAAGAACTCGTGGCCATAGGTGGAAATTAGCGGGAGAACATTTCAAACTGGATTTAAGGAAGCACTTCTTTACACAGCGTGTAGTCAGAGTATGGAATAGTCTTCCTGATAACGTAGTGCAAGCTGAATCCTTGGGTTCCTTTAAATCAGAGCTAGATAAGATTTTAACAACTCTGAGCTATTAGTTAAGTTCTCCCCAAGCGAGCTCGATGGGCCGAATGGCCTCCTCTCGTTTGTATAGTTCTTATGTTCTTATGTTCTTATTGCTTCTTTCCATTAGCTTTGGACCCGATTGTCACTGCTTGCAGTTATCTTTATTATTAAGGGTCCAAAGCATGAAATGCTTATGGACCATTATTGTTTTTCTTAGGATTATTATTATTATTAAGGGTCCAAAGGACGAAGTCCTTATGGACCATTATTGTTTTTCTTAGGATTATTAAGGGTCCAAAGGACGAAGTCCTTATGGACCATTATTGTTTTTCTTAGGATTATTATTATTATTATTATTAAGGGTCCAAAGGACGAAGTCCTTATGGACCATTATTGTTTTTCTTAGGATTATTATTATTAAGGGTCCAAAGGACGAAGTCCTTATGGACCATTATTGTTTTTCTTAGGATTATTATTATTATTATTATTATTATTATTTTTCTGCCCTAAAACTGAATGTACAGCCTAAACTGTAAGAGCTAGACCAACCAAACTTGGTCAGATGATGTCAATTCCTACCCACTACTCAGGTTGTCCTACCCAGTCCTGCCAGCCAGATGGGGGCGCCTTAGCGCCCCCCAACACGTTTCGGTCGATATCTCCTGTCCTGTTAGACCTACAATCGAAATTCTTTGTTCTACATATACAGACAGCAAAGCCCTACCAACTTGCCATTTGGACTATGAAGCTCCGCCTACTTAGATTTTTTGCTAATTTGCATAATTTGCCAATCCTACTTTTTCCTTAAAGTCCTGGCTTGTCCTACCAAATCAGACAAATGAGGTGTCAGACGAATCAGAATTCTCTGCTGATCAAGAATTATCCACAAAATTCAGACATTTTTATATCCTACGGCCATTAGCCACGCCCAAACAATGTCCAAATTTGGCCCGTTTTGGTCTGACGGCTATAACTTGGCCGTGCCTTGGCCTACCTTGACCAAATTTGAAATGCTACCTCCCTACACCATTCTGGGGACACGGTCCGAGGCGGGCCGCATTTCGTCAATAGGGGGCGCTACAACTAAAAACTGGCAATATCTCCTGACTGCCTTTGCCAATCTAACTGAAATTTGGTAGATATGTACTAGGAAGCAGCCTGTGGTCAGTCACCTACAATGGCAGTAATTATTCCTTAAAGAGTGGCCGCCATCAGCCAATCAAAATCAAGCAGGCATTTCACAGGCTTCTCAATGACCAATCTAAATCAAATTTGGGTGATACATTTGTGCTCTGACCCTCTGCCTAAACTGTAAAGGACACCTCACTCGGCCAGATGGGGGCGCAACAGTGACAACTTTTGCATTTCTGCCTATTTCTCGAGAACGGTGAAGCCTACAATCGACATTTCTTGCCAGGTCAATTCAGTACGACATGCCAAATCAAACAACATGTAGAACTTGCTTCTGCATCTTTGCGTTTTTGCATAATTCATATTGGTCTGAAAACAAGACATTTCGTTAACCTCCTAGGATTTTCACCAAACCTACACAAATCTGGTATCATTTAAATCAGGAGACAGTCATAATAAATAATTCATAAAAAAAATCATAAACTTTCCATGAGGTATAGTCACCAGCCACACACAAACCATACAGGTGCCATGCCCAATTCAATCAGACAGCTATATCTCAGGCCTGCCTCAGCCAATCATCACCAAACTTTAATATATCCTGTAGAATAGTAGTCCGGAAGGGCCCTCCAAATTTGGTGCCGATCGGTCAAACGGGGGCGCTACAACAACATAACATGTCTGTATAAACCTTGAAAATCAGTTCAACTTACATTTATCTCATTTCTGTTCTAGTGACATGTTACTGGTTAAAATATTTTGTACTGCCAGTTCTGTGAGTCATGCCAAATCAAGACATATGCAATGCCCAATGATAGTCATTTTCATTCCCTTGTGATGTTTAAAAACTTAATAAATAACATATTACTGTAACTTCTACAATGTTCAGCCCAAGTAGGTCATTCTGGTAGTACATCAATCAGGACATTGCCATTATGGATAATTCATAAAAATATCTTAACCTGTACGCTATGGCCACCAGCTACAACAAACCTGCACCATATCCATGCTCATTTCAATCAACCATCTAAAGCTCAGCTGTGCTTCAGCCAATCCTCATCAAATTTGACGGCCTAATGTAGTAAGGGACCTCAGACAGACCCTCCAATTTTGGTTCCAATCGGTCAAATGGGGGCGCTACAGCCACTGTCCATATATTTCTAAGACCCACCTTAGCAAATTCAGCTGAAATGTCCTTATTTCTCATAAAACCTTGAAAGAATTGTTACCTTTCCCTTCACCTGAGTCCATATTTCTTATTCACTTTCATTTTTCACCGATTTGCCTCATAGAACATTATCAGACTTAATTTACACATAAGAAGGCCTGAAAGTATTGAATACAATTTCTAAAATGGAGCGCTGACTCCACCTGCTGGCCACACTGTTTCCATGCCCATTTCATTAAAATAGCTATATCTCTGGCATGCTTCATCCAATCCTCACAAAATTTGACGCACATCTGTGTTACTAGACTTCAGAAAGACCTTCCAAGTTTGGTGGCAATCGGTCAAACGGGGGCACTACAGCCACTGTCCTAATATGTCTAAGACCAACCTTGGTTAATGCAGCTGAAATCTGCTTATCGTTTATTTAAAAATTAAAAAATTAATCACCTTTCCCTTCATCTAAGTCCATATTTTTAATCTGCTTATATTTTCCTGCCATTTGACTTTTACAAATCTTTCAAACTTCAATCTTTCTTCAGGCTGTGTACACTGCAGCAATTACAATTTTATAATAAATTGGCCAGCAGGTGGAGTCAGCGCTCCATTTCAATAATGCCTTCAATACTTTTAGCCTTTCTCCTGTCTAAATGTATAACCTAGAATATGATACAGCATGATATTACTGCTGTTACATGTCACAATACGCAACTCAGCACTTTGTTAAGAATATGCAACACAGCCTATGTTTACACAGGCAGTATAAAAAAGAAAACTGTAATATCTAGACTTACCAGACCAGGTATGAAGGTCCCTAAATCTACCAACTAGTCAGGCCATCTGACCCAAACCATGCATTCAGTCAGGCTAAGGCACTCCACCACAGGGTTCTACATTCTGTCCTACATTTGCTGACCTGTTAGACCGATACTAACTAATCTATATCCTGATTTCTACCTACTACTGAGACCATCTGACCAAAACAATGCATTCAGTCAGGTTCAGGCACTACACCACAGGGTTCTACATTCTGTCCTACATTTCCTGACCTGTTAGACCGACACTCAACAATCTACATCATGATTTCTACCTTCTACTCAAACCATCTGACCTAAACAAGTTCTGTTCTGTCTGACATCTGCTGACCTGTAGTTCTGTCTGACTTTTTAGTATCCTCCTCTACGGTTTGCCCTACATCTCCTGTCACATTAGAGCTACGCTAAATCTCCATCCTGTTATGGCAGTCTAATTGTTGCCCGGTCAATTAAGTACGACATGCCAAATCAAACAACATGTAGAACTTGCTTCTGCATCTTTGCGTTTTTGCATAATTCATATTGGTCTGAAAACAAGACATTTCGTTAACCTCCTAGGATTTTCACCAAACCTACACAAATCTGGTATCATTTAAATCAGGAGACAGTCATAATAAATAATTCATAAAAAAATCATAAACTTTCCATGAGGTATAGTCACCAGCCACACACAAACCATACAGGTGCCATGCCCAATTCAATCAGACAGCTATATCTCAGGCCTGCCTCAGCCAATCATCACCAAACTTTAATATATCCTGTAGAATAGTAGTCCGGAAGGGCCCTCCAAATTTGGTGCCGATCGGTCAAACGGGGGCGCTACAACAATATAACATGTCTGTATAAACCTTGAAAATCAGTTCAACTTACATTTATCTCATTTCTGTTCTAGTGACATATTACTGGTTAAAATATTTTGTACTGCCAGTTCTGTGAGTCATGCCAAATCAAGACATATGCAATGCCCAATGATAGTCATTTTCATTCCCTTGTGATGTTTAATAACTTAATAAATAACATATTACTGTAACTTCTACAATATCCAGCCCAAGTAGGTCATTCTGGTAGTACATCAATCAGGACATTGCCCTTATGGATAATTCATAAAAATATCTTGACCTGTATGCTATGGCCACCAGCTACAACAAACCTGCACCATATCCATGCTCATTTCAATCAACCATCTGAATCTCAGCCGTGCTTCAGCCAATCCTCATCAAATTTGACGGCCTAATGTAGTAAGGGACCTCAGACAGACCCTCCAATATTGGTGCCAATCGGTCAAACAGGGGCGCTACAGCCACTGTCCATATATGTCTAAGACCCACCTTAGCAAATTCAGCTGAAATGTCCTTATTTCTCATAAAACCTTGAAAGAATTGTTACCTTTCCCTTCACCTGAGTCCATATTTTTTATTCACTTTCATTTTTCACCAATTTGCCTCATAGAACATTATCAGACTTAATTTACACATAAGAAGGCCTGAAAGTATTGAATACAATTTCTAAAATGGAGCGCTGACTCCACCTGCTGGCCACACTGTTTCCATGCCTATTTCATTCAAATAGCTATATCTCTGGCATGCTTCATCCAATCCTCACAAAATTTGATGCACGGCTGTGTTACTAGACTGCCTCAGCCAAGCTGCAAAAGACCTTCCAAGTTTGGTGGCAATCAGTCAAACGGGGGCACTACAGCCACTGTCATAATATGTCTAAGACCAACCTTGGTTAATGCAGCTGAAATCTGCTTATTGTTTATTTAAAAATTAAAATATTAATCACCTTAACCTTCATCTAAGTCCATATTTTTAATCTGCTTATATTCTCCTGCCATTTGACTTTTACAAATCTTTCAAACTTTAATCTTTCTTCAGGCTGTGTACACTACAGCAATTACAATTTTATAATAAATTGGCCAGCAGGTGGAGTCAGCGCTCCATTTCAATAATGCCTTCAATACTTTTAGCCTTTCTCCTGTCTAAATATACATCCTAGAATAGCATACAGCATGATATTACTGCTGTTACATGTCACACTCCCGCAACTCAGCACTTTGTTAAGAATATGCAACACAGCCTATGTTTACACAGGCAGTATAAAAAAGCAACTATGTAATATCTACACTTACCAGACCAGGTATGAAGGTCCCTAAATCTACCAACTAGTCAGGCCATCTGACCCAAAACATGTATTAAGTCAGGCTAAGGCACTCCACCACAGGGTTCTACATTCTGTCCTGCATTTGCTGACCTGTTAGACCGATACTAACTAGTCTATATCCTGATTTCTACCTACTACTCAGACTATCTCACCAAAACATTACATTCAGCCAGGTTCAGGCACTACACCACAGGGTCCTACATTCTGTCCTACATTTCCTGACCTGTTAGACGGACACTCAACAATCTCCATCCTGATTTCTACCTTCTACTCAAACCATCTGTTGTCCTACCTGTCCTACCTGTCCTACTTGTCATACCCTTTGGACCCTTCAGTAACTGCCTGCAGTTTCTAGTTATTTTTATTTTTATTATTTTTCTTCCCTAAAACTGAATGCCCAGCCTAAACCGTAAGTCCTAGGCCGACCAAATTTGGTAGGATGATTGGTATTCCTACCCACTACTCAGGTTGTCCGACCCGTCCGACTCAGCCGGAGGGGGGCGCCGTAGCGCCCCCCAACACGTTTCGGTCGATATCTCCTGTCCTGTTTGTCCTACAACTGAAATTTTTTTTTCTGCTGATGCAGACAGCCATGCCCTACCAAAAAGTCAATGGGACCATGAAGCTCCGTCTACGTAGATTTTTGCTTATTTGCATATTTTGCAAATCTTACTTTTTCCTTACAGTCCAAGCTTGTCCTACCAAATCAGACAAATGAGGTGTCAAACGAATCACAACTCTGAGCTGATCAAGAATCATCCACAAATTTCAGACATTTCTATGTCCTACGGCCATTAGCCACGACCAAACAATGTCCAAAACTGGCCCGTTTTGGTCTGACTGCTATAACTTGGCCGTGCCTTGGCATACCTTGACCAAATTTTAAAGCCTATCTCTGGACACCATTCTGGGGGCATGGTCCGAGGCGGGCCGCATTTCGTCCATAGGGGGCGCTACAACTAAAATCTGCCAATATCTCCTGACTGCCTTGGCCAATCCAACTGAAATTTAGGATATTTGTACTAGCACCCAGCCTGAGGTCAGTCACCTACAATGGCAGTCATCAGTCCTTAAAGAGTGGCTGCCATCGGCCAATCAAAATCAAGCAGCTATTTGACAGGTTTAACGATGAGCAATCCAAATCAAATTTCGGTGGTATATTTGTCCTCTGACCCTCAGCCCTCCCTGTAAAGGACACCTCACTTGGCCAGATATGTGTCTAAGACCCTCCTAGGCTCATTGAGCTGAAATGAGTAACCAGATCAGGTAGGAAGTTGTCTACCGATCTCACCTGTTTTAACAACAGCAACGGGTGGCTCAGTGGGCTAAACTTGTATGCTTGTAATCAGAGGGTCGCAGGTTCGAACCCAGCTTCGGTGGGTACTTCGAGCTAGGCAGCCCAATGTGCACAGCATACTCTCCGTGAAGTGAGCTGGGGAGACGTGAAGGCGTTTTCCCCATGAGGATCAATGAAGCTTCTATTATTGTTAATTTAGACCTGCTCAGGCACTACTACAGAGGGTTGAACAATAATTATTTTTCTTCCCTAAAACTGAATGCCCAGCCTAAACCGTAAGTCCTAGACTGACCAAATTTGGCAACAAGATTCCTATTCCTACCCACTACTCAGTCACACTGACCCATCCCAGTCAGTCAGATGGGGGCGCTACAGCACCCCGATTTGCATTTCTGCCTATATCTCCAGACCTGTCAAGCCTACAGTTGAAATTTATTGCCAGTCCAATTCACTATGTCATGACGAATCCAACTGCATATAGAACTTGGTTCTACATCTTTTCCTTCTTGCATGATTTATAGTTGTTTTTAAAACAGGTTTTCTTGTTAACCTCCTACGATTTTCGCCCAACATACATAAATCTGTTGTCATTCAAATCAGGAGACAGTCCTTTTAAAGATTTAGAGAAAAAACTTAAACTTTCGGTAAGATACAGCCACCAGCCACACCCTGACTGTACTGTTGTCTTGCCCATTTCAATCAGACAGCTATATCTCAGGGATGCTTCAGCCAATCATTACAACATTTGGCTCACTGATGTAGGACTGTACCCCAGAGAGACCGTCCAAATTTCGTGTCAATCGGTCAATCAGGAGCGCTACGCCACTGTCTATATACATCTAAGAGCCACCTAGGCTCATTGAGGTAAAATCAGTTTCCAGATCAGGTAGGAAGGTGTCCAGCGATCTCTCCCGTTTTACCAACAGCAGCGGGTGGCTCAGTGGGCTAAACTTGTATGCTTGTAATCAGAGGGTTGCAGGTTCGAACCCAGCTTCGGTGGGTACTTCGAGCTAGGCAGCCCGATGTGCACAGCATACCCTCCGTAAAGTGAGCTGGGGATACGTAAAGGCGTTTTCCCCATGAGGATCAATGAAGCTTCTATTATTGTTAATTCAGACCTGCTCAGGCACTACTACAGAGGGTTGAACAATAATTATTTTTCTTCCCTAAAACTGAATGCCCAGCCTAAACCGTAAGTCCTAGACTGACCAAATTTGGCAACAAGATTCCTATTCCTACCCACTACTCAGTCACACTGACCCATCCCAGTCAGTCAGATGGGGGCGCTACAGCACCCCGATTTGCATTTCTGCCTATATCTCCAGACCTATCAAGCCTACAGTTGAAATTTATTGCCAGTCCAATTCACTATGTCATGACGAATCCAACTGCATATAGAACTTGGTTCTACATCTTTTCCTTCTTGCATGATTGATAGTTGTTTTTAAAACAGGTTTTCTTGTTAACCTCCTACGATTTTCGCCCAACATACATAAATCTGTTGTCATTCAAATCAGGAGACAGTCCTTTTAAAGATTTAGAGAAAAAACTTAAACTTTCGGTAAGATACAGCCACCAGCCACACCCTGACTGTACTGATGTCTTGCCCATTTCAATCAGACAGCTATATCTCAGGGATGCTTCAGCCAATCATTACAACATTTGGCTCACTGATTTAGGACTGTACCACAGAGAGACCCTCCAAACTTCGTGTCAATCGGTCAATCAGGAGCGCTACGCCACTGTCTATATACATCTAAGACCCACCTAGGCTCATTGAGGTACAATGAGTTTCCAGATCAGGTAGGAAGGTGTCCAGCGATCTCTCCAGATTTACCAACAGCAGCGGGTGGCTCAGTGGGCTAAACTTGTATGCTTGTAATCAGAGGGTCGCAGGTTCGAACCCAGCTTCGGTGGGTACTCGAGCTAGGCAGCCCGATGTGCACAGCATACCCTCCGTGAAGTGAGCTGAGGAAACGTGAAGGCGCTTTCCCCACGCGGGTCAATGAAGCTTATATTATTGTTAATTAAGACCTGCTCAGGCACTACTCCAGAGGGTTGAACAATAATTATTTTTCTTCCCTAAAACTGAATGCCCAGCCTAAACCGTAAGTCCTAGACTGACCAAATTTGGCAACAAGATTCCTATTCCTACCCACTACTAAGTCCCACTGACCCATCCCAGTCAGTCAGATGGGGGCGCTACAGCACCCCGATTTGCATTTCTGCCTATATCTACAGACCTGTCAAGCCTACAGTTGAAATTTATTGCCAGTCCAATTCACTATGTCCTGACAAATCAAACTGCATATAGATCTTGGTTCTACATCTTTGCCTTCTTGCATGATTTACAGATGTTTTGAAAACAGGTTTTTTTGTTAACCTCCTAGGATTTTCGCCTAACATCCATAAATCTGGTGTCATTCAAACCAGGAGACAGTCCTTTTAAAGATTTAGAGAAAAAACTTAAACTTTCGGTAAGATACAGCCACCAGCCACACCATGACTGTACTGTTGTCTTGCCCATTTCAATCAGACAGCTATATCTCAGGAATGCTTCAGCCAATCATTAAAAAATTTGGCTGACTGATGTAGGACTGTACCCCAGAGAGACTCTCCAAATTTCGTGTCGATCTGTCAATTGGGAGCGCTACGCCACTGTTTATATACATCTAAGACCCACCTAGGCTCATTGAGGTAAAATGAGTTACCAGATCAGGTAGGAAGTTGTCTACCGATCTCACCCGTTTTAACAACAGCAACGGGTGGCTCAGTGGGCTAAACTTGTATGCTTGTAATCAGAGGGTCGCAGGTTCGAACCCAGCTTCGGTGGGTACTCGAGCAAGGCAGCCCGATGTGCACAGCATGCCCTCCGTGAAGTGAGCTGGGGAGACGTGAAGGCGTTTTCCCCGCGAGGATCAATGAAGCTTCTATTATTGTTAATTTAGACGTGCTCAGGCACTACTTCAGAGGGTTGAACAATAATTATTTTTCTTCCCTAAAACTGAATGCCCAGCATAAACCGTAAGACCTAGACTGACCAAATTTGGCAACAAGATTCCTATTCCTACCCACTTCTCAGTCCCACTGACCCGTCCCAGTCAGTCAGATGGGGGTGCTACAGCACCCCGATTTGCATTTATGCCTATATCTACAGACCTGTCAAGCCTACAGTTAAAATTCATTGCCAGTCCAATTCAGTATGTCATGACGAATTTCAACTGCATATAGAACTTGGTTCTACATCTTTGCCTTTTTGCATGATTTATAGTTGTTTCAAAATAGGTTATTTTGTTAACCTCATAGGATTTTTGCCCAACATACATAAATCTGGTGTCATTCAAACCAGGAGACAGTCCTTTTAAAGATTTACAGGAAAAAACTTAAACTTTCAGTAAGATACAGCCACCAGCCACACCCTGACTGTACTGTTGTCTTGCCCATTTCAATCAGACAGCTATATCTCAGGGATGCTTCAGCCAATCATTACAAAATTTGGCTCACTGATGTAGGACTGTACCCCAGAGAGAACCTCCAAATTTCGTGTCGATCGGTCAATTGGGAGCGCTACGCCACTGTCTATATACATCTAAGACCCACCTAGGCTCATTGAGGTAAAATGAGTTACCAGATCAAGTAGGAAGGTGTCTACTGATCACACCCGTTTTACTCACAGCAGCGGGTGGCTCAGTGGGCTAAACTTGTATGCTTGTAGTCATAGGGTCGCAGGTTCGAACCCAGCTTCGGTGGGTACTCGAGCTAGGCAGCCCGATGTGCACAGCATACCCTCCGTGAAGTGAGCTGGGGAGACGTGAAGGCGTTTTCCCCACGAGGATCAATGAAACTTCTATTATTGTTAATTTAGACGTGCTCAGGCACTACTTCAGAGGGTTGAACAATAATTATTTTTCTTCCCTAGAACTTAATGCCCAGCCTAAACCGTAAGTCCTAGACTGACCAAATTTGGCAACAAGATTGCTATTCCTACCCACTACTCAGTCCCACTGACCCGTCCCAGTCAGTCAGATGGGGGCGCTACAGCACCCCGATTTGCATTTCTGCCTATATCTCCAGTTATTATTATTTTTCTTCCCTAAAACTGAATGCCCAGCCTAAACCGTAAGTCCTAGGCCGACCAAATTTGGTAGGATGATTGGAATTCCTACCCACTACTCAGGTTGTCCAACCCATCCGACTCAGCCAATGGGGGGTGCCGTAGCGCCCCCCAACATGTTTCCGTCGATATCTCCTGTCCTGTTTGTCCTACAACCGAATTTATTTTTTCTGCTGATACAGACAGCCATGCCCTACCAAAAAGTCAATGGGACCATGAAGCTCCGCCTACTTAGATTTTTTGCTAATTTGCATATTTTGCAAATACTACTTATCTCTTAAAGTCCTAGCTTGTCCTACCAAATCAGACAAATGAGATGTCAAACGAATCAGAACTGTGAGCTCATCAAGAATTTCTAAAAAAATTTAGACATTTTTGTATTGTACGGCCATTAGCCACGCCGGAACAATGTCCAAATTTGTCCCGTTTTGGTCTGATGGCTATAACTTGGCCGTGCCTTGGTCTACATTGACCAAATTTGAAATGCCAGCTCCGTACAGCATTCTGGGGAAACGGTCCAAGGCGGGCCGCATTTCATCCATAGGGGGCGCTACAACTAAAAACTGCCAATATCTTCTGACTGCCTCGGCCAATCCAACTGAAATTTGGAAGGTATGTACTAGGACGCAGCCTTAGGTCAGTCACGTGCAATGGTAGTCATGAGTCCTGAAACAGTGGCCATCATCGGCCAATCAAAATCAAGCAGCAATTTGACTGGCTTAAAGATGACCAATCCAAATCAAATTTAGCTGGTACATTTGTCCTCTGACCCTCAGCCCACCCTGTAAAGGACATCTCATTAGGCCAGATGGGGGCATGACAGCGCCCCCATCTGCATTTCTGCCTATTTCTCCAGAACTGCCAAGCTTACACATTAATTTTATTGCCAGTCCAATTAACTATATCCTGCTGAATCCAACTGCATATACAACTTGGTTCTGCATCTTTCCGTTTTTGCATGATTTATGTTTTTCTGAAAACAGGCTTTTTCATTATCCTTCTACGATTTTCACCTCACCTACATAAGTCTGTTGTCATTAAAATCAGGAGACAGTCCTTTTAAATACTGAGAGAAAAAAAATAAACTTTCGGTAAGGTACGTAAAAAAGCCACACCATGACCATACTGGTGCCATGTCCATTTAAATCAGACAGCTATATCTAAGGCATGCTTCAGCAAATCATTTCCAAATTTCTCTCACTAATGTAGGACTGTACCACCGAGAGACCCTCCAAATTTTGTGTCGATTGGTCAAATGGGAGCGCTACGGCCACTGTTCATATGTTACTAAGACCAACCTAGGCCAATTGAGCTAAAATGAGTTACCAGATCAGGTAGGAAGGTGTCCAGCGATCTCACCCATCTTACCAACAGCAGCGGGTGGCTCAGTGGGCTAAACTTGCATGCTTGTAATCAGAGGGTCGCCGGTTCGAACCCAGCTTCGGTTGGTACTTGAGCTAGGCAGCCCGATGTGCGCAGCATGCTCTCCGTAAAGCAAGAGGAAAAAAAATACAAAAATTTTTATTAAACCAGCCATTCAGATGGGCTCATGCTCTCTTACAAAGGGTTAGATTATAATTATTTTTCTTCCCTAAAACTGAATGCCCAGCCTAAACCATAAGACCTAGGCTGACCAAATTTGGCAACAAGATGCCTATTCCTACCCACTACTCAGCCCCTTTGACCCGTCCCAGTCAGTCAGATGGGGGCGCTACAGCAGTCTGATTTGCATTTCTGCCTATATCTCCAGAACTGTCAAGCCTACAGTTGAAATTTATTGCCAATCCAATTCACAACGTCATGTCAAACCTGACAACGTATAGAACTTGGTTCTGCATCTTTGTGTTTTTGCATGATTTATAGTTCTTTGAAAACAGGTTATTTCATTAAACTGCAAGGATTTTCACCGAACCTACATAAATCTGCTGTCTTTATGATCAGGAAACAGTCCTTTTAAAGACTTACAGAAAAAAACTTAAACTTTCGGCAAGGTACAGCCACCAGCCACACCCTGACTGTACTGGTACCTCGCCCATTTCAATCAGACAGCTATATCTCAGGGATGCTTCAGCCAATCATTACAAAACTTCTCTCGCAAATGTATGGCTGTACCGCAGAGATACCATACAAATTTCGTGTCGATCGGTCAAACGGGAATGCTACGGCCACTGTCTGTATGTGTCTAAGACCAACCTAGGCTCCTTGAGCTAAAATAAGTTACCAGATCAGGTAGGAAGGTGTCTACCGATCTCACCCATTTTGCCCACAGCAGTGGGTGGCTCAGTGGGCTAAACTTGTATGCTTGTAATCAGAGGGTCGCAGGTTCGAACCCAGCTTCGGTGGGTACTTGAGCTACGCATCCCGATGTGCACAGCATATCCTACATAAAGTGAGCTGGGGAGACGAGGATTAATGAAGCTTCTTTTATTATAATTTAGACGGGCTCAGGGACTCCTTCATAGGGTTGAACAATAATTATTTTTCTTCCCTAAAACTGAATGCCCAGCCTAAACCGTAAGTCCTAGACTGACCAAATTTGGCAACAAGATTCCTATTCCTACCCACTACTCAGTCCCACTGACCCATCACAGTCAGTCAGAGGGGGGCGCTACTGCACCCCGATTTGCATTTATGCCTATATCTACAGAACTGTCAAGCCTACAGTTGAAATTTATTGCCAGTCCAATTTGCTATGTCATGACGAATTTCAACTGCATAAAGAACTTGGTTCTACATCTTTGCCTTTTTGCATGATTTATAGTTGTTTGAAAATAGGTTATTTTGTTAACCTCGTAGGATTTTCACCAAACATACATAAATCTGCTGTCTTTAAAACCAGTCTACTGATCTCACTCATCTTACCCACAGCAGCGGGTGGCTCAGTGTGCTAATCCTGTTTGCTTGTAATCAGAGGGTCGCCGGTTCGAACCCAGCTTAGGTTGGTGTTTCAGCTAGGTATCCTGATGTGCACAGTGTACTCTCTGATGTTTACTGGCCTGCTACACCTGCACTAAAAGCATCTACATCGTAATGTCTGCCTACTACTGAGACCGTCCTGCTCTGTCCTACATCTCCTAGCCTGTTATGGCAGTCTAATTCTGTCTGACTTTCTACTACCCTGGCCGCCGGATCTCTGCCCTTATTCCTCTACTGTCCTACCAGTCCGATCGTCCTACGCTTTGGACCCTTTCGTAACTGCTTGCAGTTTCTAGTTATTATTATTATTATTATTTTTCTGCCCTAAAACTGAATGTACAGCCTAAACTGTAAGAGCTAGACCAACCAAACTTGGTCAGATGATGTCAATTCCTACCCACTACTCAGGTTGTCCTACCCAGTCCTGCCAGCCAGATGGGGGCGCCTTAGCGCCCCCCAACACGTTTCGGTCGATATCTCCTGTCCTGTTAGACCTACAATCGAAATTCTTTGTTCTACATATACAGACAGCAAAGCCCTACCAACTTGCCATTTGGACTATGAAGCTCCGCCTACTTAGATTTTTTGCTAATTTGCATAATTTGCCAATCCTACTTTTTCCTTAAAGTCCTGGCTTGTCCTACCAAATCAGACAAATGAGGTGTCAGACGAATCAGAATTCTCTGCTGATCAAGAATTATCCACAAAATTCAGACATTTTTATATCCTACGGCCATTAGCCACGCCCAAACAATGTCCAAATTTGGCCCGTTTTGGTCTGACGGCTATAACTTGGCCGTGCCTTGGCCTACCTTGACCAAATTTGAAATGCTACCTCCCTACACCATTCTGGGGACACGGTCCGAGGCGGGCCGCATTTCGTCAATAGGGGGCGCTACAACTAAAAACTGGCAATATCTCCTGACTGCCTTTGCCAATCTAACTGAAATTTGGTAGATATGTACTAGGAAGCAGCCTGTGGTCAGTCACCTACAATGGCAGTAATTATTCCTTAAAGAGTGGCCGCCATCAGCCAATAAAAATCAAGCAGGCATTTCACAGGCTTCTCAATGACCAATCTAAATCAAATTTGGGTGATACATTTGTGCTCTGACCCTCTGCCTAAACTGTAAAGGACACCTCACTCGGCCAGATGGGGGCGCAACAGTGACAACTTTTGCATTTCTGCCTATTTCTCGAGAACGGTGAAGCCTACAATCGACATTTCTTGCCAGGTCAATTCAGTACGACATGCCAAATCAAACAACATGTAGAACTTGCTTCTGCATCTTTGCGTTTTTGCATAATTCATATTGGTCTGAAAACAAGACATTTCGTTAACCTCCTAGGATTTTCACCAAACCTACACAAATCTGGTATCATTTAAATCAGGAGACAGTCATAATAAATAATTCATAAAAAAAATCATAAACTTTCCATGAGGTATAGTCACCAGCCACACACAAACCATACAGGTGCCATGCCCAATTCAATCAGACAGCTATATCTCAGGCCTGCCTCAGCCAATCATCACCAAACTTTAATATATCCTGTAGAATAGTAGTCCGGAAGGGCCCTCCAAATTTGGTGCCGATCGGTCAAACGGGGGCGCTACAACAACATAACATGTCTGTATAAACCTTGAAAATCAGTTCAACTTACATTTATCTCATTTCTGTTCTAGTGACATGTTACTGGTTAAAATATTTTGTACTGCCAGTTCTGTGAGTCATGCCAAATCAAGACATATGCAATGCCCAATGATAGTCATTTTCATTCCCTTGTGATGTTTAAAAACTTAATAAATAACATATTACTGTAACTTCTACAATGTTCAGCCCAAGTAGGTCATTCTGGTAGTACATCAATCAGGACATTGCCATTATGGATAATTCATAAAAATATCTTAACCTGTACGCTATGGCCACCAGCTACAACAAACCTGCACCATATCCATGCTCATTTCAATCAACCATCTAAAGCTCAGCTGTGCTTCAGCCAATCCTCATCAAATTTGACGGCCTAATGTAGTAAGGGACCTCAGACAGACCCTCCAATTTTGGTTCCAATCGGTCAAATGGGGGCGCTACAGCCACTGTCCATATATTTCTAAGACCCACCTTAGCAAATTCAGCTGAAATGTCCTTATTTCTCATAAAACCTTGAAAGAATTGTTACCTTTCCCTTCACCTGAGTCCATATTTCTTATTCACTTTCATTTTTCACCGATTTGCCTCATAGAACATTATCAGACTTAATTTACACATAAGAAGGCCTGAAAGTATTGAATACAATTTCTAAAATGGAGCGCTGACTCCACCTGCTGGCCACACTGTTTCCATGCCCATTTCATTAAAATAGCTATATCTCTGGCATGCTTCATCCAATCCTCACAAAATTTGACGCACATCTGTGTTACTAGACTTCAGAAAGACCTTCCAAGTTTGGTGGCAATCGGTCAAACGGGGGCACTACAGCCACTGTCCTAATATGTCTAAGACCAACCTTGGTTAATGCAGCTGAAATCTGCTTATCGTTTATTTAAAAATTAAAAAATTAATCACCTTTCCCTTCATCTAAGTCCATATTTTTAATCTGCTTATATTTTCCTGCCATTTGACTTTTACAAATCTTTCAAACTTCAATCTTTCTTCAGGCTGTGTACACTGCAGCAATTACAATTTTATAATAAATTGGCCAGCAGGTGGAGTCAGCGCTCCATTTCAATAATGCCTTCAATACTTTTAGCCTTTCTCCTGTCTAAATGTATAACCTAGAATATGATACAGCATGATATTACTGCTGTTACATGTCACAATACGCAACTCAGCACTTTGTTAAGAATATGCAACACAGCCTATGTTTACACAGGCAGTATAAAAAAGAAAACTCTGTAATATCTAGACTTACCAGACCAGGTATGAAGGTCCCTAAATCTACCAACTAGTCAGGCCATCTGACCCAAACCATGCATTCAGTCAGGCTAAGGCACTCCACCACAGGGTTCTACATTCTGTCCTACATTTGCTGACCTGTTAGACCGATACTAACTAATCTATATCCTGATTTCTACCTACTACTGAGACCATCTGACCAAAACAATGCATTCAGTCAGGTTCAGGCACTACACCACAGGGTTCTACATTCTGTCCTACATTTCCTGACCTGTTAGACCGACACTCAACAATCTACATCATGATTTCTACCTTCTACTCAAACCATCTGACCTAAACAAGTTCTGTTCTGTCTGACATCTGCTGACCTGTAGTTCTGTCTGACTTTTTAGTATCCTCCTCTACGGTTTGCCCTACATCTCCTGTCACATTAGAGCTACGCTAAATCTCCATCCTGTTATGGCAGTCTAATTGTTGCCCGGTCAATTAAGTACGACATGCCAAATCAAACAACATGTAGAACTTGCTTCTGCATCTTTGCGTTTTTGCATAATTCATATTGGTCTGAAAACAAGACATTTCGTTAACCTCCTAGGATTTTCACCAAACCTACACAAATCTGGTATCATTTAAATCAGGAGACAGTCATAATAAATAATTCATAAAAAAATCATAAACTTTCCATGAGGTATAGTCACCAGCCACACACAAACCATACAGGTGCCATGCCCAATTCAATCAGACAGCTATATCTCAGGCCTGCCTCAGCCAATCATCACCAAACTTTAATATATCCTGTAGAATAGTAGTCCGGAAGGGCCCTCCAAATTTGGTGCCGATCGGTCAAACGGGGGCGCTACAACAATATAACATGTCTGTATAAACCTTGAAAATCAGTTCAACTTACATTTATCTCATTTCTGTTCTAGTGACATATTACTGGTTAAAATATTTTGTACTGCCAGTTCTGTGAGTCATGCCAAATCAAGACATATGCAATGCCCAATGATAGTCATTTTCATTCCCTTGTGATGTTTAATAACTTAATAAATAACATATTACTGTAACTTCTACAATATCCAGCCCAAGTAGGTCATTCTGGTAGTACATCAATCAGGACATTGCCCTTATGGATAATTCATAAAAATATCTTGACCTGTATGCTATGGCCACCAGCTACAACAAACCTGCACCATATCCATGCTCATTTCAATCAACCATCTGAATCTCAGCCGTGCTTCAGCCAATCCTCATCAAATTTGACGGCCTAATGTAGTAAGGGACCTCAGACAGACCCTCCAATATTGGTGCCAATCGGTCAAACAGGGGCGCTACAGCCACTGTCCATATATGTCTAAGACCCACCTTAGCAAATTCAGCTGAAATGTCCTTATTTCTCATAAAACCTTGAAAGAATTGTTACCTTTCCCTTCACCTGAGTCCATATTTTTTATTCACTTTCATTTTTCACCAATTTGCCTCATAGAACATTATCAGACTTAATTTACACATAAGAAGGCCTGAAAGTATTGAATACAATTTCTAAAATGGAGCGCTGACTCCACCTGCTGGCCACACTGTTTCCATGCCTATTTCATTCAAATAGCTATATCTCTGGCATGCTTCATCCAATCCTCACAAAATTTGATGCACGGCTGTGTTACTAGACTGCCTCAGCCAAGCTGCAAAAGACCTTCCAAGTTTGGTGGCAATCAGTCAAACGGGGGCACTACAGCCACTGTCATAATATGTCTAAGACCAACCTTGGTTAATGCAGCTGAAATCTGCTTATTGTTTATTTAAAAATTAAAATATTAATCACCTTAACCTTCATCTAAGTCCATATTTTTAATCTGCTTATATTCTCCTGCCATTTGACTTTTACAAATCTTTCAAACTTTAATCTTTCTTCAGGCTGTGTACACTACAGCAATTACAATTTTATAATAAATTGGCCAGCAGGTGGAGTCAGCGCTCCATTTCAATAATGCCTTCAATACTTTTAGCCTTTCTCCTGTCTAAATATACATCCTAGAATAGCATACAGCATGATATTACTGCTGTTACATGTCACACTCCCGCAACTCAGCACTTTGTTAAGAATATGCAACACAGCCTATGTTTACACAGGCAGTATAAAAAAGCAACTATGTAATATCTACACTTACCAGACCAGGTATGAAGGTCCCTAAATCTACCAACTAGTCAGGCCATCTGACCCAAAACATGTATTAAGTCAGGCTAAGGCACTCCACCACAGGGTTCTACATTCTGTCCTGCATTTGCTGACCTGTTAGACCGATACTAACTAGTCTATATCCTGATTTCTACCTACTACTCAGACTATCTCACCAAAACATTACATTCAGTCAGGTTCAGGCACTACACCACAGGGTCCTACATTCTGTCCTACATTTCCTGACCTGTTAGACGGACACTCAACAATCTCCATCCTGATTTCTACCTTCTACTCAAACCATCTGTTGTCCTACCTGTCCTACCTGTCCTACTTGTCATACCCTTTGGACCCTTCAGTAACTGCCTGCAGTTTCTAGTTATTATTATTATTATTATTTTTCTGCCCTAAAACTGAATGTACAGCCTAAACTGTAAGAGCTAGACCAACCAAACTTGGTCAGATGATGTCAATTCCTACCCACTACTCAGGTTGTCCTACCCAGTCCTGCCAGCCAGATGGGGGCGCCTTAGCGCCCCCCAACACGTTTCGGTCGATATCTCCTGTCCTGTTAGACCTACAATCGAAATTCTTTGTTCTACATATACAGACAGCAAAGCCCTACCAACTTGCCATTTGGACTATGAAGCTCCGCCTACTTAGATTTTTTGCTAATTTGCATAATTTGCCAATCCTACTTTTTCCTTAAAGTCCTGGCTTGTCCTACCAAATCAGACAAATGAGGTGTCAGACGAATCAGAATTCTCTGCTGATCAAGAATTATCCACAAAATTCAGACATTTTTATATCCTACGGCCATTAGCCACGCCCAAACAATGTCCAAATTTGGCCCGTTTTGGTCTGACGGCTATAACTTGGCCGTGCCTTGGCCTACCTTGACCAAATTTGAAATGCTACCTCCCTACACCATTCTGGGGACACGGTCCGAGGCGGGCCGCATTTCGTCAATAGGGGGCGCTACAACTAAAAACTGGCAATATCTCCTGACTGCCTTTGCCAATCTAACTGAAATTTGGTAGATATGTACTAGGAAGCAGCCTGTGGTCAGTCACCTACAATGGCAGTAATTATTCCTTAAAGAGTGGCCGCCATCAGCCAATCAAAATCAAGCAGGCATTTCACAGGCTTCTCAATGACCAATCTAAATCAAATTTGGGTGATACATTTGTGCTCTGACCCTCTGCCTAAACTGTAAAGGACACCTCACTCGGCCAGATGGGGGCGCAACAGTGACAACTTTTGCATTTCTGCCTATTTCTCGAGAACGGTGAAGCCTACAATCGACATTTCTTGCCAGGTCAATTCAGTACGACATGCCAAATCAAACAACATGTAGAACTTGCTTCTGCATCTTTGCGTTTTTGCATAATTCATATTGGTCTGAAAACAAGACATTTCGTTAACCTCCTAGGATTTTCACCAAACCTACACAAATCTGGTATCATTTAAATCAGGAGACAGTCATAATAAATAATTCATAAAAAAAATCATAAACTTTCCATGAGGTATAGTCACCAGCCACACACAAACCATACAGGTGCCATGCCCAATTCAATCAGACAGCTATATCTCAGGCCTGCCTCAGCCAATCATCACCAAACTTTAATATATCCTGTAGAATAGTAGTCCGGAAGGGCCCTCCAAATTTGGTGCCGATCGGTCAAACGGGGGCGCTACAACAACATAACATGTCTGTATAAACCTTGAAAATCAGTTCAACTTACATTTATCTCATTTCTGTTCTAGTGACATGTTACTGGTTAAAATATTTTGTACTGCCAGTTCTGTGAGTCATGCCAAATCAAGACATATGCAATGCCCAATGATAGTCATTTTCATTCCCTTGTGATGTTTAAAAACTTAATAAATAACATATTACTGTAACTTCTACAATGTTCAGCCCAAGTAGGTCATTCTGGTAGTACATCAATCAGGACATTGCCATTATGGATAATTCATAAAAATATCTTAACCTGTACGCTATGGCCACCAGCTACAACAAACCTGCACCATATCCATGCTCATTTCAATCAACCATCTAAAGCTCAGCTGTGCTTCAGCCAATCCTCATCAAATTTGACGGCCTAATGTAGTAAGGGACCTCAGACAGACCCTCCAATTTTGGTTCCAATCGGTCAAATGGGGGCGCTACAGCCACTGTCCATATATTTCTAAGACCCACCTTAGCAAATTCAGCTGAAATGTCCTTATTTCTCATAAAACCTTGAAAGAATTGTTACCTTTCCCTTCACCTGAGTCCATATTTCTTATTCACTTTCATTTTTCACCGATTTGCCTCATAGAACATTATCAGACTTAATTTACACATAAGAAGGCCTGAAAGTATTGAATACAATTTCTAAAATGGAGCGCTGACTCCACCTGCTGGCCACACTGTTTCCATGCCCATTTCATTAAAATAGCTATATCTCTGGCATGCTTCATCCAATCCTCACAAAATTTGACGCACATCTGTGTTACTAGACTTCAGAAAGACCTTCCAAGTTTGGTGGCAATCGGTCAAACGGGGGCACTACAGCCACTGTCCTAATATGTCTAAGACCAACCTTGGTTAATGCAGCTGAAATCTGCTTATCGTTTATTTAAAAATTAAAAAATTAATCACCTTTCCCTTCATCTAAGTCCATATTTTTAATCTGCTTATATTTTCCTGCCATTTGACTTTTACAAATCTTTCAAACTTCAATCTTTCTTCAGGCTGTGTACACTGCAGCAATTACAATTTTATAATAAATTGGCCAGCAGGTGGAGTCAGCGCTCCATTTCAATAATGCCTTCAATACTTTTAGCCTTTCTCCTGTCTAAATGTATAACCTAGAATATGATACAGCATGATATTACTGCTGTTACATGTCACAATACGCAACTCAGCACTTTGTTAAGAATATGCAACACAGCCTATGTTTACACAGGCAGTATAAAAAAGAAAACTCTGTAATATCTAGACTTACCAGACCAGGTATGAAGGTCCCTAAATCTACCAACTAGTCAGGCCATCTGACCCAAACCATGCATTCAGTCAGGCTAAGGCACTCCACCACAGGGTTCTACATTCTGTCCTACATTTGCTGACCTGTTAGACCGATACTAACTAATCTACAGGTATATCCTGATTTCTACCTACTACTGAGACCATCTGACCAAAACAATGCATTCAGTCAGGTTCAGGCACTACACCACAGGGTTCTACATTCTGTCCTACATTTCCTGACCTGTTAGACCGACACTCAACAATCTACATCATGATTTCTACCTTCTACTCAAACCATCTGACCTAAACAAGTTCTGTTCTGTCTGACATCTGCTGACCTGTAGTTCTGTCTGACTTTTTAGTATCCTCCTCTACGGTTTGCCCTACATCTCCTGTCACATTAGAGCTACGCTAAATCTCCATCCTGTTATGGCAGTCTAATTGTTGCCCGGTCAATTAAGTACGACATGCCAAATCAAACAACATGTAGAACTTGCTTCTGCATCTTTGCGTTTTTGCATAATTCATATTGGTCTGAAAACAAGACATTTCGTTAACCTCCTAGGATTTTCACCAAACCTACACAAATCTGGTATCATTTAAATCAGGAGACAGTCATAATAAATAATTCATAAAAAAATCATAAACTTTCCATGAGGTATAGTCACCAGCCACACACAAACCATACAGGTGCCATGCCCAATTCAATCAGACAGCTATATCTCAGGCCTGCCTCAGCCAATCATCACCAAACTTTAATATATCCTGTAGAATAGTAGTCCGGAAGGGCCCTCCAAATTTGGTGCCGATCGGTCAAACGGGGGCGCTACAACAATATAACATGTCTGTATAAACCTTGAAAATCAGTTCAACTTACATTTATCTCATTTCTGTTCTAGTGACATATTACTGGTTAAAATATTTTGTACTGCCAGTTCTGTGAGTCATGCCAAATCAAGACATATGCAATGCCCAATGATAGTCATTTTCATTCCCTTGTGATGTTTAATAACTTAATAAATAACATATTACTGTAACTTCTACAATATCCAGCCCAAGTAGGTCATTCTGGTAGTACATCAATCAGGACATTGCCCTTATGGATAATTCATAAAAATATCTTGACCTGTATGCTATGGCCACCAGCTACAACAAACCTGCACCATATCCATGCTCATTTCAATCAACCATCTGAATCTCAGCCGTGCTTCAGCCAATCCTCATCAAATTTGACGGCCTAATGTAGTAAGGGACCTCAGACAGACCCTCCAATATTGGTGCCAATCGGTCAAACAGGGGCGCTACAGCCACTGTCCATATATGTCTAAGACCCACCTTAGCAAATTCAGCTGAAATGTCCTTATTTCTCATAAAACCTTGAAAGAATTGTTACCTTTCCCTTCACCTGAGTCCATATTTTTTATTCACTTTCATTTTTCACCAATTTGCCTCATAGAACATTATCAGACTTAATTTACACATAAGAAGGCCTGAAAGTATTGAATACAATTTCTAAAATGGAGCGCTGACTCCACCTGCTGGCCACACTGTTTCCATGCCTATTTCATTCAAATAGCTATATCTCTGGCATGCTTCATCCAATCCTCACAAAATTTGATGCACGGCTGTGTTACTAGACTGCCTCAGCCAAGCTGCAAAAGACCTTCCAAGTTTGGTGGCAATCAGTCAAACGGGGGCACTACAGCCACTGTCATAATATGTCTAAGACCAACCTTGGTTAATGCAGCTGAAATCTGCTTATTGTTTATTTAAAAATTAAAATATTAATCACCTTAACCTTCATCTAAGTCCATATTTTTAATCTGCTTATATTCTCCTGCCATTTGACTTTTACAAATCTTTCAAACTTTAATCTTTCTTCAGGCTGTGTACACTACAGCAATTACAATTTTATAATAAATTGGCCAGCAGGTGGAGTCAGCGCTCCATTTCAATAATGCCTTCAATACTTTTAGCCTTTCTCCTGTCTAAATATACATCCTAGAATAGCATACAGCATGATATTACTGCTGTTACATGTCACACTCCCGCAACTCAGCACTTTGTTAAGAATATGCAACACAGCCTATGTTTACACAGGCAGTATAAAAAAGCAACTATGTAATATCTACACTTACCAGACCAGGTATGAAGGTCCCTAAATCTACCAACTAGTCAGGCCATCTGACCCAAAACATGTATTAAGTCAGGCTAAGGCACTCCACCACAGGGTTCTACATTCTGTCCTGCATTTGCTGACCTGTTAGACCGATACTAACTAGTCTATATCCTGATTTCTACCTACTACTCAGACTATCTCACCAAAACATTGCATTCAGTCAGGTTCAGGCACTACACCACAGGGTCCTACATTCTGTCCTACATTTCCTGACCTGTTAGACGGACACTCAACAATCTCCATCCTGATTTCTACCTTCTACTCAAACCATCTGTTGTCCTACCTGTCCTACCTGTCCTACTTGTCATACCCTTTGGACCCTTCAGTAACTGCCTGCAGTTTCTAGTTATTATTATTATTATTATTATTATTTTTCTGCCCTAAAACTGAATGTACAGCCTAAACTGTAAGAGCTAGACCAACCAAACTTGGTCAGATGATGTCAATTCCTACCCACTACTCAGGTTGTCCTACCCAGTCCTGCCAGCCAGATGGGGGCGCCTTAGCGCCCCCCAACACGTTTCGGTCGATATCTCCTGTCCTGTTAGACCTACAATCGAAATTCTTTGTTCTACATATACAGACAGCAAAGCCCTACCAACTTGCCATTTGGACTATGAAGCTCCGCCTACTTAGATTTTTTGCTAATTTGCATAATTTGCCAATCCTACTTTTTCCTTAAAGTCCTGGCTTGTCCTACCAAATCAGACAAATGAGGTGTCAGACGAATCAGAATTCTCTGCTGATCAAGAATTATCCACAAAATTCAGACATTTTTATATCCTACGGCCATTAGCCACGCCCAAACAATGTCCAAATTTGGCCCGTTTTGGTCTGACGGCTATAACTTGGCCGTGCCTTGGCCTACCTTGACCAAATTTGAAATGCTACCTCCCTACACCATTCTGGGGACACGGTCCGAGGCGGGCCGCATTTCGTCAATAGGGGGCGCTACAACTAAAAACTGGCAATATCTCCTGACTGCCTTTGCCAATCTAACTGAAATTTGGTAGATATGTACTAGGAAGCAGCCTGTGGTCAGTCACCTACAATGGCAGTAATTATTCCTTAAAGAGTGGCCGCCATCAGCCAATCAAAATCAAGCAGGCATTTCACAGGCTTCTCAATGACCAATCTAAATCAAATTTGGGTGATACATTTGTGCTCTGACCCTCTGCCTAAACTGTAAAGGACACCTCACTCGGCCAGATGGGGGCGCAACAGTGACAACTTTTGCATTTCTGCCTATTTCTCGAGAACGGTGAAGCCTACAATCGACATTTCTTGCCAGGTCAATTCAGTACGACATGCCAAATCAAACAACATGTAGAACTTGCTTCTGCATCTTTGCGTTTTTGCATAATTCATATTGGTCTGAAAACAAGACATTTCGTTAACCTCCTAGGATTTTCACCAAACCTACACAAATCTGGTATCATTTAAATCAGGAGACAGTCATAATAAATAATTCATAAAAAAAATCATAAACTTTCCATGAGGTATAGTCACCAGCCACACACAAACCATACAGGTGCCATGCCCAATTCAATCAGACAGCTATATCTCAGGCCTGCCTCAGCCAATCATCACCAAACTTTAATATATCCTGTAGAATAGTAGTCCGGAAGGGCCCTCCAAATTTGGTGCCGATCGGTCAAACGGGGGCGCTACAACAACATAACATGTCTGTATAAACCTTGAAAATCAGTTCAACTTACATTTATCTCATTTCTGTTCTAGTGACATGTTACTGGTTAAAATATTTTGTACTGCCAGTTCTGTGAGTCATGCCAAATCAAGACATATGCAATGCCCAATGATAGTCATTTTCATTCCCTTGTGATGTTTAAAAACTTAATAAATAACATATTACTGTAACTTCTACAATGTTCAGCCCAAGTAGGTCATTCTGGTAGTACATCAATCAGGACATTGCCATTATGGATAATTCATAAAAATATCTTAACCTGTACGCTATGGCCACCAGCTACAACAAACCTGCACCATATCCATGCTCATTTCAATCAACCATCTAAAGCTCAGCTGTGCTTCAGCCAATCCTCATCAAATTTGACGGCCTAATGTAGTAAGGGACCTCAGACAGACCCTCCAATTTTGGTTCCAATCGGTCAAATGGGGGCGCTACAGCCACTGTCCATATATTTCTAAGACCCACCTTAGCAAATTCAGCTGAAATGTCCTTATTTCTCATAAAACCTTGAAAGAATTGTTACCTTTCCCTTCACCTGAGTCCATATTTCTTATTCACTTTCATTTTTCACCGATTTGCCTCATAGAACATTATCAGACTTAATTTACACATAAGAAGGCCTGAAAGTATTGAATACAATTTCTAAAATGGAGCGCTGACTCCACCTGCTGGCCACACTGTTTCCATGCCCATTTCATTAAAATAGCTATATCTCTGGCATGCTTCATCCAATCCTCACAAAATTTGACGCACATCTGTGTTACTAGACTTCAGAAAGACCTTCCAAGTTTGGTGGCAATCGGTCAAACGGGGGCACTACAGCCACTGTCCTAATATGTCTAAGACCAACCTTGGTTAATGCAGCTGAAATCTGCTTATCGTTTATTTAAAAATTAAAAAATTAATCACCTTTCCCTTCATCTAAGTCCATATTTTTAATCTGCTTATATTTTCCTGCCATTTGACTTTTACAAATCTTTCAAACTTCAATCTTTCTTCAGGCTGTGTACACTGCAGCAATTACAATTTTATAATAAATTGGCCAGCAGGTGGAGTCAGCGCTCCATTTCAATAATGCCTTCAATACTTTTAGCCTTTCTCCTGTCTAAATGTATAACCTAGAATATGATACAGCATGATATTACTGCTGTTACATGTCACAATACGCAACTCAGCACTTTGTTAAGAATATGCAACACAGCCTATGTTTACACAGGCAGTATAAAAAAGAAAACTCTGTAATATCTAGACTTACCAGACCAGGTATGAAGGTCCCTAAATCTACCAACTAGTCAGGCCATCTGACCCAAACCATGCATTCAGTCAGGCTAAGGCACTCCACCACAGGGTTCTACATTCTGTCCTACATTTGCTGACCTGTTAGACCGATACTAACTAATCTATATCCTGATTTCTACCTACTACTGAGACCATCTGACCAAAACAATGCATTCAGTCAGGTTCAGGCACTACACCACAGGGTTCTACATTCTGTCCTACATTTCCTGACCTGTTAGACCGACACTCAACAATCTACATCATGATTTCTACCTTCTACTCAAACCATCTGACCTAAACAAGTTCTGTTCTGTCTGACATCTGCTGACCTGTAGTTCTGTCTGACTTTTTAGTATCCTCCTCTACGGTTTGCCCTACATCTCCTGTCACATTAGAGCTACGCTAAATCTCCATCCTGTTATGGCAGTCTAATTGTTGCCCGGTCAATTAAGTACGACATGCCAAATCAAACAACATGTAGAACTTGCTTCTGCATCTTTGCGTTTTTGCATAATTCATATTGGTCTGAAAACAAGACATTTCGTTAACCTCCTAGGATTTTCACCAAACCTACACAAATCTGGTATCATTTAAATCAGGAGACAGTCATAATAAATAATTCATAAAAAAATCATAAACTTTCCATGAGGTATAGTCACCAGCCACACACAAACCATACAGGTGCCATGCCCAATTCAATCAGACAGCTATATCTCAGGCCTGCCTCAGCCAATCATCACCAAACTTTAATATATCCTGTAGAATAGTAGTCCGGAAGGGCCCTCCAAATTTGGTGCCGATCGGTCAAACGGGGGCGCTACAACAATATAACATGTCTGTATAAACCTTGAAAATCAGTTCAACTTACATTTATCTCATTTCTGTTCTAGTGACATATTACTGGTTAAAATATTTTGTACTGCCAGTTCTGTGAGTCATGCCAAATCAAGACATATGCAATGCCCAATGATAGTCATTTTCATTCCCTTGTGATGTTTAATAACTTAATAAATAACATATTACTGTAACTTCTACAATATCCAGCCCAAGTAGGTCATTCTGGTAGTACATCAATCAGGACATTGCCCTTATGGATAATTCATAAAAATATCTTGACCTGTATGCTATGGCCACCAGCTACAACAAACCTGCACCATATCCATGCTCATTTCAATCAACCATCTGAATCTCAGCCGTGCTTCAGCCAATCCTCATCAAATTTGACGGCCTAATGTAGTAAGGGACCTCAGACAGACCCTCCAATATTGGTGCCAATCGGTCAAACAGGGGCGCTACAGCCACTGTCCATATATGTCTAAGACCCACCTTAGCAAATTCAGCTGAAATGTCCTTATTTCTCATAAAACCTTGAAAGAATTGTTACCTTTCCCTTCACCTGAGTCCATATTTTTTATTCACTTTCATTTTTCACCAATTTGCCTCATAGAACATTATCAGACTTAATTTACACATAAGAAGGCCTGAAAGTATTGAATACAATTTCTAAAATGGAGCGCTGACTCCACCTGCTGGCCACACTGTTTCCATGCCTATTTCATTCAAATAGCTATATCTCTGGCATGCTTCATCCAATCCTCACAAAATTTGATGCACGGCTGTGTTACTAGACTGCCTCAGCCAAGCTGCAAAAGACCTTCCAAGTTTGGTGGCAATCAGTCAAACGGGGGCACTACAGCCACTGTCATAATATGTCTAAGACCAACCTTGGTTAATGCAGCTGAAATCTGCTTATTGTTTATTTAAAAATTAAAATATTAATCACCTTAACCTTCATCTAAGTCCATATTTTTAATCTGCTTATATTCTCCTGCCATTTGACTTTTACAAATCTTTCAAACTTTAATCTTTCTTCAGGCTGTGTACACTACAGCAATTACAATTTTATAATAAATTGGCCAGCAGGTGGAGTCAGCGCTCCATTTCAATAATGCCTTCAATACTTTTAGCCTTTCTCCTGTCTAAATATACATCCTAGAATAGCATACAGCATGATATTACTGCTGTTACATGTCACACTCCCGCAACTCAGCACTTTGTTAAGAATATGCAACACAGCCTATGTTTACACAGGCAGTATAAAAAAGCAACTATGTAATATCTACACTTACCAGACCAGGTATGAAGGTCCCTAAATCTACCAACTAGTCAGGCCATCTGACCCAAAACATGTATTAAGTCAGGCTAAGGCACTCCACCACAGGGTTCTACATTCTGTCCTGCATTTGCTGACCTGTTAGACCGATACTAACTAGTCTATATCCTGATTTCTACCTACTACTCAGACTATCTCACCAAAACATTACATTCAGTCAGGTTCAGGCACTACACCACAGGGTCCTACATTCTGTCCTACATTTCCTGACCTGTTAGACGGACACTCAACAATCTCCATCCTGATTTCTACCTTCTACTCAAACCATCTGTTGTCCTACCTGTCCTACTTGTCATACCCTTTGGACCCTTCAGTAACTGCCTGCAGTTTCTAGTTATTATTAAGGGTCCAAAGGACGAAGTCCTTATGGACCATTATTGTTTTTCTTAGGATTATTATTATTATTAAGGGTCCAAAGGACGAAGTCCTTATGGACCATTATTGTTTTTCTTAGGATTTTTCTCTTTTATTATTATTATTATTATTATTTTTCGCGCCCTAAAACTGAATGCACAGCCTAAACCGTAAGTGCTAGACCAACCAAAATTGGTAATATGATGTCAATTCCTACCCGCTACTCAGATTCTCTGACCCAGGCCTGTCAGCCAGATGGGGGCGCTCTAGCGCCCCCCAACGCGTTTCAATCCATAGCTCCTGTCCTATTAGTCCTATAATTGAAATTATTTTTTCTGCTGATACAGACAGCTTTGCTCTACCAACTTGCTATTTGGACTATGAAGCTCCGCCTACTTAGATTTTTTGCTAATTTGCATAATTTGTGAAACTGACTTCTGCCTTCAAGTCCTACAATATTGGACCAAATCAGACAAATGAGGTGTCAAACCGATCAGTCCACTTAGCTGATTAAAATAGATTCAAGAAAGTCTGACATTTGTCTATTTTATGGCCACTACCCATGCCCAAATCCCACCTAAATTTGGCCTATTTCAGTCTGAATGCTATAACTTCTCCATACCTTAGCCTACCTGAACCAAACTTACAATCCAACCTCCCTGCTCTATCATGGGGTCAACATACAATGCGGCCCACATTTCGTCAATAGGGGGCGCTACAACTAATAACTGCCAATATCTCCTGAATGCCTTAACCAATCTAATTGAAATTTGGCAGATATGTACTATGTACAAGCCTGAGGTCAGAGAAGTAAAATGGCAGTCATTAGTTGTAAAATCCTGGCCACCATTAGCCAATCAAAATCAAGCAGCCATTTGACCAGCTAAACAATGAGCAATCCAAACCAAATTTTGGTTATACATTTGTATTGTGACCCTGAGCCCACCCTGTAAAGGACATGTCAATCTGCCATATGGGGGCGCTACAGCACATTTCTGCCTATTTCTCCTGAACTGTTAATTATAAAATTGACAATTGTTGCTTAAGCTATCCACTAGCTCATGACAAATTTAATCGTATAAAGAACTTCATCATATCTCTTGCCATTTTTGCCTATTTTGTAAAAGTCTTAAAACAGTACTTTTTTCTTATCCTCCTAGGATTTTCACCAAACCTACACAAATCTGGTATCATTTAAATCAGGAGACAGTCCCTATATAAAATTATTAAAAAAATCATAAACTTTCCATGAGGTATGGCCACCAGCCACACCCAAACCATAGTGGTGCCACACCCATTTCAATCAGACAGCTATATCTCAGGCCTGCCTCAACCAATCATCATCAAACTTAAATATATAATGTAGGATATTACTGGAGAAGGGCCCTCCAAATTTGGTGCCGATCAGTCAAACGGGGGTGCTACAGCAATATAACATCACTGTATAAACTGCAAAATCAGCTCAACTTACATTTATCTCATTTTTGATCCAGTGACATATTACTGGTTAAAATCTTTTGCCCTGCAAGTTCTGTGAGTCATGTCAAATCAAGAAATATGCAATGTCCCATGATAGTCATTTGCATTCCCTTGTCATATTTAAAAACTTAATAAATAACATATTACTGTAACTACTGCAATGTCCATCCTAAGTAGGTCAATCTGGTAGTATAAAAATCAGGACACTGCCCATATGTATAATTTATAAAGATAACTTCACTTGCCTGTACAGTATAGCCACCAGCCACACTGAACCTACAGCATTTCCATGATCATTTCAATCAAACAGCTAAATCAGAGGAATACTTCATCTGATCATCACCAAATTTGACCCACTAATGTACCACTGCACCTCAGACAGACCGTCCAAATTTGGTGCTGATCGGTCAAATGGGGGCGTGACAGCCACTGTCCATATATGTGTAAGACCCACCTTAGCAGATTCAGCTGAAATGTCCTTATTCCTCATGAAACCTTCAAATAATTGTTACCTTTCCCTTCAGCTGAGTCCATATTTTTAATTTCCTTTCATTTTTCACCAATTTGCCTTATACAACATTATCAGACTTCATTTACAAATGAGAAGGTCAGAAAGCATTTAATATCATTTCTAAAATGGAGCGCTGACTCCACCTGCTGGCCACACCATTTCCATTCCCATTTCATTCAAACAGCTAAATCTCAGGCATGCTTCATCCGATCCTTACAAAATTTGATTCACTACCTTGGGTAATTCAGCTGAAATATCCTTCATAATACTTTCAAGGAATTAACTTTCCCTTCACCTCAGTCCATATTTTTAAGCTCCTTTCATTTTTCTGCTATTTGACTCATAGAAAATTATCAGATTTTATTTATAAGCCAGGCAGTATATATTGCAGATTTTTCGCTTTTTTGTATTAAATTGGCCAGTAGGTGGAGATGGTGCTCTATTTATATTGCAGTTTTTTAGATTTTTTTTTATAGATTAGCCAGCAGGTGTAGTTCGTCCTGTATTTCATTAATGGCATTAAATTCTTTCAGGGCTTCTTATGTCTAGAATACTTTACAAATGCAATAAGCCAGTTGTTTTTTTTAATATACAAGACAGCATGTGTTCACTGAGGTACTATAAAGTAAGCTTAACTTGTATGATCTAGACTTAAAATATTAGGTATGCAGGTGCCTATTTCTACCGTCTACTTAGACCATCTGACACAAAAAACAAATTCTTTTGGGCTGAGGCACTTCAGCAAATGGTTATATATTGTATCTTATATTGTTGTACTAAGGCTGCTTCTGCTAATGGCAGTAGTCAAACTGCCACACCAGGGACTGCATGCTACCAATTATCAAATGTAGCGCTAACTCCACCTGCTGGCCTCACTATTTCCATACCGAATTCATCAAGTCTGCTAAACCTCATTGATACTTCATCGAATTCGCACAAAATTTGACTCACTTCTGTAGCACTGGACTATGAATAGACCATCTAACTTTGGTGACATTCGGTTAAATGGGGGCGCTTCTGCCACTGTCAAAATGTATTAATAGTTAATGCAGCTGAAATTTATTTTTCATCAAACCTTCAAAGATTATTGACATTTTCATTTCATTTCACTTTTAGAAATGTATCAAAGTTCAGAGATACTTCAGGCTGTGTACAGTGCAACAATTGCAATTTCTTCCAACAGCTAGTCACCACATGTCCCTTCTGTTTCTGATCTACCCTCTTCCGTTTATCGTACCTTAATCAACATATCAAAGTCAATGTTCAAAATATCAGGTATTATCTTATCATAGAAGCATTTTCTACTTTTTCTGACTATTTAAAAACATTGGCCATCAGTTACAGTCTGTACTTCATTTCCAATTTAGCCAATGTCATAACATGTCTAAGACCAACCTTCGATAATGCAGCTGAAATTAGCTTATTTCTCATGAAATATTAAAAATTAATCATCTTTCCCCTCATCTCAGTCCATATTATTAAATTGCTTTCATTTTCCAGCCATTTCACTTTTAGAAATCTATCAAACTTCAGTGATGTACACTGCAGCAATTTCAATTTTTTCCAACAACTAGTCACCACATGTCCGTTCTTTCTCATCTACCATTTTCCTACTTTCTGTCTATTTAAATGCATTGGCCATCCGTTACAGTCTGTACTTCATTTCCAATTTAGCCACCGTCATAATATGTCTAAGACCAACCTTGGTTAATGCAGCTGACATCTCCTTATTGTTTATTTAAACATTTAAATATTAATCACCTTTCCCTTCATCTAAGTCCATATTTTTAATCTCATATATTACTGCCATTTAACTTTTAGAAATCTATCAAACTTCAATGTTACTTCAGCCTATGTACACTGCAGCAATTGCAATATTTCTCCAACAACTAGTCACCACATATCCCTTCTATTTCTCATCTACCCTTTTCCCTTTATTGTACCTTGATAAACATTTCTACAGTAATGTTCAAATGTTAGTTATCATCTCATAGTAGCATTTCCTATTTTCTGATTATTTAAATGCATTGCTCATCAATTACAGTCTGTACTTCATTTACAATAATTAGTGAACTTCTAATCTTATGCCATTCACTTCATTCCTCTTCATTGCTTCTGTCCATTTGCTTTGGACCCGATTGTCACTGCTTGCAGTTATCTTTATTATTATTATTATTTTTCTGCCCTAAAACTGAATGTACAGCCTAAACTGTAAGAGCTAGACCAACCAAACTTGGTCAGATGATGTCAATTCCTACCCACTACTCAGGTTGTCCTACCCAGTCCTGCCAGCCAGATGGGGGCGCCTTAGCGCCCCCCAACACGTTTCGGTCGATATCTCCTGTCCTGTTAGACCTACAATCGAAATTCTTTGTTCTACATATACAGACAGCAAAGCCCTACCAACTTGCCATTTGGACTATGAAGCTCCGCCTACTTAGATTTTTTGCTAATTTGCATAATTTGCCAATCCTACTTTTTCCTTAAAGTCCTGGCTTGTCCTACCAAATCAGACAAATGAGGTGTCAGACGAATCAGAATTCTCTGCTGATCAAGAATTATCCACAAAATTCAGACATTTTTATATCCTACGGCCATTAGCCACGCCCAAACAATGTCCAAATTTGGCCCGTTTTGGTCTGACGGCTATAACTTGGCCGTGCCTTGGCCTACCTTGACCAAATTTGAAATGCTACCTCCCTACACCATTCTGGGGACACGGTCCGAGGCGGGCCGCATTTCGTCAATAGGGGGCGCTACAACTAAAAACTGGCAATATCTCCTGACTGCCTTTGCCAATCTAACTGAAATTTGGTAGATATGTACTAGGAAGCAGCCTGTGGTCAGTCACCTACAATGGCAGTAATTATTCCTTAAAGAGTGGCCGCCATCAGCCAATCAAAATCAAGCAGGCATTTCACAGGCTTCTCAATGACCAATCTAAATCAAATTTGGGTGATACATTTGTGCTCTGACCCTCTGCCTAAACTGTAAAGGACACCTCACTCGGCCAGATGGGGGCGCAACAGTGACAACTTTTGCATTTCTGCCTATTTCTCGAGAACGGTGAAGCCTACAATCGACATTTCTTGCCAGGTCAATTCAGTACGACATGCCAAATCAAACAACATGTAGAACTTGCTTCTGCATCTTTGCGTTTTTGCATAATTCATATTGGTCTGAAAACAAGACATTTCGTTAACCTCCTAGGATTTTCACCAAACCTACACAAATCTGGTATCATTTAAATCAGGAGACAGTCATAATAAATAATTCATAAAAAAAATCATAAACTTTCCATGAGGTATAGTCACCAGCCACACACAAACCATACAGGTGCCATGCCCAATTCAATCAGACAGCTATATCTCAGGCCTGCCTCAGCCAATCATCACCAAACTTTAATATATCCTGTAGAATAGTAGTCCGGAAGGGCCCTCCAAATTTGGTGCCGATCGGTCAAACGGGGGCGCTACAACAACATAACATGTCTGTATAAACCTTGAAAATCAGTTCAACTTACATTTATCTCATTTCTGTTCTAGTGACATGTTACTGGTTAAAATATTTTGTACTGCCAGTTCTGTGAGTCATGCCAAATCAAGACATATGCAATGCCCAATGATAGTCATTTTCATTCCCTTGTGATGTTTAAAAACTTAATAAATAACATATTACTGTAACTTCTACAATGTTCAGCCCAAGTAGGTCATTCTGGTAGTACATCAATCAGGACATTGCCATTATGGATAATTCATAAAAATATCTTAACCTGTACGCTATGGCCACCAGCTACAACAAACCTGCACCATATCCATGCTCATTTCAATCAACCATCTAAAGCTCAGCTGTGCTTCAGCCAATCCTCATCAAATTTGACGGCCTAATGTAGTAAGGGACCTCAGACAGACCCTCCAATTTTGGTTCCAATCGGTCAAATGGGGGCGCTACAGCCACTGTCCATATATTTCTAAGACCCACCTTAGCAAATTCAGCTGAAATGTCCTTATTTCTCATAAAACCTTGAAAGAATTGTTACCTTTCCCTTCACCTGAGTCCATATTTCTTATTCACTTTCATTTTTCACCGATTTGCCTCATAGAACATTATCAGACTTAATTTACACATAAGAAGGCCTGAAAGTATTGAATACAATTTCTAAAATGGAGCGCTGACTCCACCTGCTGGCCACACTGTTTCCATGCCCATTTCATTAAAATAGCTATATCTCTGGCATGCTTCATCCAATCCTCACAAAATTTGACGCACATCTGTGTTACTAGACTTCAGAAAGACCTTCCAAGTTTGGTGGCAATCGGTCAAACGGGGGCACTACAGCCACTGTCCTAATATGTCTAAGACCAACCTTGGTTAATGCAGCTGAAATCTGCTTATCGTTTATTTAAAAATTAAAAAATTAATCACCTTTCCCTTCATCTAAGTCCATATTTTTAATCTGCTTATATTTTCCTGCCATTTGACTTTTACAAATCTTTCAAACTTCAATCTTTCTTCAGGCTGTGTACACTGCAGCAATTACAATTTTATAATAAATTGGCCAGCAGGTGGAGTCAGCGCTCCATTTCAATAATGCCTTCAATACTTTTAGCCTTTCTCCTGTCTAAATGTATAACCTAGAATATGATACAGCATGATATTACTGCTGTTACATGTCACAATACGCAACTCAGCACTTTGTTAAGAATATGCAACACAGCCTATGTTTACACAGGCAGTATAAAAAAGAAAACTGTAATATCTAGACTTACCAGACCAGGTATGAAGGTCCCTAAATCTACCAACTAGTCAGGCCATCTGACCCAAACCATGCATTCAGTCAGGCTAAGGCACTCCACCACAGGGTTCTACATTCTGTCCTACATTTGCTGACCTGTTAGACCGATACTAACTAATCTATATCCTGATTTCTACCTACTACTGAGACCATCTGACCAAAACAATGCATTCAGTCAGGTTCAGGCACTACACCACAGGGTTCTACATTCTGTCCTACATTTCCTGACCTGTTAGACCGACACTCAACAATCTACATCATGATTTCTACCTTCTACTCAAACCATCTGACCTAAACAAGTTCTGTTCTGTCTGACATCTGCTGACCTGTAGTTCTGTCTGACTTTTTAGTATCCTCCTCTACGGTTTGCCCTACATCTCCTGTCACATTAGAGCTACGCTAAATCTCCATCCTGTTATGGCAGTCTAATTGTTGCCCGGTCAATTAAGTACGACATGCCAAATCAAACAACATGTAGAACTTGCTTCTGCATCTTTGCGTTTTTGCATAATTCATATTGGTCTGAAAACAAGACATTTCGTTAACCTCCTAGGATTTTCACCAAACCTACACAAATCTGGTATCATTTAAATCAGGAGACAGTCATAATAAATAATTCATAAAAAAATCATAAACTTTCCATGAGGTATAGTCACCAGCCACACACAAACCATACAGGTGCCATGCCCAATTCAATCAGACAGCTATATCTCAGGCCTGCCTCAGCCAATCATCACCAAACTTTAATATATCCTGTAGAATAGTAGTCCGGAAGGGCCCTCCAAATTTGGTGCCGATCGGTCAAACGGGGGCGCTACAACAATATAACATGTCTGTATAAACCTTGAAAATCAGTTCAACTTACATTTATCTCATTTCTGTTCTAGTGACATATTACTGGTTAAAATATTTTGTACTGCCAGTTCTGTGAGTCATGCCAAATCAAGACATATGCAATGCCCAATGATAGTCATTTTCATTCCCTTGTGATGTTTAATAACTTAATAAATAACATATTACTGTAACTTCTACAATATCCAGCCCAAGTAGGTCATTCTGGTAGTACATCAATCAGGACATTGCCCTTATGGATAATTCATAAAAATATCTTGACCTGTATGCTATGGCCACCAGCTACAACAAACCTGCACCATATCCATGCTCATTTCAATCAACCATCTGAATCTCAGCCGTGCTTCAGCCAATCCTCATCAAATTTGACGGCCTAATGTAGTAAGGGACCTCAGACAGACCCTCCAATATTGGTGCCAATCGGTCAAACAGGGGCGCTACAGCCACTGTCCATATATGTCTAAGACCCACCTTAGCAAATTCAGCTGAAATGTCCTTATTTCTCATAAAACCTTGAAAGAATTGTTACCTTTCCCTTCACCTGAGTCCATATTTTTTATTCACTTTCATTTTTCACCAATTTGCCTCATAGAACATTATCAGACTTAATTTACACATAAGAAGGCCTGAAAGTATTGAATACAATTTCTAAAATGGAGCGCTGACTCCACCTGCTGGCCACACTGTTTCCATGCCTATTTCATTCAAATAGCTATATCTCTGGCATGCTTCATCCAATCCTCACAAAATTTGATGCACGGCTGTGTTACTAGACTGCCTCAGCCAAGCTGCAAAAGACCTTCCAAGTTTGGTGGCAATCAGTCAAACGGGGGCACTACAGCCACTGTCATAATATGTCTAAGACCAACCTTGGTTAATGCAGCTGAAATCTGCTTATTGTTTATTTAAAAATTAAAATATTAATCACCTTAACCTTCATCTAAGTCCATATTTTTAATCTGCTTATATTCTCCTGCCATTTGACTTTTACAAATCTTTCAAACTTTAATCTTTCTTCAGGCTGTGTACACTACAGCAATTACAATTTTATAATAAATTGGCCAGCAGGTGGAGTCAGCGCTCCATTTCAATAATGCCTTCAATACTTTTAGCCTTTCTCCTGTCTAAATATACATCCTAGAATAGCATACAGCATGATATTACTGCTGTTACATGTCACACTCCCGCAACTCAGCACTTTGTTAAGAATATGCAACACAGCCTATGTTTACACAGGCAGTATAAAAAAGCAACTATGTAATATCTACACTTACCAGACCAGGTATGAAGGTCCCTAAATCTACCAACTAGTCAGGCCATCTGACCCAAAACATGTATTAAGTCAGGCTAAGGCACTCCACCACAGGGTTCTACATTCTGTCCTGCATTTGCTGACCTGTTAGACCGATACTAACTAGTCTATATCCTGATTTCTACCTACTACTCAGACTATCTCACCAAAACATTACATTCAGTCAGGTTCAGGCACTACACCACAGGGTCCTACATTCTGTCCTACATTTCCTGACCTGTTAGACGGACACTCAACAATCTCCATCCTGATTTCTACCTTCTACTCAAACCATCTGTTGTCCTACCTGTCCTACCTGTCCTACTTGTCATACCCTTTGGACCCTTCAGTAACTGCCTGCAGTTTCTAGTTATTATTATTATTTTTCTGCCCTAAAACTGAATGTACAGCCTAAACTGTAAGAGCTAGACCAACCAAACTTGGTCAGATGATGTCAATTCCTACCCACTACTCAGGTTGTCCTACCCAGTCCTGCCAGCCAGATGGGGGCGCCTTAGCGCCCCCCAACACGTTTCGGTCGATATCTCCTGTCCTGTTAGACCTACAATCGAAATTCTTTGTTCTACATATACAGACAGCAAAGCCCTACCAACTTGCCATTTGGACTATGAAGCTCCGCCTACTTAGATTTTTTGCTAATTTGCATAATTTGCCAATCCTACTTTTTCCTTAAAGTCCTGGCTTGTCCTACCAAATCAGACAAATGAGGTGTCAGACGAATCAGAATTCTCTGCTGATCAAGAATTATCCACAAAATTCAGACATTTTTATATCCTACGGCCATTAGCCACGCCCAAACAATGTCCAAATTTGGCCCGTTTTGGTCTGACGGCTATAACTTGGCCGTGCCTTGGCCTACCTTGACCAAATTTGAAATGCTACCTCCCTACACCATTCTGGGGACACGGTCCGAGGCGGGCCGCATTTCGTCAATAGGGGGCGCTACAACTAAAAACTGGCAATATCTCCTGACTGCCTTTGCCAATCTAACTGAAATTTGGTAGATATGTACTAGGAAGCAGCCTGTGGTCAGTCACCTACAATGGCAGTAATTATTCCTTAAAGAGTGGCCGCCATCAGCCAATCAAAATCAAGCAGGCATTTCACAGGCTTCTCAATGACCAATCTAAATCAAATTTGGGTGATACATTTGTGCTCTGACCCTCTGCCTAAACTGTAAAGGACACCTCACTCGGCCAGATGGGGGCGCAACAGTGACAACTTTTGCATTTCTGCCTATTTCTCGAGAACGGTGAAGCCTACAATCGACATTTCTTGCCAGGTCAATTCAGTACGACATGCCAAATCAAACAACATGTAGAACTTGCTTCTGCATCTTTGCGTTTTTGCATAATTCATATTGGTCTGAAAACAAGACATTTCGTTAACCTCCTAGGATTTTCACCAAACCTACACAAATCTGGTATCATTTAAATCAGGAGACAGTCATAATAAATAATTCATAAAAAAATCATAAACTTTCCATGAGGTATAGTCACCAGCCACACACAAACCATACAGGTGCCATGCCCAATTCAATCAGACAGCTATATCTCAGGCCTGCCTCAGCCAATCATCACCAAACTTTAATATATCCTGTAGAATAGTAGTCCGGAAGGGCCCTCCAAATTTGGTGCCGATCGGTCAAACGGGGGCGCTACAACAACATAACATGTCTGTATAAACCTTGAAAATCAGTTCAACTTACATTTATCTCATTTCTGTTCTAGTGACATGTTACTGGTTAAAATATTTTGTACTGCCAGTTCTGTGAGTCATGCCAAATCAAGACATATGCAATGCCCAATGATAGTCATTTTCATTCCCTTGTGATGTTTAAAAACTTAATAAATAACATATTACTGTAACTTCTACAATGTTCAGCCCAAGTAGGTCATTCTGGTAGTACATCAATCAGGACATTGCCATTATGGATAATTCATAAAAATATCTTAACCTGTACGCTATGGCCACCAGCTACAACAAACCTGCACCATATCCATGCTCATTTCAATCAACCATCTAAAGCTCAGCTGTGCTTCAGCCAATCCTCATCAAATTTGACGGCCTAATGTAGTAAGGGACCTCAGACAGACCCTCCAATTTTGGTGCCAATCGGTCAAACGGGGGCGCTACAGCCACTGTCCATATATTTCTAAGACCCACCTTAGCAAATTCAGCTGAAATGTCCTTATTTCTCATAAAACCTTGAAAGAATTGTTACCTTTCCCTTCACCTGAGTCCATATTTTTTAATCACTTTCATTTTTCACCGATTTGCCTCATAGAACATTATCAGACTTAATTTACACATAAGAAGGCCTGAAAGTATTGAATACAATTTCTAAAATGGAGCGCTGACTCCACCTGCTGGCCACTCTGTTTCCATGCCCATTTCATTCAAATAGCTATATCTCTGGCATGCTTCATCCAATCCTCACAAAATTTGGCGCACATCTGTGTTACTAGACTTCAGAAAGACCTTCCAAGTTTGGTGGCAATCGGTCAAACGGGGGCACTACAGCCACTGTCATAATATGTCTAAGACCAACCTTGGTTAATGCAGCTGAAATCTGCTTATTGTTTATTTAAAAATTAAAATATTAATCACCTTTCCCTTCATCTAAGTCCATATTTTTAATCTGCTTATATTTTCCTGCCATTTGACTTTTACAAATCTTTCAAACTTCAATCTTTCTTCAGGCTGTGTACACTACAGCAATTACAATTTTATAATAAATTGGCCAGCAGGTGGAGTCAGCGCTCCATTTCAATAATGCCTTCAATACTTTTAGCCTTTCTCCTGTCTAAATATACAACCTAGAATAGCATACAGCATGATATTACTGCTGTTACATGTCACACTACGCAACTCAGCACTTGGTTAAGAATATGCAACACAGCCTATGTTTACACAGGCAGTATAAAAAAGCAACCCTGTAATATCTAGATTTACCAGACCAGGTTTGAAGGTGCCTAAATCTACCAACTAGTCAGGCCATCTGACCAAAACCATGCATTAAGTCAGGCTAAGGCACTCCACCACAGGGTTCTACATTCTGTCCTACATTTGCTGACCTGTTAGACCGATACTAACTAATCTATATCCTGATTTCTACCTACTACTCAGACCATCTGACCAAAACAATGCATTCAGTCAGGTTCAGGCACTACACCACAGGGTTCTACATTCTGTCCTACATTTCCTGACCTGTTAGACCGACACTCAACAATCTACATCATGATTTCTTCCTTCTACTCAAACCATCTGACCCAATCAACCATCTAAATCTCAGCCGTGCTTCAGCCAATCCTCATCAAATTTGACGGCCTAATGTAGTAAGGGACCTCAGACAGACCCTCCAATTTTGGTGCCAATCGGTCAAACGGGGGCGCTACAGCCACTGTCCATATATGTCTAAGACCCACCTTAGCAAATTCAGCTGAAATGTCCTTATTTCTCATAAAACCTTGAAAGAATTGTTACCTTTCCCTTCACCTGAGTCCATATTTTTTATTCACTTTCATTTTTCACCCATTTGCCTCATAGAACATTATCAGACTTAATTTACACATAAGAAGGCCTGAAAGTATTGAATACAATTTCTAAAATGGAGCGCTGACTCCACCTGCTGGCCACACCATTTCCCTGCCCATTTCAATCAAACAGCTATATCTCTGGCATGCTTCATCCAATCCTTACAAAATTTGACTCGCTTCTGTATCACTGGACTACAGACAGACCTTCCAAGTTTGGTGGCAATCTGTCAAACGGGGGTGCTACAGCCGCTGTCCTAATATGTCTAAGACCTACCTTGGCTAATTCATCTGAAATATCCTTCATAATACCTTCAAAGACTTGTTGACTTTCCCTTCACCTCAGTCCATATTTTAAGCTCCTTTCATTTTTCTGCTATTTGACTCAGAAAATTATCAGATTTTATTTATAAACCAGGCAGTGTATATTGCAGATTTTTCGCTTTTTTGTATTCAATTGGCCAGTAGGTGGAGATGGTGCTCTACTTATATTGTACTTTTTTGGATTTTTTTTATAGATTGGCCAGTAGTTCGTCCTGTATTTCATTAATGCATGCATACAGCAGGTTCATATTATACATTATGGCCAGTCACTATAGAATGTCATTATAGTGTAGTGTGTTTTTTCTTAAATGTTGCTCAGGGCATTGTAATACTGTCGAACCCACTTATCTCGACCTCGGCTAACTCGCCAACCCTATTAAGTCGATGTTTTTGAAGTGCAATCACCAAAATTCCCTCTTTGCATTAGCATTTCTCATCGGTTATGTCGATTCTTTTATGTCGCTGAACCCTAATATCTCGAGCCCGAAAGAGGGCCAAAATCGCCACTTAACATCGGTTATCTCGATCCCTGTGACTAATCGCCGGCTTTTTAAAATGTATCTCACGTGCTAAACAGCGCGTACTCAAATCCCATTCGCATGGTAATTTGCTGAACAACGCAGCGGTTAAACGCGATCTAGGTAAATCCCCATCAAAACCAAAGCCAAGCATATCCGCATGCGGCAATGACAACGAAGATGAAGAAGATGCGGACGAAGATTTGGAACAAATTCCCTCTGCCAGTGAGGTGATAAAAATGCTACAAAAAATCGACGGTATGGTTCTTTTGCAGGGGATGAAACTGTTTTAGACAGCATAAGTAATATCGAAGCATTTATTTTCAAGTAGACTGTCAAAGGCAAAAAGCAACAAAGCATTTTAGACTTTGTAAAGAAACCATATTAATTGCGTGTACGATACTTTTCAGAGCTGTCAGAGCGAAATTACTTGTGAATTTGATTTTGACACTGGTTTGCTTTTTGTGACAACGAACTACACCCCACAGGTTTTTATGTGATTTTGTGAGCGATCTTTGTGTTTGCAATGTTGGATGATATAATTAAAGGCTTCTATCGAGAATCGACGGTGGTTTATATTATATACTGGTAAATGTCTGCTTTTGGTTGGTGCACATATGCCTTTTGTTGTTAGCCAACATGTATGTACATTTATATAACATGCCGATCGCGTCAGCAAACAAATCGCGGCAACGCTGTTGTGTAAAAAAACACCAAAAACCAGTGCATGTACATTCTCATTTATTAACGCACATAAATAAATTTCAAGCATATGTCAACATGGTATATTGCCCCCATATTGGTTTTCTGTTATCTCGATCATCGGTTATCTCGACGCTTTTTGGCAACCACCTAGGCCGGCAACATAACCGGGTTCAACTGCACTTTTTGTATGCGTATTTTCTTCACTGCCTGTTTCACCTATACGCTAATTAAAATTTATTCTGACATTTACATGTGTATTTAACATGCTTAAGAATGATGACTGTATTAATGATTATAATATTTATTATTATTCATTAGAGACATAATATAAAACACATTATACACATTGTAAAATTGCAATTGACTACATTTGTCTTAACCAAACATTTAGGTTTGTGTCATTGTTTGAGGAGGCTGAAAAAGTACATTGAGGCCACAATAGTTGAGCCAGCACAATTGACATAATATTTCGCATATGATGTGTATGCCATTCTTACATACACAGTGTACAAAGACCACAAAGTGTGATAGTAGCACTCATACTGTATATATATACTACACAACTCCCTACATGGCAATATTCTTTTGAATATACAATTTGGTGTAAGTCAACACAGGCATCACAAACAAAGCTGGATCGTTATTTTGACATCAATTTAACCATGGCATCATGACTGTAAATTACATGACATATTATGTACTACAGAACTGTCACAACACATCATTAATGTTTTGTTATTGCAGAGTAAAAGTGAAAATAACTCAATAAATACTACAAGAAAAATTGTGAGACATTATAGCAATAAACATCCACAAGCAGCAGCACATTTCACTCAAAGTACCTTTGCTGTCAGACTATAGTGTGTGGAGATGATTTCTGGTGCATTTCACTTCAGGCATCTGTGTGTAGTTCATACTGTCTGTGTCCAGTCTCTGAGTCCTTTAGAGAACGCTTTGGTTGTCGACAACATGGGCGCAGGGAAACTTGATGTGGTGAGTACGGTGTCACTGATATGAAGATAAGGCACTGGAAAAGAGAGTAAAACCAGAAAGCTGCATGTCAGCCAATCAGACACTTGCAGTTGTAAAGTGAAACTACTTCACAGACAAAATAATCCATCAAAGAGGCAAACTCACCAGGCCAGCCCATCTCATTGTTCCAACGTACCAGGCAGTGTGATGTGTTAACGAAAGTTGATGTGGTGGGCATGGGGTCAGTGTCATCAACAGCAGGCGCTGGAAAAGATTAAAAGATTAAAAGCATGAACTGGCATGTAAGTTAGACAAACACTGACAGAGTAAAACTAGAACTACACCAAAGAGGAAGAAATGTCTGAAAAAGGCAAACTCACAAGGTCAGCGCCTGCTCCTCTGGCTATGCAGCATTCAGTGTGATGTGTCACACTCCCAATGTACAGCTGTATGACGGAGGATGCAGTATAGCAGAGCTTCAACAGACAGATGTGTGTTGGCTTGATCATCAGGGAAGCACATGACAGTTGTGCCTTAGTAACCTGAGGTTATACATAGGAGAAGGCAGGTTAAAACATGGAATATAACAATGTAGTAGGGATTTCTGACAATACTTAGTTACCCAATTTATAAGCTCATACACTGCAAACTGGTATGTCTTAACTAGCATGCTCATGTTAAGTGAGAAACTGTCACTCACGTACCTTTGCTTTGCCCACCCAGTCATGGCACATCCACTGTGTCTAGATGAATGTCTCACACACACTGCCCAGCTTTCCCACTTAGATTTTAGGTCATCCACATGTATGACTGTTTAGTGTTACTTCATTTTAGCTGTTTCAAGAAACACACAAAACATACACATTACTCCAAAAATTACATCATATACATAATGCCATAATACAGTCAGTGTACATATGTCCATTTCCTTTTACAGTGTGAAAGTACACTCTACGACACTATACAGAGACATGTCAGTATATGGTCTTACCTTTGCCCATAGATGTCTGTGCCTCTTCACCCTCTCACCATTCTTTTCAATCAAAGCCTTGCTTTGTGAAATTCTGTGTCTTTTCAGCACGTTTTGTGGTACAAGACATTAGTTTGGTAGTGTCTACATCTGATGGTACTTCTTCATCTCCTTACATTTAATTCATTGTAATTATATATTCTACGTTACATAAGCAACTATACATTTACATTTTCCAAGTGTGTGGTGCTTTGTAAAGAGGTTCAGTGCACTGTACTGGCCCACAACACAAAATTTCTATATAGGCAACAATGCATTTAATAAATACTGAATTATATCACAGGACATCTAAAATTGTTTATTTTTTTGTGGAAAATTCATGACATTAACAAGTTTGGCATACTGCTGTTGTGAGGTACTTGACAGAGCACATTACCTCCCTTTTCAAAGACCACATTGCTTGCTCTGTCCTAAACTTCCCCTAGCCCCCACACCAACCCCCAGTGCCATGTGCCCCATCCTAGCCCCCTTATGCCTAGCCCTAGTGACCCTCCCGTAACCTTAGTCCTATGCCTAGTGGTAACCCAAGCAGCCCACCTCAGACTTATCCCCAGCAACAGGCCGCCATGTCCAGCTTTAGTACCCCCTGCCTCAGCCCCAGTGCCAGCTTCCTGAAGCCCAGCCGCAGCCCCCAAAAGCATGGTGCCAGCCCCAGGCCCAGCAGCAGCCCCCTCAAGGTCGACCCCAACCCCCAAAGCCCAACATCAGCCTCAGGCTAAATGCCAAGCCCTGGAACACCAGCTCCACTGCCAACCTCTGAGGCCTAGTTGCAGCCTTCTGAAGGCCAGCCCTAGTCCTAGCCCCCCACAGCCTACCGGCAACCCCAGTGGTAGCAGCTGACGGCCAGCCCCAGGCCTAACCCCCAAAGCTTGGCACCAGGCCAAGCCTCCCTGCCAATCCCCCCTAGTACAGCCATAGCCCCAGTCGCAGTGCCAGCCTCCCGAGGCTGACGCACCCCAGAAAACTATCACTGCAGCAAAAAATTTATGTTTCTTACTCATAATGTCTTTTATACAGTTTCTTACAGATAATGTGGCACTACACATTCATGATGGCTGAAATACATCTACATTGCTGAAATAAAAATTCTATTAGTCAAAATATTTTTCGCATACACATGATCAATCAAAGTGCCTTTCCCAGTGGTTGCTTCTTTGACAAGTTGAGCATACCCATGTTCTTCCATAAAATTAGCAATTGTACTTACTGTCAAATGATTTACTGCATGACAAATTTTTTCATATTTTTTTATACAGTTTCTTATACATGATGTAGCACTATACATTCATGATGGCTGAAATACGTCGGCATTACTGAAACAGAGATGCTGTTAGTCACAATGTCTTTCACATACACATGATCAATCAAAGTGCCTTTCCCAGTGGTTGCTTCTTTCACAAGTTGAGCATACCCATGTTCTTCCATAAAATTAGCAATTGTACTTACTGCCAAATGATTTACTGCATGACAAATTTTTTTTTTGTTTTTTTATACAGTTTCTTACAGATAATGTAGCACTACACATTCATGATGGCTGAAATACGTCGGCATTACTGAAACAGAGATGCTGTTAGTCACAATGTCTTTCACATACACATGATCAATCAAAGTGCCTTTCCCAGTGGTTGCTTCTTTCACAAGTTGAGCATACCCATGTTCTTCCATGAAATTAGCAATTGTACTTACTGCCAGAAGATTTTCATTGAAGTCGCCCATGATGATTTTCCCACCTTCCACACTGTCCAACTGAGTGATCAACTGCATCAGGTTCTTCTGAAAGATTGTTAGATTATACAAGGGTGGTCTGTATAGTACCAAGACTGTTGTTCTTAGTAGGCCCACACTGAACTGCACACACTCAATGTTGACACACTGCACATCAGTCACAGTACAGTTGGTATGTTCTTTATAATACAAACCCACACCACCATGTTGTTGCTTCTTCAGTTCAGCAGAGATAGCATCACTACCATCATATGCCTGATGTCTGGGCTTCCCATGGTATGAAAATCCAGGCAGCTGTACACCTTCTGTGTCTTCCTTTGAATTTAACCATGTCTCTGTCAAGCAGATGATATCAGCTTCCATATACCTTCTGTCTTGCTTTAGGTCATCCAGGTGACATGTAAGTCCTTCAACATTGTGCAGTAAAATCTTACATAATGATGGCACTTCCATGACGGGCTCAATAAATGCAGGCATGCTTTGCATTGCAGTCTCAATGTCTTGTTTTGCATATATAGCAGTCTCCTTAAAGTCTTCTATTATAAGGCCTTCCAGAGAAGTGACACGGCTTAATGCTACATATGCCTGTCCAGCTGCAAATATCTTCTTTAGTGATACAACAGCCTTATCTACTGTCAGACCTTGTACCTTGTGTACTGTACAAGCCCAAGCCAATTTCAATGGAAACTGCCGTCGTGTTCCACCACTGTTTGTCACTCTCTCCTCCTCTGCTTTGATTTGTGTAGCTTTGTCCAACCCTGCTTTTAGGCATGGCTTCTTTCCCCTGAGTGACTTTCCAGCTGCTTCGTTGTCAAATGTGATGTATATCTCTGATGGAAAATCCTCATCAGTATCAAAGCAGATGTCACTAACTGTACCAAATGCACCATTTACCAAGCCGTCTGAAACGTCAATATTTTTCAGAAGTATTACTCGTGCATTGACACCTACATGTAGTGATTCGGGGAGACATGTCTTCTGAACATTAGCATGATGTCCATGTTTCTTTTCCAGTCTGCCAGTTGCAGCAACCCTTTGAAAATCCTGAGCATGAATGATGACATGGTCTGAGCAGATCTTCCGCAGCATATGGTAGTTATGTTGATCAACTTCATCATTGGTTGCATAAATATGAAGACCAGTACTGTCTTGTCCTTCACCTGTCACACGTAGTTTCAGCATAGCAATGTCTTCCTCCAGCATTGCATCACCCCTTTTGCGTTTCCTTAGCCGATTCAGCAACTGTGCAAACTGCATGTCTTTCTGTCTCATAATTTCAGTCAGCTCCACCATAGCGAAATGATTCTGCCATAGATCAACAGCTTTACCCTCAGTATACAAAGCTTTCCCTTTCACAGGACAAAGCTGGTAGAAATCTCCAACAGCAATGATTGAGACATTTCCAAAAGCAGAATAATCTCCAATTTGTTTGATTTGTCTTAATCTGCCATGAATACATGCAAGCAGCTTGTGATCAACCATTGAAATTTCATCTATGATCAATATTTGCAGGTTTCCCAGTTCAGCTCTCAATGAATTTATTTTTTCATCTCCAAGTGGTTCATATGGCAGCTTTGCGTCCGTTGCAATATGGAAACAGGCGTGTATTGTTGCAGCTTTGATGTTGTAAGCACTAACCCCAGTTGGAGCAGTCAGTAACACGTGTGTCTCATCTGGATTTTGTGACAACTGACGCAAGATACGAGCTGCCTCATAATGTATTGCTTTGATCAAGACTGACTTGCCCACACCTCCAGGTCCAGATATGAATACATGAAATGGTTCTGGGTTTTCACCACGTGCCTTCTGTAAACACCAGTTTCGTATTTTGTAAAAAGTCTCAGACTGCTTGTTATTCAGTGAGCGAAGCAAAGCCAGTGCTTCCTGCCTGGACATACCACAAGGATTGTCATGCAACATATAGCGCCTCGGCCTTGGTAACAAATCTGGTATCTCATCACGTTGTTCTCTCATTTCTGGTGTAGTGTTGGATTTGCTAGCAAGACACTCTAGCCGTTCACGTTCAGTTTCCGGACAAATCTCTGCCCAGGCATCTTCCATTACACCATGCTGCTGTAAGTCTTCTTCAGCTTTGTCAATTGCATGTGATTCCTTTTCAAAACTTGACATGTTTGACTGCACAACCAGTTTTACTGAATGCAATTCATCATCAAAGAACTTGACACAACCAGTCTCATAGAATTCCTGGTAACTGCCAAAAGTAGAAGGTTTTAATTGTGCATCGAAATAATGTGGCAGAAAAAGTTGCAAAATGCTGTGGTAATATTTTTCTGGGTCCTTTGTGGGTGAAAAGCGAGCATACCGAACAACGGCTGCCTCTGTGCGTGTCCTTTTCTTCACAAATCCTAATTTTCTGTCCAACTGCACACTTCCAGGGCATGAGCTCTGAGACTTACATAGTATTCTGTACTCAGATGCAAATCTCGCCAGGCACATTACTGCAAACTCTTTTGTTTCTGGTCTGGCTTTATATCTATCAGTGATACTGTTCATCCAAATACCTTGTTCATCCTCATTCTCACACTCAGCTTTCTTCCGTATGATGTTCAATGGAAGGCTCATTTTTACCACATTTTCTCCGGTTGGGATAAACTGCACCTTTCGTGATCCCTCTTTCAACCTCATGTTAGTCAGACGATAAACACTTTCCTGGGCCGAAACTTCACGATTGTGCAGGAAAACACTGCCAAGTTGGCGAAGAGCTTCTTTTGCATCAAGGTTACCTTGCTGGGAGGCCTCTTTCTGAGCATTTGCCAGTAGCAGTCCCATCTCTCTCTCAGCTTTGGAAATGTAGGAAATGATGTACACAATACATGAATATGCATCAACCACAAACTGAATGTCCATGTTTGCATTCCAACAGCGTAAAAGGTCTCTGTTATATTGGTTGACCCACACTTCACATGGTCTCCTCTTAAGAACAATGGTAGTTTTCTTTGTGATTCTTGAGTACGCAGCCTGAAATATGTCCTGACTGATACCAATTGTACTAAATAAGGAATCAACAGAGTCATAGTTGGCCTCAGGGTTTAGTACAGCATCCTTCACTTTTTTCATGATAGCGTCTGCTACTTCTTTTTTCAGGGGCTGTCCGTCTGTCTCACCATCTCCAACTTTGCATGATGACACAAATGTTCTGTTGCTTGGAGGACGTGGGAAATTGAATCTACAAGTTTTCCCTTTTTTCTTGCATGTTTTTGAGTGCCTCTTACTATGTTGCTGTACACTACATACAATTTCATGCATTTCATCGTCACCCTCTGGCATTTCACATGTCACATATTGATCAATGAAAGCTGATACCTCATCTTCATCATCTTTGCCAACCTTAGGCGCATCTTCCACCCAAAACAAACAGTGAGTGTGAGGTGATCCTCGTTGCTGAAATTCTACTCTGTAGAAATAATCAACTATTTTGCCAATGGGTTGTGCTTCTGACATGATGACATCTTTTAGGAAGCAGTGGAATCGATAATCAAACATTCTGGCAGCTGTCACAGGATTGTTTTTCAACAGTGCACACCTTTCTGACCAGTCAAGCTCAGCACTTGATGCATCTATGCCATCTTGTTTGAAGATTGCTGTCATAAGTTCTCTCCAGCGTAAATCAGCAGAAGAAAATGAGCAAAACCATGTGGGAATACCAAGCTGTCTTACCATTGCAAACAGATCTTTCTGAACACTTTGCCAAAAAACAGGGGTGCCTCTGATTGGTCTTAGAAATTTATAACCTTCATCAAAATTGAACATCTTTTGTAGAGACTCCTTATTTGTCAAAGTTTCTGATGTGACAGGACACTTATCCCGTGCATCATAGCCCTTTCTCACAGCAATTGACACATTTGACACAACCTGCTGAAGCTCAGACAAATACTGCCCATAAAATATATAGTCCAAGTTTTTCCCAAAACGTCCATCTGCATTAAGAATTCTTGTATTTAAATACCTACACAGTGTCAGTTTTCCCTTCCTTCTGTCATGAAAAGTGCCTGTTCCTTTTGGGAAAAGGACTGGAAAACATTTAGCTTCATTTGACTCATCAGTTAGAAGCCTCACTGGGTTGTTTCCTTCTGCAGGTGCCATAGACATGATTCCATCAAAGTGTTGATCCAACACCTCTTGTGCTATGTCGACAGGTTGAAGACACGTATCCATGTGCATGCCATGTTGTTGTCTATCATGCAGAGTTTCATCCATCTCCTCATCCTCCATGTTATTTTCATTACGCTCTTCATCTGCATGTATGTCACTTACATCACCAGGCACTTCAGTTTTCTGCAGGGGATTAATCCAGTCATCATTGAACTGCACATTGCTATAAAATTTGTTATTCTCTGTAAGATACACCAAAGCCTTCTTTATTTTTTCTGGATGCACAAATTCATATTTGTAATGCCCTTTGTAAGTTAACTTCCGCTTCAACTTCACACGGATCATAAGGTCATCATTATTCACTCTTGGTAAAGATTCAGCTACATTCGAAATGCTTGACGGGACACAAGTCACAGGACCATGAACACCATTTTGTCCACCTTTTGGCAAAGACACAATTCTCATAAAAGGAATATGAATACCAATCAGATGTTGTTCCAGAGTATTTAGACACTGCAACTCAGGAGGAACTGGGTCTAGAGCTAGACAGTTTCCAACGCTCTCTGCTGGCATTTTCCCATCAAGAATCTTTCTATGACATGTGTGACAAATCCATAATGAACCTGTAGGGCCCAACAGACTGCTACAATCATCAGAACAAGTATCTATACATTTGTGTAAGTATGTGTCAGTTATGCACTGCATTGCCAGTAATGCAACTCCTTGTGATTTTTTTAGGTATTCATCTTTTCTGCATATCACAACTTGGTATTTAAACAACATTCGATGACAAACTGAGCAAATGTATACAGGGCCTGTATTTATTTTCTCTCCAAATTGTTCGATCACATACGCAATATCTGTTCTTTTATCCTTCTGCTTAGTTCGTTTCTCAACATTTCTCTTTTTTACTGCAGTAGCAAAATCGCTGTTTGTTTTGTATTTATCAACACTTAACTGCTTCGCACGTTGCTGGTGTTCAATGTCTGTGGCATATTTACTTACACTTGACTGCTTCGCACGTTGCTGGTGTTCAATGTCTGTGGCATATTTACTTACACTTGACTGCTTCGCACGTTGCTGGTGTTCAATGTCTGTGGCATATTTACTTACACTTGACTGCTTCACACGTTGCTGGTGTTCAACATTTGTGGCATATTTCCTAACACTTGACTGCTTCACACATTGCTGGTGTTCAACATTTGTGGCATATTTCCTAACACTCGACTGCTTCACACGTTGCTGGTGTTCAACGTCTGTCGCATACTTGCTCACACTCAACTGCTTTACACGTTGCTGGTGTCTATCATCTGTTGCATATTTGCTCACACTTGACTGCTGTACATATTTGCGGTGCCCCATATCTGTTGCATACTTACTTATACTTGACTGTTTAACATGTTCTCTGTACACTTCATCCTCACGGTAGCGCTTTATGCTTCTCTCAAGTTGTTCCTCCTTGTACACCATACTTACTTCATACCGTCTTTTTTCTCGTTCAAGTTTTCGTCGACTTGATGCCATTTCAGATGGTGTGTTATCGATTTCAGAGCATTGTGTTGCACAACCCTCAGTGTCATGCCCTTTCACACAAATTACAACCTCATAATGTGACTCATTACAATGTTTCAGGTATATACCTCTCTGATCAGAACCAATACATGTGGAGTACTTCAACCATTTGTTGTCAGAGTATGTGAAAATATCCACACCAAGCAGATCAGCGGCAGCTTGAATCTCTACCTCAGATGCCCAAGTACCAACATATTTCATCCGTGATGCAGTGACATACTCAGTGACAGAAGAGTGACCATCTCTAAGACAAGCAACATACCTGGATTCATTTCTTAGTATGTGAGCAACAATAGCACACCTAATTTTCCTGTGTTCTTTCTCATTTCCAGTAATAGCAAAAGCCAGAGATCTGAAAAAGCAGTTGCCATCACCAGTGATTGGCACCATTCTGCAAGGATCACCCATTGGAAACTCTGCATCCATGTTTACATGGCCATGATCAATGTACACCACACCAAGCTTACAGGAAAGCCTTCTTTGCTGCTGGATTGTCAAAGGACTGAACAGAAACTGCTCACTGCGTAGCTCACTGATAAAAACTACATCACCTTCATTGTTCACACGGACATCAACCTCAGGGTCTGTACCATGTGTCACATTTGGCCTTACCACACCATATTGGCTGTCTGACATTCTGGCAAACTGCTGGACTCTGGTCACTGAGGAGTTGTCGTCTGGATGGTCTGATATGTTGGTACGCTGGTTGACACTGGTGACTGAGGACTTACCGTCTGGATGGCCTGACATGCTGGTAAGCTGGTTGACGCTGGTGGCTGGGCAGTTGCCATCTGGATGCTGGTGCAGGATGCTTCGACTAGTCACACTCACAGCTGTAATCTCAAACTGTTCCCCTGTTGCATCTAAAGATAGTCCTAGGGTATCCACATGGTCTAGCAAAGAATCTATGGTAGAGTGGCACACCAATATACTTCTGCCTGATGCGTCGCTTGCTCCATCTCCTCGTCGGGAATGGGAGTCGATCACCACATACCATGACCCTTGCTTAATGATGGCACATGTATTTACTTTAAGAGTAAAAAGACACGCATCATACTGTGAGAATACTCTTCTTACCGCTGCATCAGCTGACATGAAAATGTCACCCATATCTCCATATTCACTGACACCAAACAAGCCAACAAACATGTCATCATGGTAGTTTATTTCATATTTATCACCATTCAATGTGTACTCTGTTGGTAGATCTCTAACTAACAGATACCCAGAAGCATCTCCAATTCTCCTAGCATCTCTGATGGTAGTGTAGAGGTCATCTCCTTTCAGCAGCACTTGATCAATGTCTGTGACTGACCAGGTTAAAACATTCTTTACCTTACACGTTACTATAGCAATCAAACTATTAGCAACACATTGCTTGTTACTGTTGACTCCAAATCGTGGGTGTCCTTGATGGAATGAGCCTCTCACTGCACGTGCCTGAGGAAAATGAGGAGATACACAGATAGTTACAGGGTTCACATGCTGTTGTTGATCCACGGTTGGGTAATAGTTTGGCACTGCCAGGGTATTTCTCAGTTCAAGTTCACTTTCAAGTTCTGTTTCAAGTTCTGTTTCAAGTTTTGTTTCAAGTTTTGTTTCAAGTTCGCATGCTGGTTCACATTCTGGTTCACTTTTGGGGTCAGTCCACTTTGCAGCCTTTCTTTTATGAGGGGGCTGCAGTACCTCGTCCGTCCTTGCCTTATCTTTATCAAGAAAAGGCATACAGAACTCGTCGACGGTCCTACAAATGGCACCCAGGGCGGGAACCCGGTGGTCATGGCTCGTCGGAAAAGTCACAGTCATCGCCGTTTTGGTATTCCGAGAGGGGGGGAACGGGTTAACCCCGTCATCAGTCATAGCCATGACGGACACAGGCCGCTGCTGTGCGGCCTGCTCAGGTTGTTGGTCGTGGCTCGTCAGGAAAGTCACAGTCATCGCCGTTTTGGTATTCCGAGAGGGGGGAAACGGGTTAACCCCGTCATCAGTCATAGCCACGACATGGACGGCAGCAGCAGCGGGGTCAGTCCGTTGGTTGTGGCTCGTCCGATTAGTCACAGTCATCGCCGTTTTGGTATTCCGAGAGGGGGGAAACGGGTTAACCCCGTCATCAGTCATAGCCACATCAAAACTATCAGGAGCTCGCTGCCGGTCCAACAGCCTCTTCTTCGCTGCTGCGGAACGCCGGGAAGCCTTTGTGCGAGGCATCTGCAGATGAACGGGGGGGGGGGGGGAGAAGCACACCTGCTTGCAACTGTACTTTGCACTGATGTTGTCACAAAGCCATCAAATGTGTATACATAGTGCACATCAATCAGGAGCAGTTCCACTAACAGCTTTCTCACCACTTACAGTAAGTCAGTGATGCAGCTGACTCAGCAACTGTCTGGAAGTTACACAACCTACAAACTGAATTTTAACCATTACACTCATTATCCTAAAATAAATATGCCTCATGACTTATGTTTTTTTTTTAATCAGACAAAACACTTACCTGTCACATCTGCATTACACACAAAAGTTTCACCTCAACACTAACTGACCCACGTTTGTGATATGTACACTGTGTGCAGAATTAGGCATGTACTTTATTTGTATCTTGTCGACCAATGTTTTCAGTCCAGATGAACCTAAAACAGAATGTTTAAAAATGGCAAAATGTTTGGTTTTTGATCTGAGTACTTTGTTTTGATAACAGGAAAACATACTTTCCTATGCAGAATGAAGCATGTTTATGATTACTGAAATGGGCCAGAAAAGCACCTTGCAGACAGAAGAAAATCAAAATATTAAAGTGCCAGTCGAAATAACCAAACCTGCTAAACATTCAAAACATAATTATTGTACAATTGATTGTTTTGTGGGCAACACACAAAGAGGATGGAAGCAGCATATAGCGAGGCAACAAAATAACTGCCAAAGTTATGTGTTCAATTAAAAAGAAGACTTTAGAATCAAATGCCACCACTTTTAACAACTGCAATCTGAACGCTCTGGAAGCACTTTGTAGTGTGTTACATGAAATCACTAGGATCAGAATTGCTGTAATATAAGCTCTACGCAATAAAGGTATGCAAGCTAAAAAGTCAAGAATGCACACAGACATGTCAAGAATGATTTTATAAAGGTTTTGTGAAAAAAATCAGATGAGGTGAGAGTGACTCTTGTAGCAGATGGATAGGTCCATGGATGGTCATCTTCTTCGAGCACCCACAGGGCAGTGGAGAAGTGATGGTGTGGGCTGCAGTTATCAGTGATGAACTTGTTGGCTCTTTCAGACTTCCAGGTGGTATAAAATTAACTACTGCCAATTTCTAGAGGAAATTTCAGCAGCTTTCAAAAATGTTATGACATGCATGCAGAACACTGCCCCTTCCTATGATATTCATGCACAACAGTGCCTGTCTCCTTGATATGCATGCAAGACAGTGCCCCTTCCCATGCATCAAAGTATTCCATAGATTAGACAAAAAAGGTCACTGACTTATGACCAGGCTGTCATCATCGCCTGACTCAACGCCCATTAAGAGCTACACAGCCCGAGTGAAGTATGAGATTTACCAAGCAAGCAGGACACTTCTCAGATCAGCATCTGGGACACGGTCCTAGCTGACGTGGCTAATATAAGACAGGATCAAAACAAAGACTTCGGTGGTTCAATGGCAAACAGGCTGATGATGGTCATTCAGAATAAAGGTGACGATACAGGACAATAAACTTGGTGACGTTCGTTGTTCCTTATATAGACTTCAGACAATTTCATTATTATTTCTGTTGATAGTTAAGTGAAAAAAATCCACTTAGTTTCTGATTGCTTGATAATTGTGCCCACAGAAGTGCTTTTCTTTTATTTTCCTTTGTGAAACTATAATGTAACATTTTCTCTAAGTACATTTACTTAGAGCAAAAGAAAAACTTCAGAATGTATAATTCTGCCCAACTGTTGGCAAGAAATATCTCCGGAAATATTACTTGCCTAATTCTGCACACAGTGTATGTCAGTGTATGTTGTCTAAGTACACAAAGCATACCGTATATCACTTTCTCCTCAAGGGTGGCAGTCCAGCACAACTCTGCAGAGAAAAGTGACACACAAGTTTCATTTCATAAACATTTGCCAACAGTCACCTTCATTGAAAACACCATGTAAAGTTGATATACCTTTCAATGTTATTCAACTTAAGAAAACCTCAAACACGATTGCTGATAGACATCACCCTAAAAATATTTACTTTTGATTCCTGTGATATCACAGCCCTTCAGTCTACAAAGACAACATGCATCAGTTAATGATTGACAGGTGCATTTGTACATACATTTCATTAGTATATGCAGCTGCATGATAAACTTCCCATAAACGTACAGACAGATTTTGCACTGTACCATTCTTAGTAGTGCAATGGCACAAAGACAATACTACATATATTCTTACCTCTTGCAACGCGAGCAGCAAAATCTAAAACACAAGCCTTGCTATAGCGGAGACCTGGAAGCGGTCACGTACGGCAGACAATCAGAACCGTAAAAACAAGTCCCCCTTTCGGCGAATGTCTACTGAGCGTAAAGAAAATGTCTGCCGCGAAAACAAAATGTCCGCCACAGAAAGGCGTCTTCGCCGCTATGCCGAATTAATGCTTTACCAGCTTATCCTTTTATAAAGTTAGTTGTTTAATCTAAATTAATATTCCACAGACTTAACTCTTAAAGCATATAGCAGCAAACCTTTAACATACAACTAAAAACACCTTCGGCTGACAATCACTTGTTGTAAACAATAACTACTAATCGAATTTTAATAACACAGAAGGATTTCAAACATCGCCAGGCTGTTTCAGAATACTTCGTTTTTGCTTAACTCGATAACATGTGTTATTGTAGGGAGTCCGGGCTAAATGTTAGTAGTTTCGGTTGCAAACCTACAATCGATTTGTACGACAGACACGCGTATTTAATAAATGCTTCCCAGCGATTATTAATTGCTTTTATAAAACCAAGACCGAACTGAGAATACTAAAAAAAAACCTTAGCACATCTTAAACCATCTAAAAACAGAAAACAGCAAATCGTCAACAAACAACAATTTAAACAACAATTAAAAAGATGTGTCGTCAGACAATATTACATATATTCTTACCTCTTGCAACGCTAGCAGCAAAATCAAAAAGACAAGCCTTGCTATGGCGGGGGGAAGCGGTCACGTACGGCAGCCAATCAGAACCCTAAAAACACATCCCCCTGTCGGCGAATGTCTATACTGAGCTTAAACAAAATGTCCGCCTCAGAAAGGCGTCTTCGCCGCTATGCCGAATTAATGCTTAACCAGCTTATCCCTTTATGAAGTTAGTTTAGTCTAAATTAATAAATTCCACAGACTTAGCTCTTAAAGCATATAGCAGCAAACCTTTAACATACAACTAAAAACACCTTCGGCTGACAAAGAGCATATGATAACCCAATTAAAAAAGTAATAAAGTACAAATCCGACACTGACCAAAAAGCAATCATTTGCGTGCCGTTTGCGGTAAATTCCTTGTTGTAAACAATAACTACTAATCGAATTTTAATAACACAGAAGGATTTCAAACATCGCCTGGCTGTTTCAGAATGCTTCGTTTTTGCTTAACCCGATAACATGTCTTATTGTAGGCAGTCCGGGCTAAATGTTAGTAAACGAAAATAAAGTTTATTTATTTAAAACTGAGGTACGCCTATCTAAAATCCAACAACAAGCAATCCAGCGAAAGAGGAAATGCTGCTTTCTGAAACTGACCGCAGCCGTTCGTAAAACTATTTATATTCATGGCTATATTTCACTGTTTGCCCGCTTTTTAGTCTTCACCGAGTAGGCCTATAGTCAATTAAACCGCAGATAATACCTAAGTAATAACAGGCGCTCTAAAACTACTAAAACGTTAAAACTGGACTGCATTATGCGTCTAGTTTCGGTCGCAAACCTACAATCGATTTGTACGACAGACACGCGTATTTAATAAATGCTTCCCAGCGATTATTAATTGCTTTTATAAAACAAAGACCGAACTGAGAATGATACTAAAAAAAACCTTAGCACAACTTAAACCATCTAAAAACAGAAAACAGCAAGTCGTCAACAAACTACAATTAAAAAGATGTGTCGTCAGACAATATTACATAGCCTATATTCTTACCTCTTGCAACGCGACCAGCAAAATCAAAAAGACAAGCCTTGCTATGGCGGGGGAATGTGGTCACGTACGGCAGCCAATCAGAACCGTAAAAACACGTCCCCCTGTCGGCGAATGTCTACTGAGCTTAAACAAGAGAAAGGCGTCTTCGCCTATGCCCAATTAATGCTTAACCAGTTTATCCCTTTATGAAGTTAGTTTAGTCTAAATTAATAAATTCCACAGACTTAGCTCTTAAAGCATATAGCAGCAAACCTTTAACATACAACTAAAAACACCTTCGGCTGACAAAGAGCATATGATAACCCAATTAAAAAAGTAATAAAGTACAACTCCGACACTGACCAAAAAGCAATCATTTGCGTGCCGTTTGCGGTAAATCCCTTGTTGTAAACAATAACTACTAATCGAATTTTAATAACACAGAAGGATTCAAAACATCAAGATTTCAAACATCGCCTGGCTGTTTCAGAATGCTTCGTTTTTGCTTAACCCGATAACATGTCTTATTGTAGGCAGTCCGGGCTAAATGTTAGTAAACGAAAATAAAGTTTATTTATTTAAAACTGAGGTACGCCTATCTAAAACATTAAAACTGGACTGCATTATGCGTTTAGTTTCGGTCGCAAACCTACAATCGATTTGTACGACAGACACGCGTATTTAATAAACGCTTCCCAGCGATTATTAATTGCTTTTGTAAAACCAAGACTGAACTGAGAATGATACTAAAGAAACCTTAGCACAACTTAAACCATCTAAAAACAGAAAACACCAAATCGTAAACAAACTACAGTTAAAAAGATCTGCCGTCAGACAATATTACAAATACACTTACCTCTTGCAACGCCAGCAGCAAAATCTAAAATACAAGCCTTGTATAGCGGACACCTGGAAGCGGTCACGTACAGTACGGCAGCCAATTAGAACCGTAAAAACACGTCCCCCTGTCGGCGAATGTGTGTCAATATGTTGTAATTACATATTCTAAACTACAAACATTTTCTGATATATTAGACTGTGAAACTAACATATTTGGCAAGCTTGTAATAAGTGTAGTCTAACAAAATACAATTAAGCAAATCGCCTGCACTGTTCATTAGCTCAGAAAATGCGGGCTTTGACACAATTTAATGTTATGAAAATGAGCTATACAAATGAACAGTATATTTTCATGAGAGGTCGATTTGGCTACATACAGTATGTATATGCTCTCCTCTCAATAAATAGAACATTTTAAATCATAATGAAGTTCACAAACAAACATTCCCATAGTACGATTTGCCTTTAAACCCAAACAACTTCAAAAACATGAAACATTCACAGTCAATTTGACGTGGTTTTACTTTATAACACATAAAACACAAACCAAAATACAACCGAATTCGCCCTTCTCATGTAATACAAACTGTCATGTCACAAACAAATAGGTCAAACAAGAAGTAATGTACAGTACAATTAGTAGTCCCATACTACTGCCATTTACACAAACTTTATACAAAAAACTTCAAAACTTCACGCTCACAGCAACAGTAATGTACAGTACAAGTAGCCCTATACACCTGCTATTTACACAAACTTTATACAAAAAACTTCAAAACGTCACGCTCACAGCAACAGTAATGTACAGTACAAGTAGTCATATACTACTGCTATTTACACAAACTTTATACAAAAAACATCAAAACTTCACGCTCAGACTGTCAGAGCAACACAACAAACATATTAAACTAAAAACAGATCACGCTAATACAAAACAAACTACTCCGGCGAGTCATCACATCTCTAGCTAGACGAAGGGACTGCGCTATCTGCAATGTCTACAATAGAAGAAACGTTGCATTCGTCGTCAAAAGAGAACTGAAGGCATTCCTCAAAAAGAAGATGCTCTTCAATAGCTTCCTCTTTGTCCATTAATGATGTTATATTCCGTCGTTTTAAATAGTCCACCAGAGTACAGTGTCCGACAGTCAATGTATAATCTGCGCCGTCATCATTTTTCACTTTTAAAGTTCCGCGTAATACTTTTGAAAATGCCCCCGATTTCTGCAGCATCCTGCAGCTCTGGCATCGTGCAAACCTGCTCTGGCTGTCCCAAGTATCCTGCCGGCTTCCACACAGGGCACACTTCAGGCTTGCCTTAATCTCAGCTCCACATATGGAAGCCTTCACCGTCACAACCGATTCCTCTTCTTGTACAGCGTCCGCGTCTCCCACATCCAAATCGCAGATCTTCTCAATCATGCTCTCTACGGTTGTTGTTAGTTCCACTTTCCCTTCAAAAACTCTAGTCGAAAGCTCCGTAAAGACGTAAGATGAGTCAACCTCCACGTCATGGATCAGTCTCTCCCAAACGCAAAGACTCATCTGGGCAGTTCCATCAAAGACTGTGAATCTCTTCACCTCTTTGTCGCTGCCTCTAATGCTTACAGTTTTCTGCAATGACGCTGCCACGACCTTGGCTTTCACCAAAGGCACCTATAGGAATGAACACCAGTCATTACTTTTCTAAACTTCTCATCCAGAAATAGCGAAATTTTACAAAAGGTGTACATTGTCATTGCAAACTTATTCTTAAACGCACCTTCTTGCCTGCCGGCAGAGCTGTGACATCAACCAGTGTCTGCCTAACGGGTGCTGCAGGTTTCCGAAAAGGAAACGTCACCTTCGTTACAGACAGCTCGGTCAACTGGTTCCCCATCACGTCGAAGTCAGACGTGCCTTTAAAACCTACCAAAAAAAAAAAACCCAACAGACATTAATACATACTCAGTAACAACCATGTCCTGGAAAACTGTGCTCTGTAAAGCAATACTTACTCAAAGCCTTTCTGACATGTGTCAGGCGTATTGCCGTGCCATTATCTGAAGCTTGGCTGAACAGCGCACGCTTTCTCGGACTGAAGATGGTCACATCGTGAAATTCTTCACGTCCAGTCTGTAGTACAGCATTAAAAAAACCTCTGTTTTTAGTGGTGAATTTTAATGCTGAGATAGAGTGGATATAGCCACTGACTACGTCTGTGTCCATCCTCATTTTCTTCGCTGGAGTCTCCATGTCGAAAAAGCAATTAGAAAAACATGCAAAACACCCCAATATATATACTGCTGGGACATGCCATTAACCTCCCCTTATTACACGACTCTCTGGAATGCTTGATTCTGATTGGTCAGGTGAGACATTTGCAGGTTTGTTCTTTTCAAATAATAACCGCTCTTTTCAAATAATAACCGCTCCAAAGTAATAACGCATAGCCGCTACTACTTGTATGTTTAAAATGTTAGTCACATCGTACTATATCGTTTCGCCGAAAGATAAAAATGTTAATTTAAAACAAATATGCCAAGAAAATGTTTCAAATTCATATTCATATATTGTCTCGTGTAGAGTTAATGTTGTCTACACTGACTATAATTTATGTTTTTGTATTTGGGTACATATGTTTGTTCCTTATTTTATTTTTCCTTATTTATATAATTCTCTATGTCCGACATGGGGACTGCACCTAATTTAGTTGTACTTGTTACAATGACAATAAAGTTATTCTGATATTCATGTCCAGTTTTTTTCCTTATGTGGCAAGTAGCCGTGTAATAAACTGGATAATGTACAGGCAGCCGGTAATTATCGCGAAATAAGCCCCGACAGTGTGATACAAGAAGCGGAGAGTCTTGTATCATACTGAAGGGGCTTATTTCGCGATAACTACCGGCTGCCTGTACATTATCCCGCTTATTACACGACTCTCTGGAATGCTTGATTCTGATTGGTCAGTTGAGACATTTGCAGGTTCGTTCTTTTCAAATAATAACCGCTCTTTTCAAATAATAACCGCTCCAAAGTAATAATGCATAGCCGCTACTACTTGTATGTTTAAAATGTTAGTCACGTCGTACTATATCGTTTCGCGGAAAGATAAAAATGTTAATTTAAAACAAATATGCCAAGAAAATGTTTCAAATTCATATTCATATATTGTCTCGTGTAGAGTTAATGTTGTCTACACTGACTATAATTTATGTTTTTGTATTTGGGTACATATGTTTGTTCCTTATTTTATTTTTCCTTATTTATATAATTTTCTATGTCCGACATGGGGACTGCACCTAATTTCATTGTACTTGTCACAATGACAATAAAGTTATTCTGATATTCATGTCCAGTTTTTTTCCTTATGTGGCAAGTAGCCGTGTAATAAACTGGATAATGTACAGGCAGCCGGTAGTTATCGCGAAATAAGCCCCGACAGTGTGATCAGGACCCGACGCCAATGTTTCAAATTCATATTCATGTCCAGTTTTTTTCCTTATGTGGCAAGTAGCCGTGTAAGTAAGGGATAATGTACAGGCAGCCGGTAGTTATCGCGAAATAAGCCCCTTCAGTGTGATACAAGACCCTCCGCTTCTTGTATCACACTGAAGGGGCTTATTTCGCGATAATTAGTACAACGTGACTAACATTTTAAACATACAAGTAGTAGCGGCTAGGGGTTATTACTTTGGAGCGGTTATTATTTGAAAAGAGCGGTTATTATTTGAAAAGAACGAACCTGCAAATGTCTCAACTGACCAATCAGAATCAAGCATTCCAGAGAGTCGTGTAATAAGCGGGATAATGTACAGGCAGCCGGTAGTTATCGCGAAATAAGCCCCGACCGTGTGATCAGGACCCGACGCCAATGTTTCAAATTCATATTCATGTCCAGTTTTTTTCCTTATGTGGCAAGTAGCCGTGTAAGTAAGGGATAATGTACAGGCAGCCAGTAATTATCGCGAAATAAGCCCCTTCAGTGTGATACAAGACTCTCCGCTTCTTGTATCACACTGTCGGGGCTTATTTCGCGATAATTACCGGCTGCCTGTACATTATCCAGTTTATTACATGGCTACTTGCCACATAAGGAAAAAAACTGGACATGAATATCAGAATAACTTTATTGTCATTGTAACAAGTACAACTAAATTAGGTGCAGTCCCCATGTCGGACATAGAGAATTATATAAATAAGGAAAAATAAAATAAGGAACAAACATATGTACCCAAATACAAAAACATAAATTATAGTCAGTGTAGACAACATTAACTCTACACGAGACAATATATGAATATGAATTTGAAACATTTTCTTGGCATATTTGTTTTAAATTAACATTTTTATCTTTCGGCGAAACGATATAGTACGATGTGACTAACATTTTAAACATACAAGTAGTAGCGGCTATGCGTTATTACTTTGGAGCGGTTATTATTTGAAAAGAGCGGTTATTATTTGAAAAGAACAAACCTGCAAATGTCTCACCTGACCAATCAGAATCAAGCATTCCAGAGAGTCGTGTAATAAGGGGAGGTTAATGGCATGTCCCAGCAGTATATATATTGGGGTGTTTTGCATGTTTTTCTAATTGCTTTTTCGACATGGAGACTCCAGCGAAGAAAATGAGGATGGACACAGACGTAGTCAGTGGCTATATCCACTCTATCTCAGCATTAAAATTCACCACTAAAAACAGAGGTTTTTTTAATGCTGTACTACAGACTGGACGTGAAGAATTTCACGATGTGACCATCTTCAGTCCGAGAAAGCGTGCGCTGTTCAGCCAAGCTTCAGATAATGGCACGGCAATACGCCTGACACATGTCAGAAAGGCTTTGAGTAAGTATTGCTTTACAGAGCACAGTTTTCCAGGACATGGTTGTTACTGAGTATGTATTAATGTCTGTTGGGTTTTTTTTTTTTGGTAGGTTTTAAAGGCACGTCTGACTTCGACGTGATGGGGAACCAGTTGACCGAGCTGTCTGTAACGAAGGTGACGTTTCCTTTTCGGAAACCTGCAGCACCCGTTAGGCAGACACTGGTTGATGTCACAGCTCTGCCGGCAGGCAAGAAGGTGCGTTTAAGAATAAGTTTGCAATGACAATGTACACCTTTTGTAAAATTTCGCTATTTCTGGATGAGAAGTTTAGAAAAGTAATGACTGGTGTTCATTCCTATAGGTGCCTTTGGTGAAAGCCAAGGTCGTGGCAGCGTCATTGCAGAAAACTGTAAGCATTAGAGGCAGCGACAAAGAGGTGAAGAGATTCACAGTCTTTGATGGAACTGCCCAGATGAGTCTTTGCGTTTGGGAGAGACTGATCCATGACGTGGAGGTTGACTCATCTTACGTCTTTACGGAGCTTTCGACTAGAGTTTTTGAAGGGAAAGTGGAACTAACAACAACCGTAGAGAGCATGATTGAGAAGATCTGCGATTTGGATGTGGGAGACGCGGACGCTGTACAAGAAGAGGAATCGGTTGTGACGGTGAAGGCTTCCATATGTGGAGCTGAGATTAAGGCAAGCCTGAAGTGTGCCCTGTGTGGAAGCCGGCAGGATACTTGGGACAGCCAGAGCAGGTTTGCACGATGCCAGAGCTGCAGGATGCTGCAGAAATCGGGGGCATTTTCAAAAGTATTACGCGGAACTTTAAAAGTGAAAAATGATGACGGCGCAGATTATACATTGACTGTCGGACACTGTACTCTGGTGGACTATTTAAAACGACGGAATATAACATCATTAATGGACAAAGAGGAAGCTATTGAAGAGCATCTTCTTTTTGAGGAATGCCTTCAGTTCTCTTTTGACGACGAATGCAACGTTTCTTCTATTGTAGACATTGCAGATAGCGCAGTCCCTTCGTCTAGCTAGAGATGTGATGACTCGCCGGAGTAGTTTGTTTTGTATTAGCGTGTTCTGTTTTTAGTTTAATATGTTTGTTGTGTTGCTCTGACAGTCTGAGCGTGAAGTTTTGAGGTTTTTTGTATAAAGTTTGTGTAAATAGCAGTAGTATATGACTACTTGTACTGTACATTACTGTTGCTGTGAGCGTGACGTTTTGAAGTTTTTTGTATAAAGTTTGTGTAAATAGCAGGTGTATAGGGCTACTTGTACTGTACATTACTGTTGCTGTGAGCGTGAAGTTTTGAAGTTTTTTGTATAAAGTTTGTGTAAATGGCAGTAGTATGGGACTACTAATTGTACTGTACATTACTTCTTGTTTGACCTATTTATTTGTGACATGACAGTTTGTATTACATGAGAAGGGCGAATTCGGTTGTATTTTGGTTTGTGTTTTATGTGTTATAAAGTAAAACCACGTCAAATTGACTGTGAATGTTTCATGTTTTTGAAGTTGTTTGGGTTTAAAGGCAAATCGTACTATGGGAATGTTTGTTTGTGAACTTCATTATGATTTAAAATGTTCTATTTATTGAGAGGAGAGCATATACATACTGTATGTAGCCAAATCGACCTCTCATGAAAATATACTGTTCATTTGTATAGCGCATTTTCATAACATTAAATTGTGTCAAAGCCCGCATTTTCTGAGCTAATGAACAGTGCAGGCGATTTGCTTAATTGTATTTTGTTAGACTACACTTATTACAAGCTTGCCAAATATGTTAGTTTCACAGTCTAATATATCAGAAAATGTTTGTAGTTTAGAATATGTAATTACAACATATTGACACACATTTGCCGACAGGGGGACGTGTTTTTACGGTTCTAATTGGCTGCCGTACTGTACGTGACCGCTTCCAGGTGTCCGCTATACAAGGCTTGTATTTTAGATTTTGCTGCTGGCGTTGCAAGAGGTAAGTGTATTTGTAATATTGTCTGACGGCAGATCTTTTTAACTGTAGTTTGTTTACGATTTGGTGTTTTCTGTTTTTAGATGGTTTAAGTTGTGCTAAGGTTTCTTTAGTATCATTCTCAGTTCAGTCTTGGTTTTACAAAAGCAATTAATAATCGCTGGGAAGCGTTTATTAAATACGCGTGTCTGTCGTACAAATCGATTGTAGGTTTGCGACCGAAACTAAACGCATAATGCAGTCCAGTTTTAATGTTTTAGATAGGCGTACCTCAGTTTTAAATAAATAAACTTTATTTTCGTTTACTAACATTTAGCCCGGACTGCCTACAATAAGACATGTTATCGGGTTAAGCAAAAACGAAGCATTCTGAAACAGCCAGGCGATGTTTGAAATCTTGATGTTTTGAATCCTTCTGTGTTATTAAAATTCGATTAGTAGTTATTGTTTACAACAAGGGATTTACCGCAAACGGACGCAAATGATTGCTTTTTGGTCAGTGTCGGAGTTGTACTTTATTACTTTTTTAATTGGGTTATCATATGCTCTTTGTCAGCCGAAGGTGTTTTTAGTTGTATGTTAAAGGTTTGCTGCTATATGCTTTAAGAGCTAAGTCTGTGGAATTTATTAATTTAGACTAAACTAACTTCATAAAGGGATAAGCTGGTTAAGCATTAATTCGGCATATCGGCGAAGACGCCTTTCTCTTGTTTAAGCTCAGTAGACATTCGCCGACAGGGGGATGTGTTTTTACGGTTCTGATTGGCTGCCGTACGTGACCACATTCCCCCGCCACAGCAAGGCTTGTCTTTTTGATTTTGCTGGTCGCGTTGCAAGAGGTAAGAATATATGTAATATTGTCTGACGACATATCTTTTTAATTGTAGTTTGTTGACGACTTGCTGTTTTCTGTTTTTAGATGGTTTAAGTTATGCTAAGGTTTTTTTTAGTATCATTCTCAGTTCGGTCTTTGTTTTATAAAAGCAATTAATAATCGCTGGGAAGCATTTATTAAATACGCGTGTCTGTCGTACAAATCGACTGTAGGTTTGCGACCGAAACTAGACGCATAATGCAGTCCAGTTTTAACGTTTTAGTAGTTTTAGAGCGCCTGTTATTACTTAGGTATTATCTGCGGTTTAATTGACTATAGGCCTACTCGGTGAAGACTAAAAAGCGGACAAACAGTGAAATATAGCCATGAATATAAATAGTTTTACGAACGGCTGGGGTCAGTTTCAGAAAGCAGCATTTCCTCTTTCGCTGGATTGCTTGTTGTTGGATTTTAGATAGGCGTACCTCAGTTTTAAATAAATAAACTTTATTTTCGTTTACTAACATTTAGCCCGGACTGCCTACAATAAGACATGTTATCGGGTTAAGCAAAAACGAAGCATTCTGAAACAGCCAGGCGATGTTTGAATCCTTCTGTGTTATTAAAATTCGATTAGTAGTTATTGTTTACAACAAGGGATTTACCGCAAACGGCACGCAAATGATTGCTTTTTGGTCAGTGTCGGAGTTGTACTTTATTACTTTTTTAATTGGGTTATCTAGGGTGACCAGATAATCCATGTCAGGGAGGACACATTGAGCTAGGACAGGATTTGTAAAATACCATTTAAATTAAAAGGACCTGGATCTCAGTTAAGCACCGAATTCTTGCTGTGTGCTGATTGATCAGTCTCCTATAATCATGCATATGCCACTAATGTTAATGTGTAACAGCTGGATGAGTTTTTCAATCAAACCAGTCAAAGCACAAGAAGAAGTGAGCTATTTAGCCAAACACAGGTGCCTTTCAGTTTTAAAGTAGTTTGTAAAACCTGGAGTAGCTTAAAGTGTCCTCCCTGACATGGATTATCTGGTCAGCCTAGGTTATCATATGCTCTTTGTCAGCCGAAGGTGTTTTTAGTTGTATGTTAAAGGTTTGCTGCTATATGCTTTAAGAGCTAAGTCTGTTGAATTTATTAATTTAGACTAAACTAACTTCATAAAGGGATAAACTGGTTAAGCATTAATTCGGCTTATTACATGGCTCTCTGGAATGCTTGATTCTGATTGGTCAGTTGAGACATTTGCAGGTTCGTTCTTTTCAAATAACCTCTCCAAAGTAATAACGCATGGTCACGTGGTACTATATCGTTTCGCGGAAGGGTAAAAATGCTAATTTAAAACAAATATGCCAATAAAATGTTTCAAATTTATATTGATGTCCAGGTTTTTTCCTTATGTGACAAATAGCTGTGTAATAAGCGGTATAATGTACAGGCAGCCGGTAGTCATCGCGAAATAAGCCCCTTCAGTGTGATACAAGGCCCTCCGCTTCGCGTCGGGTCCTGATCACACTGTCGGGGCTTATTTCTGCGATAACTACCGGCTGACTGTACATTATCCCTTACATAGCGGCGAAGACGCCTTTCTGTGGCGGACATTTTGTTTGTGCTCAGTAGACATTCGCCAAAAGGGGGACATGTTTTTACGGTTCTGATTGGCTGCCGTACGTGACCGCTTTCCGGTGTCCGCCATTGCAAGGCTTGTCTTTTAGATTTTGCTGCTGGCATTGCAAGAGGTAAGAATATCTGTAATATTGTCTGACGGCACATCTTTTTAATTGTAGTTTGTTGACGATTTGCTGTTTTCTGTTTTTAGATGGTTTAAGTTATGCTAATGTTTTTTTAGTATCATTCTCATTTAGGTCTTGGTTTTATAAAAGCAATTAATAATCGCTGGGAAGCAGCCACACCAGCCGCAATAATCGCTGGCCACCAGCCACACCCAAACCATACAGGTGCCATGGCCATTTCAATCAGACAGCTATATCTCAGGCATGCCTCAGCCAATCATCACCAAACTTTAATATGTCGTGTAGGATAGTACTCCGGAAGGGCCGTCCAAATTTGGTGCCGATCGGTCAAACGGGGGCGCTACAACCACTGTCCATATATTTCTAAGACCCACCTTAGCAAATTAAGCTGAAATGTCCTTATTTCTCATAAAACCTTGAAAGAAGTGTTACCTTTCCCTTCACCTGAGTCTATATTTTTTATTTGCTTTAATTTTTCACCAATTTGCCTCATAGAACATTATCAGACTTAATTTACACATAAGAAGGCCTGAAAGTATTGAATACAATTTCTAAAATGGAGCGCTGACTCCACCTGCTGGCCACACTATTTCCATGCCCATTTCATTCAAATAGCTATATCTCTGGCGTGCTTCATCCAATCCTCACAAAATTTGACGCACATCTGTGTTACTAGACTTCAGAAATACCTTCCAAGTTTGGTGGCAATCGGTCAAACGGGGGCACTACAGCCACTGTCCTACTATGTCTAAGACCAACCTTGGTTAATGCAGCTGAAATCTGCTTATTGTTTATTTAAAAATTAAAATATTAATCACCTTTCCCTTCATCTGAGTCCATATTTTTAATCTGCTTATATTTTCCTGCCATTTGACTTTTACAAATCTTTCAAACTTCAATCTTTCTTCAGGCTGTGTACACTGCAGCAATTACAATTTTATAATAAATTGGCCAGCAGGTGGAGTCAGCGCTCCATTTCAATAATGCCTTCAATACTTTTAGCCTTTCTCCTGTCTAAATGTACGACCTAGAATAGGATACAGCATGATATTACTGCTGTTACATGTCACACTACGCAACTCAGCACTTTGTTAAGAATATGCAACACAGCCTATGTTTACACAGGCAGTATAACAAAGCAACTCTGTAATATCTAGACTTACCAGACCAGGTATGAAGGTCCCTAAATCTACCAACTAGTCAGGCCATCTGACCCAAACCATGCATTCAGTCAGGCTAAGGCACTCCACCACAGGGTTCTACATTCTGTCCTACATTTGCTGACCTTTTAGACCGATAATATTTAATCTATATCCTGATTTCTACCTACTACTGAGACCATCTGACCAAAATAATGCATTCAGTCAGGTTCAGGCACTACACCACAGGGTTCTACATTCTTTCCTACATTTCCTGACCTGTTAGACCGACACTAAACAATCTCCATCCTGATTTCTACCTGCTACTCAAACCATCTGACTGAAACAAGTTCTGTTCTGTCTGACATCTGCTGACCTGTAGTTCTGTCTGACTTGTTAGTACCCTCCTCTACAGTTTGCCCTACATCTCCTGTCGCAATAGAGCTACACTAAATCTGCATCCTGTTATGGCAGTCTAATTCTGTCTGACTTTCTACTACCCTGGTCACCAGTCCTCTGCCGTTATTGCTCTATTACTTGTCCTACCTGTCCTACTTGTCCTACCTGTCCTACTTTTCATACCCTTTGGACCCTTCAGTAACTGCCTGCAGTTTCTAGTTATTATTATTATTTTTCGCGCCCTAAAACTGAATGCACAGCCTAAACCGTAAGTGCTAGACCAACCAAAATTGGTAATATGATGTCAATTCCTACCCGCTACTCAGATTCTCTGACCCAGGCCTGTCAGCCAGATGGGGGCGCTCTAGCGCCCCCCAACGCGTTTCAATCCATAGCTCCTGTCCTATTAGTCCTATAATTGAAATTATTTTTTCTGCTGATACAGACAGCTTTGCTCTACCAACTTGCTATTTGGACTATGAAGCTCCGCCTACTTAGATTTTTTGCTAATTTGCATAATTTGTGAAACTGACTTCTGCCTTCAAGTCCTACAATATTGGACCAAATCAGACAAATGAGGTGTCAAACCGATCAGTCCACTTAGCTGATTAAAATAGATTCAAGAAAGTCTGACATTTGTCTATTTTATGGCCACTACCCATGCCCAAATCCCACCTAAATTTGGCCTATTTCAGTCTGAATGCTATAACTTCTCCATACCTTAGCCTACCTGAACCAAACTTACAATCCAACCTCCCTGCTCTATCATGGGGTCAACATACAATGCGGCCCACATTTCGTCAATAGGGGGCGCTACAACTAATAACTGCCAATATCTCCTGAATGCCTTAACCAATCTAATTGAAATTTGGCAGATATGTACTATGTACAAGCCTGAGGTCAGAGAAGTAAAATGGCAGTCATTAGTTGTAAAATCCTGGCCACCATTAGCCAATCAAAATCAAGCAGCCATTTGACCAGCTAAACAATGAGCAATCCAAACCAAATTTTGGTTATACATTTGTATTGTGACCCTGAGCCCACCCTGTAAAGGACATGTCAATCTGCCATATGGGGGCGCTACAGCACATTTCTGCCTATTTCTCCTGAACTGTTAATTATAAAATTGACAATTGTTGCTTAAGCTATCCACTAGCTCATGACAAATTTAATCGTATAAAGAACTTCATCATATCTCTTGCCATTTTTGCCTATTTTGTAAAAGTCTTAAAACAGTACTTTTTTCTTATCCTCCTAGGATTTTCACCAAACCTACACAAATCTGGTATCATTTAAATCAGGAGACAGTCCCTATATAAAATTATTAAAAAAATCATAAACTTTCCATGAGGTATGGCCACCAGCCACACCCAAACCATAGTGGTGCCACACCCATTTCAATCAGACAGCTATATCTCAGGCCTGCCTCAACCAATCATCATCAAACTTAAATATATAATGTAGGATATTACTGGAGAAGGGCCCTCCAAATTTGGTGCCGATCAGTCAAACGGGGGTGCTACAGCAATATAACATCACTGTATAAACTGCAAAATCAGCTCAACTTACATTTATCTCATTTTTGATCCAGTGACATATTACTGGTTAAAATCTTTTGCCCTGCAAGTTCTGTGAGTCATGTCAAATCAAGAAATATGCAATGTCCCATGATAGTCATTTGCATTCCCTTGTCATATTTAAAAACTTAATAAATAACATATTACTGTAACTACTGCAATGTCCATCCTAAGTAGGTCAATCTGGTAGTATAAAAATCAGGACACTGCCCATATGTATAATTTATAAAGATAACTTCACTTGCCTGTACAGTATAGCCACCAGCCACACTGAACCTACAGCATTTCCATGATCATTTCAATCAAACAGCTAAATCAGAGGAATACTTCATCTGATCATCACCAAATTTGACCCACTAATGTACCACTGCACCTCAGACAGACCGTCCAAATTTGGTGCTGATCGGTCAAATGGGGGCGTGACAGCCACTGTCCATATATGTGTAAGACCCACCTTAGCAGATTCAGCTGAAATGTCCTTATTCCTCATGAAACCTTCAAATAATTGTTACCTTTCCCTTCAGCTGAGTCCATATTTTTAATTTCCTTTCATTTTTCACCAATTTGCCTTATACAACATTATCAGACTTCATTTACAAATGAGAAGGTCAGAAAGCATTTAATATCATTTCTAAAATGGAGCGCTGACTCCACCTGCTGGCCACACCATTTCCATTCCCATTTCATTCAAACAGCTAAATCTCAGGCATGCTTCATCCGATCCTTACAAAATTTGATTCACTACCTTGGGTAATTCAGCTGAAATATCCTTCATAATACTTTCAAGGAATTAACTTTCCCTTCACCTCAGTCCATATTTTTAAGCTCCTTTCATTTTTCTGCTATTTGACTCATAGAAAATTATCAGATTTTATTTATAAGCCAGGCAGTATATATTGCAGATTTTTCGCTTTTTTGTATTAAATTGGCCAGTAGGTGGAGATGGTGCTCTATTTATATTGCAGTTTTTTAGATTTTTTTTTATAGATTAGCCAGCAGGTGTAGTTCGTCCTGTATTTCATTAATGGCATTAAATTCTTTCAGGGCTTCTTATGTCTAGAATACTTTACAAATGCAATAAGCCAGTTGTTTTTTTTAATATACAAGACAGCATGTGTTCACTGAGGTACTATAAAGTAAGCTTAACTTGTATGATCTAGACTTAAAATATTAGGTATGCAGGTGCCTATTTCTACCGTCTACTTAGACCATCTGACACAAAAAACAAATTCTTTTGGGCTGAGGCACTTCAGCAAATGGTTATATATTGTATCTTATATTGTTGTACTAAGGCTGCTTCTGCTAATGGCAGTAGTCAAACTGCCACACCAGGGACTGCATGCTACCAATTATCAAATGTAGCGCTAACTCCACCTGCTGGCCTCACTATTTCCATACCGAATTCATCAAGTCTGCTAAACCTCATTGATACTTCATCGAATTCGCACAAAATTTGACTCACTTCTGTAGCACTGGACTATGAATAGACCATCTAACTTTGGTGACATTCGGTTAAATGGGGGCGCTTCTGCCACTGTCAAAATGTATTAATAGTTAATGCAGCTGAAATTTATTTTTCATCAAACCTTCAAAGATTATTGACATTTTCATTTCATTTCACTTTTAGAAATGTATCAAAGTTCAGAGATACTTCAGGCTGTGTACAGTGCAACAATTGCAATTTCTTCCAACAGCTAGTCACCACATGTCCCTTCTGTTTCTGATCTACCCTCTTCCGTTTATCGTACCTTAATCAACATATCAAAGTCAATGTTCAAAATATCAGGTATTATCTTATCATAGAAGCATTTTCTACTTTTTCTGACTATTTAAAAACATTGGCCATCAGTTACAGTCTGTACTTCATTTCCAATTTAGCCAATGTCATAACATGTCTAAGACCAACCTTCGATAATGCAGCTGAAATTAGCTTATTTCTCATGAAATATTAAAAATTAATCATCTTTCCCCTCATCTCAGTCCATATTATTAAATTGCTTTCATTTTCCAGCCATTTCACTTTTAGAAATCTATCAAACTTCAGTGATGTACACTGCAGCAATTTCAATTTTTTCCAACAACTAGTCACCACATGTCCGTTCTTTCTCATCTACCATTTTCCTACTTTCTGTCTATTTAAATGCATTGGCCATCCGTTACAGTCTGTACTTCATTTCCAATTTAGCCACCGTCATAATATGTCTAAGACCAACCTTGGTTAATGCAGCTGACATCTCCTTATTGTTTATTTAAACATTTAAATATTAATCACCTTTCCCTTCATCTAAGTCCATATTTTTAATCTCATATATTACTGCCATTTAACTTTTAGAAATCTATCAAACTTCAATGTTACTTCAGCCTATGTACACTGCAGCAATTGCAATATTTCTCCAACAACTAGTCACCACATATCCCTTCTATTTCTCATCTACCCTTTTCCCTTTATTGTACCTTGATAAACATTTCTACAGTAATGTTCAAATGTTAGTTATCATCTCATAGTAGCATTTCCTATTTTCTGATTATTTAAATGCATTGCTCATCAATTACAGTCTGTACTTCATTTACAATAATTAGTGAACTTCTAATCTTATGCCATTCACTTCATTCCTCTTCATTGCTTCTGTCCATTTGCTTTGGACCCGATTGTCACTGCTTGCAGTTATCTTTATTATTATTTTTTTCCTGCCGTAAAACTGAATGTACAGCCTAAACCGTAAGAGCTAGACCAACCAAACTTGGTAATATGATGTCAATTCCTACCCGCTACTCAGATTCTCTGACCCAGGCCTGTCAGCCAGATGGGGGCGCTCTAGCGCCCCCCAATGCGTTTCAGTCCATATCTACTGTCCTATTAGTCCTATTATTGAAATTACTTTTTCTGCTGATACAGACAGCTTTGCTCTACCAACTTGCCATTTGGACTATGAAGCTCCGCCTACTTTGATTTTTTGCTAATTTGCATAATTTGCAAATCCTATTTCTGCCCTCAAGTCCTACCCCGTCTGTCCAAATCAGACATATTAGGTGTCAAACCAATCAGTTCTTTGAGCTGATCAAGACTTATTAAAAAAAATCCTAAAATTTCTCTATCATATGGTCTTCAGCCACGCCCAAACTTTGCATGAATTTGGCCAGTTTCAGTCTGATTGCTATAACTTGGCTCTGCTTTAACCAATCTTAACCAAATTTGAAATCTTTCCTCCCAGCGCGATTCTGGGGACTATATATAAAGCTGGCCCCATTTCATCAATAGGGGGCGCTACAACTAAAAACTACCAATATCTCCTGACTGCCTTGACCAATCAAACTAAAATTTGGCAAATCCATACTACGACCAATTCTGAGATCAGACATATATCATAGTAGTCATTGATCATAAAATCATGGTCATTATCAGCCAATCAAATTGAAGCAGCCATTTGACAGGCTAAACAATACCGAATCTCAACCAAAACAGGCTGTCACATTTGATTCCTGAACCTTAGCATACCCTGTTAAGGACACCGCAATCAGCCAGATGGGGGCGCTACAGCAACAAGTTTTGCATTTCTGCCTATTTCTCCTGAACTGTTAAAGATTAAATTGACAATTGTTGCGAATCCTATCCACTAGATCATGGCAAATTTAATGGTTTAAAGAACTTCATCATAACTCTTGCCCTTTTTGCCTATTTTGTAAAAGTCTGAAAACAGGGCTTTTTGTTAGCCTCCTAGGGTTTTCACCAATCATACACATATCTGGTATCATTTAAATCAGGAGACAGTCCATATATAAAATTATCCAAAACATCATATACTTTCCATGAGGTACGGCCACCAGCCACACCCGAACCATACCGGTGCCACACCCATTTCAATCAGACAGCTATATCTCAGGTGTACCTCTGCCAATCATCACCAATATTAAATATATAATGTAGGACATTATTGGGGAAGGGCCCTCCAAATTTGGTGCCGATCGATCAAACGGGGGTGCTACAGCAATATAACATGTCTGTCTAAACCTGCAAAATCAGTTCAACTTACTTTGTTCTCATTTTTGATCAAGTGACATAATACTGGTTAAAATCTTTTTTCCTGCAAGATCTGTGAGTCATGCCAAATCAAAATATATGCAATGTCCCATGATAGTCATTTGCATTCCCTTGTGATATTTAAAAACTTAATAAATAACATATTACTGTAACTACTGCAATGTCCAGCCGAAGTAGGTCATTCTGGTAGTAGATCAATGAGGACACTGCGCTTATGTATAATTTATAAAGATAACTTCACCTGCCTGTACAATATGGCCACCAGCCACACTGAACCTCCAGCATTTCCATGCTCATTTCAATCAATCAGCTAAATCTGTGGCATTCTTCATCAAATCCTCATCAAATTTGACTGGTTTATGTAGCAGTGGACCCCAGACAGACCCTCCAAATTTGGTGCCGATCGGTCAAATGGGGGTGCTACAGCTACTGTTTATATATGTCTAAGACCCACCTTAGCAAATTCAGCTGAAATGTACTTCTTTCTCATAAATCCTTCAAAGAATTGTTACCTTTCCCTACACCTTAGTCCATATTTTTAAGTTCCTTTCATTTTTCAACAATTTGCCTTATACAACATTATCAGACTTCATTTACAAATGAGAAGGTCAGAAAGCATTTAATATCATTTCTAAAATGGAGCGCTGACTCCACCTGCTGGCCACAACATTTCCATTCCCATTTCATTCAAACAGCTAAATCTCAGGCATGCTTCATCCGATCCTTACAAAATTTGATTCACTTCTGTATGACTGGACTACAGACAGATCTTCCAAGTTTGGTGGCGATCAGTCAATCTGGAGCGGTACAGCCACTGTCCTAGTGTGTCTAATACCTACCTTGGCTAATTCAGCTGAAATATCCTTCATAATACTTTCAAGGAATTAACTTTCCCTTCACCTCAGTCCGTATTTTTAAGCTCCTTTCATTTTTATGCTATTTGAGTTATAGAAAATTATCAGATTTTATTTATAAGCCAGGCAGTATATATTGCAGATTTTTCGCTTTTTTGTATTAAATTGGCCAGTAGGTGGAGATGGTGCTATATTTATATTGCACTTTTTTTGATTTTTTTTTTATAGATTCGCCAGCAGGTGTAGTTTGTCCTCTATTTCATTAATGCCATTCAATTCTTTTAGGGCTTCTTATGTCTAGAAGAATACTTCACAAATGGAGTAAGCCACTGTTGTTTTGAATATACAAGATGGCATGTGTTCACTGAGGTAGTATAAAGTAAGCTTAACTTGTATGATCAAGACTTAAAATATTAGGTATGCAGGTGCCTATTTCTACCGACTACTTAGACCATCTGACACAAACCATACATTGTCTTGGGCTGAGGCACTTCACCAAAGGGTTCTATATTCTATCCTATATTGGTGTACTAAGGCTGCTTCTGCTAATGGCAGTAGTCAAACTGCCACACCAGGGACTGCATGCATACAGCAGGCTAATATTATACATTATGGCCATTTACTATATAATGTCATTATAGTGTAGTATGTTTTTCCTTAAATGTTGCTCAGGACATTGTAATACTTTTTGTATGTATATTTCCTTTACTGCCTGTTTCACCTACCGTAATTGAAATTTATTCTGACATTTACATGTGTATTTAACATGCTTAAGAATGATGACTGTATTAATGATTATAATATTTATTATTACTCATTAGAGACATAATGTAAAACATATTATACACATTGTAAAATTGCAATTAAATACATCTGTCTTAGCCAAACATTTAGGTTTGTGTCATTGTTTGCAGAGGCTGAAAAAGTACATAGAGGCCACAATTGTTGAGCCAGCACAATTGACATAATATTTCGCATATGATGTGCATACCATTGTTACATAAACAGTGTATAAAGACCACAAAGTGTGATAGTAGCACTCATATATATATATACTACAGAACTCCCAACATGGCAATATTCTTTTGAATATACAAGTCAACACAGGCATCACAAACAAAGCTGGACCATTATTTTGACATCAATTTAACCATGGTATCATGACTATGAATTACATAACATATTATGTAGTACAGAACTGTTACAACACATCATTAATGTTTTGTTATTGCAGAGTAAAAGTGGAAATAACTCAAGAAATACTAAAAAAAAAAATGTGAGTCATCACAGCAATAAACATCCACAAGCAACAGCACATTTTACTCAAAGTACCTTTGCTGTCAGACTATATTGTGTAGAGATGATTTCTGGTGCATTTCACTTCAGGTATCTGTGTGTAGTTCATACTGTCTGTGTGCAGTCTCTGAGTTCTTTAGAGAACGCTTTGCTTGTCGACAAAATGGGCGCAGGGAAACTTGATGTGGTGAGTATGGTGTCACTGATATGAAGATAAGGCACTGGAAAAGAGAGTAAAAACAGAACGCTGCATGTCAGCCAATCAGACACTTGCAGTTGTAAAGTAAAACTACTTCACAGAAAAAATAATGTTTCAAAGAGGTAAACTCACCAGGCCAGCCCATCTCATTGTTCCAATGTACCAGGCAGTATGTGTTAATGAAACTTGATGTGTTGGGCATGGGGTCAGTGTCATCAACAGCAGGCGCTGGAAAAGATTAAAAGATAAAGCATAAACTGCCATGTAAGTTAGACAAACACTGACAGAGTAAAACTAAAACTACACCAAAGAGGAAGAAATCTCTGAAAAAGGCAAACTCACAAGGTCAGTGCCTGCTCTGGTCATGTAGCATTCAGTGTGATGCGTCACACTCCCAATATACAGCTGTATGATGAAGGATGCAGTATAGCAGAGCTTGGACAGACAGATGTGCCTTAGGTTGATCATCAGGGAAGCACATGACAATTGTGCTTTAGTGACCTGAGGTTATACATAGGAGAAGGCAGGTTAAAATCTGCAATATGACAATGTAGTAGGGATTTCTGACAATGCTTAGTTACCCAATTTATAAGCTCATACACTGCAAACTGGTATGTTTTAACTAACATGCTCATGTTAAGTGAGAAACTGTCACTCACGCACCTTTGCTTTGCCCAACCAGTCATGGCACATCCATTGTGTTTAGATAAATGTCTCACACTCACTGCCCAGCTTTCCCACTTAGATCTTAGGTCATCCACTTGTATGACTGTTTAGTGTTACTTCATTTTAGCTGTTTGAAGAAACACACAAAACATACACATTACTCCAAAAATTGCATCATATACATTATACCATAATACAGTCAATGTACATATGTCAAACATTTCCTTTTACAGTGTCAAAGTACACTGTACAACAGTATACAGACAGATGTCAGTATATGGTTTTACCTTAGCCCATAGATGTCTGTGCCTCTTCGCCCTCTCACCATTCTTTTTGATCAAAGGCTTGCTCTGTGAAATTCTGTGTCTTTTTAGCATGTTTTGCAGTACAAGACATTAGTTTGGTACTGTCTACATCTGATGGTACTTCTTCATTTCCTTACATTTAATTCATTGTAATTATATATTCCATGTTATATAAACAACTACACATTTACATTTTCCAAGTGTGTGGTGCTGTGTAAAGAGGTTCAGTGCACTGTACTGTCCCACAACACAAAATTTCTATATAGGCAACAATGCACTTCATGAATAGTCAATTATATGACAGGACATATAAAATTGTTTATGTTTTGTGGAAAATTCATACTATCAACAAGTTTGGCATACTGCTGTTGTGAGGCACTTAACAGAAAACATTACCTCCCTTTTCCAAGCCTATATCACGTCCTCTGTGCTAATCTTCCCCTAGCCCCCACACCCACCCCCAGTGCCTGGTGCCCCATCCTCCCCTGCTTCCCAGCGAGCCCCAGCTCTAGGCCCCCTGTCCCAGAAGCTGAAGCCCAAAACCCCTCCCCTAAGATTAGCCTATGCTTATGCTTGGTAGCTAACATGTTATATACAAAACAACACATTTACATTTTTGAAAGGTGTGGTGCTTTGTAAAGAGGTTCAGTGCACTGTACTGGCCCACAACACAGAATTTCTATGTTCGCAACAATACTTTTTATGAATAGTCAATTATATTACAGGATATCTAAAATTTCTTTTTTTTTAATTTATAGCATTTCAAAATTTTGGGATACTGCTGTTGTGAGGTACTTGACAGAGCACATTACCTCCCTTTTCAAAGCCCACATTGCTTGCTCTGCCCTAATCTTCCCCTAGCCCCCACACCAGCCCCCAGTGCCAGGTGCCCCATCCTAGCCCCCTTATGCCTAGCCCTAGTGACTGTCCCGTAACCTTAGTCCTATGCCTAGTGGTAACCCAATCAGCCCACCTCAGACTACTCTCCAGCAACAGGCCGCCATGTCCAGCCTTAGTCCCCCCTGCCTCAGCCCTAGTGCCAGCTCTCTGAAGCCCAGCTGCAGCCCCCTAAAGCATGGTGCCAGCTGCAGGCCCAGCAGCAGCCACCTCAAGGTCGACCCCAACCCCCAAAGCCCAACATCAGCCTCAGGCTAAATGGCAAGCCCTGAAACACCAGCTCCACTGCTAACCTATGAGGCCCAGTTGCAGCCTTCTGAAGGCCAGCCCCAGTCCTATCCCCCCACAGCCTACTGGCAACCCCAGTGGTAGCTACTGATGGCCAGCCCCAGGCCTAACCCCTAAAGCTTGGCACCAGGCCAAGCCTCCCTGCCAATCCCCCCTAAGGACAGCCACAGCCCCAGCCGCAGTGCCAGCCTCCCAAGGCTGATGCACCCCAGAAAACAATCACTGCAGCACAAAATTTATGTTTCTTACTGATCTTTCATACAGTTTCTTACAGATAATGTAGCACCACACATTCATGATGGCTGAAATACGTCGGCATTGCTGAAACAAAAATTCTGTTAGTCAAAATGTCTTTCACATACACATGATCAATCAAACTGCTTTTCCCAGTGGTTGCTTCTTTCACAAGTTGAGCATACCTATGTTCTTCCATAAAATTAGCAATTGTACTTACTGCCAAATGATTTACTGCATGACACATTTTTTTTTGTTTTTTTATAGTTTCCTATAGATAATGTAGCACTACACATTCATGATGGCTGAAATACGTTGGCATTACTGAAACAGAGATGCTGTTAGTCACAATGTCTTTCACATACACATGATCAATCAAAGTGCCTTTCCCAGTTGTTGCTTCTTTGACAAGTTGAGTATACCCATGTTCTTCCATAAAATTAGCAATTGTACTTACTTGCAAAAGATTTTCATTGAAGTCACCCATGATGATTTTCCCACCTTCCACGCTGTCCAACCAAGTGATCAACTGCATCAGGTTCTTCTGAAAGATTGTCAGATTATATGAGGGTGGTCTGTATAGTACCAAGACTGTTGTTCTTAGTAGGCCCACACTGAACTGCACAAACTCAATGTTGACACACTGCACATCAGTCACAGTACAGTTGGTATGTTCTTTACAATACAAACCCACACCACCATGTTGTTGCTTTTTCAGTTCAGCAAAGATAGCATCACTACCATCATATGCCTGATGTCTGGGCTTCCCATGGTATGAAAATCCAGGCAGCTTTACATCTTCTGTGTCTTCCTCCGAATTTAACCATGTCTCTGTCAAGCAGATGATATCAGCTTCCATATACCTTCTGTCTTTCTTTATGTCATCCAGGTGACATGTAAGTCCTTCAACATTATGCAGGAGAATTTTGCATGATGATGGCACTTCCATGACAGGCTCAATAAACACAGGCATGCTTTGCATTGCAGTCTCAATGTCTTGTTTTGCATATATAGCAGTCTCCTTAAAGTCTTCGATTATGAGGCCTTCCAAAGAAGTCACACGGCTTAATGCGACATACGCTTGTCCAGCTGTAAATATCTTCTTTAGTGATACAACAGCCTTATCCACTGTCAGACCTTGTACCTTGTGTACTGTACAAGCCCAAGCTAATTTCAATGGAAACTGCCGTCGTGTTCCACCACTGTTTGTCACTCTCTCCTCCTCTGGTTTAATTCGTGTAGCTTTGTCCAACCCTACTTTGAGGCATGGCTTCTTTCCCCTGAGTGACTTTCCAGCTGCTTCATTGTCAAATGTGATGTATATCTCTGATGGAAAATCCTCATCAGTATCAAAGCGGATGTCACTGACTGTACCAAATGCACCATTTACCAGGCCGTCTGAAACATCGATGTTTTTCAGCAGCATTACTCGTGCATTGACACCTACATGTAGTGATTCTAGGAGACATGTCTTCTGAACATTGGCATGATGTCCATGTTTCCTTTCCAGTCTGCCAGTTGCAGCAACCCTTTCAAAATCCTGAGCATGAATGATGACATGGTCTGAGCAGATCTTCTGCAGCATATGGTAGTTATGCTGATCAACTTCATCATTGGTTGCATAAATATGAAGAGCAGTACTGTCTTGTCCTTCGCCTGTCACACATTGTTTCAGCATAGCGATGTCTTCCGCCAGCATTGCATCACCCCTTTTGCGTTTTCTTAGTCGATTCAGCAACTGTGCAAACTCCATATCTTTCTGTCTCATAATTTCAGTGAGCTCCACCATAGCAAAATGATTCTGCCATAGATTCACACCTTTACCCTCAGTATACAAAGCTTTCCCTTTCACAGGACAAAGTTGGTAGAAATCTCCAACAGCAATGATTGAAACATTTCCAAAAGCAGAATAATCTCCAATTTGTTTGATTTGTCTTAATCTGCCATGAATATACGCAAGCAGCTTGTGATCAACCATTGAAATTTCATCGATAATCAATATCTGCAGGTTTCCCAGTTCAGCTCTCAATGAATTTAGTTTTTCATCTCCAAGTGGTTCATATGGCAACTTTACATCTGTTGCAATATGGAAACAAGTGTGTATCGTTGCAGCTTTTATGTTGTAAGCACTAACTCCAGTTGGAGCAGTCAGTAACACATGTGTCTCATCTGGATTATGTGACAACTGACGCAAGATACGAGCTGCCTCATAATGTATTGCTTTGATCAAGACTGACTTGCCCACACCTCCAGGTCCAGATATGAATACATGAAATGGTTCTGGGTTTTCACCACGTGCCTTCTGTAAACACCAGTTTCGTATTTTGTAAAAGATGCCAGATTGCTTGTTATTCAGTGAGCGAAGCAAAGCCAACGCTTCCTGCTTGGACATACCACAAGGATTGTCATGCAACATATAGTGACTCAGTCTTGGTAACAAATCTGGTATCTCATCACATTGTTCTCTCATTTCTGGTGTAATGTTGGATTTGCTGGCAAGACACTCTAACCGTTCACGTTCAGTCTCTGGACAAATCTCTGCCCAAGCATCTTCCATTGCACCATGCAGCTGTAGGTCTTCCTGAGCTTTGTCTATTGCACTTGATTCTTTTTCAAAACTTGACATGTTTGACTGCACAACCAGTTTCACTGAATGCAATTCATCAAGAAACTTGACACAACCAGTCTCATAGAATTCCTGGTAACTGCCAAAAGTAGAAGGTTTTAACTGTGCATCGAAATAATGTGGCAGAAAAAGTTGCAAAATGCTGTGGTAATATTTTTCTGGGTCCTTTGTGGGTGAAAAGCGAGCATACCGAACAACAGCTGCATCTGTGCGTGTCCTTTTCTTCACAAATCCTAATTTTCTGTCCAACTGCACACTTCCAGGGCATGAGCTCTGAGACTTACATAGTATTCTGTACTCAGATGCAAATCTCGCCAGGCACATTCCTGCAAACACTTCTGTTTCTGGTCTGGCTTTATATCTATCAGTGATACTGTTCATCCAAATTCCTTGTTCATCCTCATTCTCACACTCAGCTTTCTTCCGTATGACGTTCAATGGAAGGCTCATTTTCACCACATTTTCTCCAGTTGGGATAAACTGCACCTTCCGTGATCCCTCTTTCAACCTCATGTTAGTCAGACGATAAACACTTTCTTGAGCTGAAACTTCACGATTGTGCAGGAAAACACTGCCAAGTTGCCGAAGAGCTTCTTTTGCATCAAGGTTACCTTGCTGGGTGGCCTCTTTCTGAGCATTTGCCAGTAGCAGTCCCATCTCTCTCTCAGCTTTGGAAATGTAGGAAATGATGTACACAATACATGAATATGCATCAACCACAAACTGAATGTCCATGTTTGCATTCCAACAGCGTAAAAGGTGTCTGTTATATTGGTTCACCCACACTTCACATGGTCTCCTCTTAAGAACAATGGTAGTTTTTTTTGTGATTCTTGAGTACGCAGCTTCAAATATTTCCTGACTGATACCAATTGTACTAAATAAGGAATCAACAGAGTCATAGTTGGCCTCAGGGTTTAGTACAGCATCCTTCACTTTTTTCATGATAGCGTCTGCTACTTCTTTTTTCAGGGGCTGTCCGTCTGTCTCACCATCTCCAACTTTGCATGATGACAGAAATGTTCTGTTGCTTGGAGGACGTGGGAAATTGAATCTACAAGTTTTCCCTTTTTTCTTGCATGTTTTTGAGTGCCTCTTACTATGTTGCTGTACACTACATACAATTTCATGCATTTCATCGTTACCCTCTGGCATTTCACATGTCACATAGTGATCAATGAAAGCTGATACTTCATCTTCATCATCTTTGCCAACCTTAGGTGCGTCTTCCACCCAAAACAAACAGTGAGTGTGAGGTGATCCCCGTTGCTGAAATTCTATTCTGTAGAAATAATCAACTATTTTGCCAATGGGTTGTGCTTCTGACATGATGACATCTTTCAGGAAGCAGTGGAATCGATAGTCAAACATTCTGGCAGCTGTCACAGGATTGTTTTTCAACAGTGCACACCTTTCTGACCAGTCGAGCTCAGCACTTGATGCATCTATGCCATCTTGTTTGAAGATTGCTGTCATCAGTTCTGTCCAGCGTAAATCAGCAGAAGAAAAGGAGCAAAACCATGTGGGAATACCAAGCTGTCTTACCATTGCAAACAAATCTTTCTGAACACTTTGCCAAAAAACAGGGGTGCCTCTGATTGGTCTTAGAAATTTATAACCTTCATCAAAATTGAACATCTTTTGTAGAGCCTCCTTATTTGTCAAAGTTTCTGATGTGACAGGACACTTATCCCGTGCATCATAGCCTTTTCTCACAGCAATTGACACATTTGACACAACCTGCTGAAGCTCAGACAAATACTGCCCATAAAATATATAGTCTAAGTTTTTTCCAAAACGTCCATCTGCATTAAGAATTCTTGTATTTAAATACCTACACAGTGTCAGTTTTTCCTTCTTTCTGTCATGAAAAGTACCTGTTCCTTTTGGGAAAAGGACTGGAAAACATTTAGCTTCATTTGACTCATCAGTTAGAAGCCTCACTGGATTGTTTCCTTCTGCAGGTGCCATCGACATGATTCCATCAAAGTGCTGATCCAAGATCTCTTGTGCTATGTCTACAGGTTGAAGACACGTATCCATATACATGCCATGTTGTTGTCTATCATGCAAAGTTTCATCCATTTCCTCATCATCTATGTTATTTTCATTATGCTCTTCATCTGCATGTGTGTCACTTACATAACCAGGTACTTCTTTAGTTTTCTGCAGGGGATTAATCCAGTCATTGTTGAACTCCACATTGCTGTAAAATTTGTTATTCTCTGTAAGATACACCAAAGCCTTCTTTATTTTTTCTGGATGCACAAATTCATATTTGTAATGCCCTTTGTAAGTTAACTTCCTCTTCAACTTTACACGAATCATAAGGTCATCATTGTCAACTCTCGGTAAAACTTCAGCTACATTTGGAACACTAGATGGGACACAAGTCACAGGACCATGAACACCATTTTGTCCACCTTTTGGCAAAGACACAATTCTCATAAAAGGAATATGCATAGAAATCAGATGCTGTTCCAGTGAATTTAGATGCTGTAACTCTACAGGGACAGGGTCTAAAGCTAGATTGTTTGCAACACTCTCTGCTGGAAGTTTCCCATCAAGAATCTTTCTGTGACACGTGTGGCAGATCCACAAGGAACCTCTAGAGCCAATAACACTGCTACAATCATCAGAACACATATCTATACATTTATGCAAGTATGTCTCAGTTATACACTGTGAAGCCACCAACGCAACTGCCTGTGATTTTCTGAAGTACTGATCTTTCTTGCACATCACAACTTGGTGTTTAAATAGCATTCGATGACACACTGAACAAATGTATTCTGGGCCTTTACTTATTTTCTGTCTAAACTGTTCAATCACATAGTTAATGTCTTTTCTGTTATCCTTCTCTTTAGTCCGTTTTTCAATATTTCTGCTTTTTACTGCAGTGGCATAACAGCTGTCTGTTTTGTATCTATTACTGCAACTTTGCTTCTGAGCTGATTGGTACACTGGATTAGAATGGTAGGCTTCAAATTTCTGTTTCTTCACAGCTTCTCTGTAACTCTCATTTGTGGCATACTTACTACCCAAAAAGTCTTTCACACGTTGCCTGTGTTCAATGTTAGTGGCATACTTCTGCACACTTGACTGCTTCACACGTTGCCTGTGTTCAATGTCAGTGGCATACTTCTGCACACTTGACTGCTTCACACATTGCCTGTGTTCAATGTCAGTGGCGTACTTCTCAACACTTGACTGCTTCACACATTGCCTATGTTGAATGTCCGTGGCATATTTCTTCACACTTGACTGCTTCACACATTGCCTGTGTTCTATGTCTGTGGCATACTTCTGCACACTTGACTGCTTCACATGTTGCCTATGTTCAATGTCCATAGCATATTTCTTGACACTTAACTGCTTCACATGTTGTCTATGTTCAGTGTCTGTGACGTACTTACTTACACTTGACTGTTGTACACATTCGCGGTACTCCATATCTGTAGCATACTTACTGATACCTGATTGTTTAACACGGTCTCGGTAGTCATCATCATCATGATAGCGCTTCATCTTTCTGGCAAGTTGTTGCTCCCTGTACACGTCACTTACATCATACCGTCTTTTTTCTATTTCCAGTTTCCGACGACTTGATGCCATTTCAGATGGTGTGTTAATTTCAGAGCATCGTGTGGCACAACATTCAGTATCACGCCCTTTCACACAAGTCACAACCTCATAATGTGACTCATAACAATGTTTCAGGTACATACCTCTCGGATCAGAACCAATACATGTGGAGTACTTTAACCATTTGTTATCGGAGTATGTGAAAATATGCACACCAAGCAGATCAGCGGCAGCTTGAATCTCTACCTCAGAAGCCCAAGTACCAACATATTTCATTCGGGATGCATCCACATACTCACTGGCAGAAGAGTAACCATCTCTAAGACAAGCAATATACTTAGATTCATTTCTTAGTATGTGAGCAACAATAGCACGTCTAATTTTCCTGTGTTCCTTCTCATTTCCAGTAATAGCAAAAGCCAGACATCTGAAAAAGCAGTTACCATCACCAGTAATAGGCACCGTTTTGCAAGGATCACCCATTGGAAACTCTGCAGCAATGTTTATATGACCATGATCAATGTACACCACACCAAGCTTACAGGAAAGGCTTCTTTGCTGCTGTGTTGTCAAAGGACTGAAGAAAAACTGCTCACCGCACAGCTCACTGATAAAAACTATATCACCTTCATTGCTCACATGGACATCAAGCTCATGTTCTGTATCATCTGTCACATTTGGCCTTACCACACCATATTGGGTCTCTGACATGCTGGTAGACTGGTTGAGACTGGTGACTGAGGAGTTACCATCTGGATGGTCTGACATGCTGGTAGGCTGGTTGAGACTGGTGACTGAGTAGTTACCATCTGGATGCTGCTGCAGAATGCTTCGACTGGTCACACTCACAGCTGTAATCTCAAACTGTTCCCCTGTTGCATCTAAAGACAGTCCTAGGGTATTCACATGGTCTAGCAAAGAATCTATGTTAGAGTGGTACACCAATATACTTCTGCCTGATGCGTCACTTGCTCCATCTCCTCGTCGGGAATGGGAGTCGATCACCACATACCATGACTCTTGCTTAATGATGGCACATGTATTTACTTTAAGAGTAAAAAGACACGCATCATACAGTGAGAATACTCTTCTTACCGCTTGATCAGCTGACATGAGAATGTTGCACATATCTCCATATTCACTCACACCAAACAAGCCAACAAACATGTCATCATGGTAGTTTATTTCAAATTTATCACCATTTAATGTGTACTCAGTTGGTAGATCTCTCACAAACAGATACCTAGAAGCATCTTGAATTCCCCCAGCATCTCTGATGGTAGTGTAGAGGTCATCTCCGTTCAGCAGTACTTGATCAATGTCTGTGACTGACCAGCTGAAAACGTTCTTTATCTTACACATTAGTATGGCAATCAAACTATTAGCAACACATTGCTTGTTACTGTTAACGCCAAATCGTGGGTGTCCTTGATGGAAGGAGCCTCTCACAATACGTGCCTGAGGAAAATGAGGAGATGCACAGATAGTTACACAGTTCATATGCTGCTGTTGAGCCAGGGTACTTTTTTGTTCAGACATTAGCAAGGGTTTTGCCAAGGGTTTTGCCAAGGGTTTTGCCAAGGGTTTTGCCAGACTTGTTGCCAGACTTGTTGCCAGACTTGTTGGAAAATGAGTTGGAAAATGAGTTGGAAAAGGAGTTGGCAAGGAATTAGATGGTTGCATGGATGGTAATATAGATGGTCGTATAGATGGTAATATACCTGCAGCCTTTCTTTTTTGAGGCGGCTGCAAAACCTCGTCATCAGTCAAAGCCTTGTCTTTATAAAGAGAAGGTATAAACAAATTGTCATCAGTCCTACAAATGGCACCCAGGGTGGGAACCTGGTGGTCATGGCTCGTCGGACAAGTCACAGTCAGGATCTTTTTGGTATTCCAGTAGGGGGGAAAAGAAATAACCCCGTCAGTCATAGCCATGACAGAGTCAGGCCGCAGCTGTGCGGCCTGCTCAGGTTGTTGGTCGTGGCTCGTCGGGAAAGTCACAGTCGTGATCTTTTTGGTATTCCGGTAGGGGGGAAAAGACATAACCCCGTCATCAGTCATAGCCACATCAAAACTATCAGCAGCTCGCCGCCGGTCCATCAGCCTCTTCTTCGCTGCTGCTGAACGCTTGGACGCCTTGGTGCGAGGCATCTGCAAATGAACATGGGGGGGGACACAACACAAGGCACACCTGCTTACCACCTTACTTTGCACTGACATCTCAATTATACGTCCTAATAGCTAGGGATGTACACTTGTAATTTAAAATCACAGGTTCAAATCCCCAACAAGCAAGGTACCACTGAGTTACCCTCAGCAAAGTACCACCTCAAACAACTGCTCGAATGATGCATCTGTCAAGTTGTTCCTCCTTGGATAGAACTTCATAGCGTCTTCTCTTCTGCCAGTTTCAAACAGTGTTCCATACGGGTTACATGTAGAAGACATTTTATGGTTGTGCAGTGTGTGTGGTGACTCAGTAATTATCAGTTATCACAAAACTAATTTTGATTGATATGTATTAAAACAATTACAATGCTGTTCTTCTGTGAGAACGACATACACTAACACAACTCAGCTACTTAGAATCAGTGATGCAGCTAAATTAATATTGAAGTGTATGGACAGTGAACCACAATTTACACACTAAACATTTTATGAACTGCTTTAACGATGCATCTGTCAAGTTGTTCCTCCTTGGATGGAACTTCATAGCGTCTTCTCTTCTGCCAGTTCCCAACAGTGTTCCATATGGGTTACATGTAGAAGACATTTTATGGTTGTGCAGTGTGTGGTGACTCAGTAATTATCAGTTATCACAAAACTAAGTATAATTGATATGCATTACTTAAAGCAATTACAATGCTGTTTTTCTGTGAGAACTATGTACACTGACACATCTCAGCTACTTAGAAACAGTGATGCAGCTAAATCAATATTGAAGTGTCTGGACAGTAAACCACAATTTACACACTAAACATTTTATGAAGCATTACAATCCTTATGCTACAAACAATCTCTCACATGACTTTCATTGTTAAAATAACACACTTACCTGTGAAGTCACACTGCAAAACAATATTACACAAGCTTCACCTCAAC